>NC_090292.1:53325218-53930079 GCF_037392515.1 Haliotis asinina
CACAAAGTCAGTTCACTCCTGCTTTCTCAATTCGAAAATGTGGGGAGACTTTTCACATCAAATAACATGAAAAAGATGCTCTTAGGTAGTTTAGTATCTGACTTTTTTAGCATTGGGTTACAGAAGCTCGCAAAACGTATGCGCTATATATAACTTGAAAGCACGGCTACTGGTACAACCGGTTGGCTGGTGTAGGGGGGGGATGTGTGGAACTTTGGAGGGAGACATGGAGTTCAAATCACCAGGCAGATTTTTCTTTAAATGTTAGGGTGACACGAAACAGTTTAACGTGTACCGTTTAGGAGATCCTTGTTCTTGGTCAGGAAGGCTTGAATGATTTTTACTGTCGGCCTTGTTCTGTGAGTTGTTTGCCCAGGTCAGCGGTTGGCAGTTTTCTGAGTCTTTGTTCGAATCAGTTCCTTCATGCGGTGATACTTGGCGAATTCGGCTAAAGCCAACCGGAACTTTTCCTCGGAGAGTTTACTCTGCGTAAGCCCCGACGACAAGTGGTCCAGCCGACTCCTGTCACGCCTAATCCCATGCCAGTGGCCACGAGGGCGGTGTCGACCCCGTCAATCACATTCGTCGCCCTGTGGTGTACTTCTTGTGTAATTCGATTTGCATGTGGCGTTCTCGTCCCAGTTGATGTTTAATGTCACTGATCTGTCACTAACGAAAACCATGTACAGTTTGAGTCACGTCGTCCATAGCCGGATACAATCCCATTTTTTTCTACATGTTAGGAAATAATCTTTAAGAATTTCTTTTCAGTCAATTGTTGATTAACATATTTATAGCTAATGAAATAGAGATATATGACCTCTTGATATTATGATGGGTTTTGTGGTTTCTAGAATAGAAACAAACACTCATACAAGGCTGATCGCGGGAACAGTTCCTGGTACGTGGTATATAAATAACACACCCTACAAAAGGATCACCTCGATTTCAGGGGCATTTCCATGACAGCGTTCTGTAATCAGTGTTGAATGTAATTTCATGGTGAAATCTGTTTTTTTAATCCAAGTGGTGTGCAGGAATATCAAATGAGGCGTGGTCATTGGTGGGGACTAACATCGAGCCCCTATGATCTGGAATCACTAAAGTTGTCTCGAATTAGGTGCTAGAGTGGCTTTCATCCAAACAATCCTTGTTTTTTTTAGTATTTCGATAACATAGCCATGATCATCTAAACTTATGCAGGGGCAGATAACTGTAATGTTAATAAGCCGGTCAACTCCTAGTATCAACTCTTGTAGTTGGTAAACATTGTTTTGCAAAACCAGGGTATACAAGGAATGTTCCATACCGGGTTCATCAAATCCTTGCGTGTTCCCGAGATCAGGCAACTCGATGGTAGCAGTTTAATTCGTCACTCATGGTTAAACCCATGAGAAGATTTTGTGTAACTGATTACGAAATAGTTGCTTCAATTGGTTTTCGAATAATTTCTCGGACATGCACTTCATCCCCGTGAGATGGATGTTGTTTGTAAGACAATTTTAGCGAGCAAGATCGTATCTTCCATCGACACTGTGACACCCTTTAGACTGGCGTAGGCATTCACGTTTACCCGCACGTACGCGGGGTATTGTTTGACCCGTTTACGATTTCAACGTTACACGATGATGATGATAATGATGATGATGAGGAGGAGGAGGAGGAGGAGGACGTAAGCCAAGGCCGGCGTTCCGCTATTCACGGGTTTGATCAGGCAGTGGTCTTTGTTTTCTGTGAACATATAGGGATGCCTGATCATGAGGTTGGGAATCCACTGGACCTGAGAGAGCACCAATCCGTTTTTGGTGGTAAAGACGAGCGTGTACAGTTTGTCTCGAGTGACGACCGTCCTGTACACATCGTCCAGGTTGAACAATTTGCTGTCGAATGCTGGAACCATCACCCATTTGATTTTGACGTTCCAAAGAACATTGTACTGGGTGTTTTTCAAGAAACCCCCAGTCTCTACATCGTCCAAATTTCCCAGGTTAACACCAGATCCACGTGCACCGTACATTTCAATGTGTTTGTAATCGTTGTTTTTGAGTCGCAAGGCATACCGTTTCCCCTCGATGCCAGGCTCGTTGAAACCACGCTCTCACCGAGGTCGGAGACCGTCAGGTTGGCGCATTTTCTCGACCGCATGGCTAGCATTGCCGTGCGCAGCGTCAAACCGAGGTATCCTCATAGCAAAAATAGTCTTGTTTCCGCAACGCGGAAACCTGAAGGAAACTCGACTGAAACTCAAGTTTCCACTTAGAATCCAGTGAGTTTCCGTTCGTTTACACTGAGTTTCCGCAATAAGGGAAACATACAATTACCCACTTTCTAAGGGTTTCCGCACGGTATCCGTTACCCACTTTCCAACAGGTTTCCGGCCCATCCACGGGAACATGTTTAATGTCGAAACTTGATATTTCAACTCAATGATGTTCATTTGTTTTACTGTCATGGCGAAAACAATTCGATGAAACGATGAAATCTTTCCAATTTCATGGACAGAGTTCTCAACAGCGTGGGACGTCGTTTCGCGTGAACGTTGTCCGTCATGTTCAGCTGATCAAGATGCGGTGCGCCAAGAGGGAGCTGAGACTGAAATATGATGTGAGGGGAATAACAGCGCCTTGATCATGCACTAGTCGAAGGATATGTGCGCCATATAAATATACTATATCATATCATCATATCATCACATCATCATATTTATTTACATAAAAGGCGGCTATGCTTGTTGTATGAGGCGAATAATGGGATCGGGTGATCAGGATCGCTGACTTGGTTGACACATGTCGTCAGTTCCCAATTGCGCAGATCGATGCTCATGTTGTTGATCACTGGATTATCTGGTCCAGACTCGATTATTTACAGACCAACGCCATGAAGCTGGAATATTGCTGAGTGCGGCGTAAAACCAAACTAACTCACTCACTCATACCTATTTAACTACAGCTGAGATTTCATGTACCCCTGACGCAGTTTTCAGTGAAACTTCCTCAGATGAACATCTGTGGCCTCAAGCTACAATAATTATTGTTAGATACGTTATGATAAGAGAAATGTGATAGTGAGAACATCTAAACTGGCTTAGAATCATGAGTAGTGTAGCAGTAAGGTGATCTACATATCGGAAAGATATTTGAATGGTATCATCTGCTGATAAATGAGTATTGTGTAGAGGCATGATACCAACCGCATCACTTGTGATGGCGAAAAGAGTTATAATATCTTTATGTTAGGGTATGTTTGAGGGTATGTTTGACTGTTGTTATTTCCTGTTTCAATGTGTCATAATTCTCTTCCAGCATCACAGGCCAGTGGCGATGAGAAATGTTCCTGGGGAATATATGGCAAGAACTGCGACAGGAACTGCCCCGCCAACTGTGCCACTGTTCCACCGAGAAATCGCATACACTGCCAGCAGTACACAGGGAAATGTTCTGAGGGATGTGTTCGTGGTTACCATGGCGACCAGTGTAACATATCCTGCAGCAGAGGCTGTTTAAACGAAACCTGTAATCCAGGAGATGGGTATTGTACGTTTGGTTGCAAAGAGAGTTACATCGGGGATTTCTGCCATGAGACATTTGGTAATCATAAAGCAGCAAATTCCTTAATAGCAAACTCCTTTCTAGAGTTTACTTTGCAAATCAGTCCGGAATAAAAATGATTCTGTAGTGTCTTCAATGGACAACAGTGGTGGAGATAATATTTTAAGAGTTTCCCGTTGTAGTTGTAGTAGAATGTTCTAGAAAAATGATTTTTTTTTGTTTTTGCTTTTTTTAAGAAACAGGGGCATCTTCAGCAGAACCAACTACAGACGCTGTTGTGATCGTTGTCCCTATCACCGTCATCATAGTCTATATATATATATACTTAATTTATTCGCTTTCAGCAACAGTGGCAACGACGCATGCAACGTCACAAACAACAGAAGCGGCATCATCAAAACCAGCGATGGATGCTGTCGTGATCATCGTCCCTGTCCTCGTCATCATACTCTGTCTGGTCATAGTGTCTGTGGTGGCCTGCATAGTGTAAGTGTACAGTTGACACAAGTACTCATTCATGATCCTCTGTCTGGTCAAATTGTCTCTGGTCGTCTGCATGGTGTAAGATTACAGTTGACACAACTACTAATTCATGATCCCTTGTCTGGCCATTGTCTGTGGTGGTCTGCATGCTGTAAGTGTATAGCTGACACAACTACTCATTCATGATCCTGTGTCTGGTCATATTGTCTCTGGTCGTCTGCATGGTGTAAGATTACAGTTGACACAACTACTAATTCATGATCCCTTGTCTGGCCATTGTCTGTGGTGGTCTGCATGCTGTAAGTGTATAGCTGACACAACTACTCATTCATGATCCTGTGTCTGGTCATATTGTCTGAGGTGGTCTGCATGTTGTAGGTGTACAACTGACACAACTACTCATTCATGATCCTGTGTCTGGTCATATTGTCTGAGGTGGTCTGCATGTTGTAGGTGTACAACTGACACAACTACTCATTCATGATCCTGTGTCTGGTCATATTGTCTAAGGTGGTCTGAATGTTGTAGGTGTACAACTGACACAACTACTCATTCATGATCCTGTGTCTGGTCATATTGTCTAAGGTGGTCTGAATGGAGAAAGTGTACAGTTGACATAACTACTCATCCATGATCGTCTGTCTAGTCATATTGTCTGTGGTCGTCTGCATGGTTTAAGTGAACAGTTGACACAACTACTCATTCATGATCCTCGTTCTGGCCATATTGTCTTTGGTGGTCTGAATGGTGTAAGTGAACAGTTGACATAACTACTACCCATGATCCTCTGTCCAGTCATAGTGTTTGCGGAGGTCTGAATGGTTTGAGTGTACAGCTGACAAAAGTAATCATTCATGATCCTCTGTCCAGTCATAGTGTTTGCGGAGGTCTGAATGGTTTGATTGTACAGCTGACAAAAGTAATCATTCATGATCCTCTGACCTGTCATAGTGTTTGCGGAGGTCTGAATGGTTTGAGTGTACAGCTGACAAAAGTAATCATTCATGATCCTCTGTCAGGTCACATTGTCTGCGGAGGTCTCAATGATGTAAGTGTACAGCTGACACAACTAATCATTCATGGTCCTCTGTCTGATCATAGTGTCTGTGGTGATTTGCATAGTGTAAGTGTACAGTTGACATAACTACTCATTCAACATACTCTGGTCATGCTGTCTTCTGTGTTCTGCGTGATGTAACTACACAGTCGACACAATTACTCATTCATCATACTCTGGCCATAGTGTATGTTGTGGTCTACGGGATGTAAGTGTACAGCTGACACAACTACTCATTCATCATACTCTGTCTGGTCATAGTGGCTGTTGTGGTCTGCAGTGATGATCTAAAACACCGCTTGTTCAAATGAACAATGATGAATGTGTAGTTGTGCCACAAACACATGTCAGTATATATACATCCACAGTTCCAAGGTGTTGATGCTGTCCACGTTTTCTTTCATTACGTAAAAACATTCTTCTTCAGCACATAAGATCAAAGACAAAAATGTATACCTTTAAACATTCATATATATATATATATACGTATGCCGTTGAAGATTGATTTTAAGTCGTTTCTGTTAATTACCATTCTTTGCAGACTAACGCGGAGACGAAGAAGGGAAGCTAACTTTGAGAGCAGGTAATACCAGAATGAACGATTATGCAGTATGACTTAATTTTATGATTACACAGTGCCATTTAGAAAGTGGTCAAATGCAACATATGTCATATTTGGAATTTCACTTTCTTAGTCCCGGATGGGACTCAACCAAACAAGTACTAGAATTTGTACTTTACTACGAAAGTGAAATCCCAAAGCTGACTTCGAGTGCTGGCGATTAGGTGCCTGACTCTGAGGGTGCAGGTTCGAATCCCGGATGGGACTCAACCAAAAAGTACTAGAATTTGTACTTTACTGAGGAAGTGAAATCCCAAATATGACATATGTTGCATTTGACCTTTTTCTAAATGGCATCGTGTAATCATAGCTTTCGGCCGTGGCAGCCGTGCCAATTTACACTTATCAGAGGGGTACACAAAGTACGCAGTCTAGACTACCAGTTGTCCGACTTTTATTTTTGTGGAAGTAGCGGTGGCTGAGCGGGTTAGGCGGTTGACTTTGTGTGCTGGCGATTAGGTGCCTGACTCTGAGGGTGAAGGTTCGAATCCCGGATGGGACTCAACCAAAACAGTACTAGAATTTGTACTTGAAATCCCAAATATGACATATGTTGGACTTAATTTTAGTTTAGAAAGATGAGTAACGAATCCGGCAGGTTTTCACTGTCTGACATGGCGGGGTGAATGAGCTAAATGTTCATGTTATATCGTGACGGGAACAAATGAAACATTAAACCGAAATATACCTATGCCATGAAAAACTGTATCACAGATTTGGTTTTAAAGCAGCGTGTGATGATAAAATATATCACAACAGAAAAAAGTACATTACATTTCCTTTCAACTCTGTATTTAGGCAACATTAGAACAATTTTTACTTGACAAGTTTTCACGTACACAGAGAGATGTCGTCTATCTAGTGACTGTCGCCTTCTATACTTGCAGGTTTCAAGAAGACAGTAAGTATGCTAATGGAGGAAGACTGGGGATACACACTTCATGTTTTCCTAAATACTATTTACGTCTCTCTAAGATTGCTTTCATTATAAGTGTTGTTTTCCTTTCAACTGACGTCAGTCAAAAATTATGTTCCAGACATTATTTAGTTAGTGATGTCAACAATATTGCAGTAATATCACGACTGGGGGGGGGGGGGGGGGGGACACCAGAAAAATATGAAATATGTTTCTCTTTCGTCATATTTTTCTGTTAAAAAACAATAAAAACCACGTCCTACCGCCTTAGTCACTTTTGAAGGCACCCGTGGCGAGCCACCTCCTCGTGGTGGGTGCTGGGTAACGCCAAGAGCTCGCCAACACCACCGTAGTGGACCCGGGGGGATATTTGGTCCACCAACCCGTTTGCCGTGGGTTGCGGCCCTGTGTCGGTGGAGGAAAGGGTCCTGGTGGTTGAGGGCATGGGAGCAGGACCAGTGTTCGTAATGCCCAACACACCACTTTGGCCCTGACTTCACCTAGACGGGTGGTTGAATGGGCCCGGTTCAACCAATCGGCTGGTCATGCCAAGCCCTGTGCATAGATAATATATAATTGCACAAAATTTGATTTGGAATTGTTTAAACTTTAGTCTTGGCACCCTTTGTTCAGAGTATTATTTGACTTGAATTTTGTTTACATGAATTCTGCCTAGAGTCTTATGCCCAGAAGGCGGTGGCTCATGGGCCAATCTGGTGGAAGAATTAATCTTTTGGTTTTTTCTGCTGGAGTACATCATCTGAGTATCCTTGATGCTGCAAGTTGGAGACCCGCTTGTGTTTAGCATTGTCCTTTGTGATACTCCGTGGTGCTCGGGTGATGAAACACATACTACCTATGGAATACCAAACCCCCCCAAAACGCAATAAACGTCAACTTGACACCGATGATGACGACCAACGACCTTCCAACTCAATTGACTATTGGCCACGATTTTTAGTTCTAGAAACTGTAGACAAGACGCCACTGAAACTTAACCCTTTTGCCATTTCCAAGGGTATACATGGCATTGCAGGTGAGGTTAAAAACGTTAGACGCTTGCGTTCAGGCTCTCTGTTGGTTGAATGCAGCAGAAAACAGCAAGCAAAGAACCTCATGTCAACAGAAGTATTTGTTGGAATTCACGTCTCTGTCACTGCCCACAGGACTCTGAATACCAGTAAAGGCATAATCAGAGACAGAGATGGATTGTTTGCTGATATGTCAGAGTTAGATATTGCTTCTGAGATAAAAGATCAGGGAGTGATTTGTGTTAAAAGATTCACGATCCGCAGAAACAATGAAACGGTCCAAACAAATACTTATCTGTTCTCCTTCTCATCGCCAAATCCTCCAAAGTCTGTTAAAGCAAGTTACTGTAGTATTTCAGTTGACGTGTACATCCCAAATCCTTTGAGATGTTTTAGATGTCAAAGGTATGGGCACGGTGTTAACACTTGTACCAAGCCCATAACATGCGCCCACTGTAGTGAGAATACTCATATCACAGAAGACTGTAACAGTGACCATAAAAAGTGTACGAATTGTTCGGGAAATCATTCGTCTTTCGCCAAAGAGTGTCCAGTCTGGAAAAACAAATGGAAATCAATAAAATTAAATTCACCCAGAACGCCAGAAAACTTGTGGAATCTACAACACATACTGAATCATTTGCATCAGTTGTCACAACTCCTGAATATAACTCAAAAGTAACTACCTCGTCGATACATTGCCAGACAGATTTGACGTGGGTTAAAACAAATAATGCTCAGTTCGTTGCACCCAAACAGTCTACGCAAACCTTGACATCTTCTGTCAACACTCAGGTGGTATTTAAAGCCGGGTCACAGTCCTGTAGTCAGACTTCATCTGTGTCTGCAGAACAATCATTGTCTCAGTCAACTCACAAATCACGATCAAAAACAAGCTCTAAGAATATTGTTCAAAGTAAAACTGACTCAAGAACAGAATCTTCAAAAAAGAGTGGCAGACCTCAGACGGGTTCAGAAAATCCTGTAAAATTTTTCAAGACATATTTAAAACAAGCAGATACATTTGACCTTCGTCATTTTAATTCATATCATTGTTTTTCACCTCCGGGTGATTGGGCCACTGGCGGATCATCCATTCTAGTCAGACAAAACGTTATTCAAAGCCCTGTTCCACTTATTACTAATATGCAGGCTGTTGCAGTGAGAATTACTCTACATGTAGCGTTTACATTATGTTCTCTTTATATTTCACCGTCTTCGACGTTTGCCAAAACCGATCTTCAAGCTCTATATGATCAGCTCCCGAAGCCCTGTATTATAATGGGAGATTTAAATGGCCACAACCCACTCTGGGGTAGTGTAACTACAAACACTAAAGGTAAATTATTGGAGGACTTTTGTTCTGATAATGATTTATGCATTTATAATGATGGTTCCAACACGTATTTACACCCTGGTACAGGGACTTATTCTGCTCTTGACTTGTCATTGACAAATTCAGAACTACTAAATGAATTTGAATGGTCAGTCCACGATGATCTTTGTGGAAGTGACCATTTTCCTACTGTAGTAAAAACTCCATCTGATGTTCCTCCATCATCAAGACGGAATTTTAAGAAGGCTAACTGGCCTTTATATGAAACACTGTGTGCTGAAAAACTTAAACCTAAACGTTTTGGTGACGTTCCAGATGCTGTTAAATGCTTTTCTGATCAACTGAACTCCATAGCTGATGAGTGTATACCAAATTCCTCTGCAGTTCCACTCATAAGAACACCATGGTTCAATGATGAGTGCAAATAAGCTAGGAAGGCAAGGAAAAAAGCAATAGTTTAAATAAATTTAAAATTTTAAATGCTAAAGCACGGCGTACTTTTAAACAGAACTAACGCCAATCTTGGCAAAATTATGTATCTAAAATATATTCTCGGACACCCATGTCCAAGGTATGGAACATGGTCCAGAAAATCAAAGGTAAAGGTACTAAATCTACTGTCCATCATCTTAAACATGGAGATCAACTGCTTACTGATAAATCAGATATTGCTAATAAACTAGGTGAAACCCTTGCTAAACACTCTTCCTCTTCAAATTATGTACCAAAATTCCAGCAATATCAAAAACAATAAGAAAAGAAAACTATTAATTTCAATTCTGATAATGGGGAAGATTGTAATGAAACGTTTTCTATTCATGAACTCCATACTGCTCTTGATCAATCTCATGACACTGCTACAGGAGCTGATAACATACATTATCAATTCCTGAAGCACTTACCAGAATCCTGCCTAGAAACTCTTCTGAATATTTTTGATGATATTTGGACATCGGGTAACTTTCCTCCTTCATAGTAGTACCCATACCAAAACCTGGACGTGATCATACTGATCCATCCAATTATCGGCCGATTTCATTAACAAGCTGTGTTTGCAAGACCATGGAACGCATGATAAATAATCGACTTGTTTGGTACATGGAAACAAATAACCTTATAACTGATATACAGTGTGGTTTCCGAAAAAACAGAAGTACTGTCGATCACTTAGTGCGTTTAGAATCATTTGCTAAAAATGCACTAATTAATAAACAATATGCTGTGTCTATCTTTTTTTGATCTAGAAAAAGCATATGACACAACATGGAAATATGGTATTTTAAAAGATTTACATGACTTCGGCTTGCGAGGTCGTTTACCTCAATTTATAGCCAACTTTTTAAATGACAGACAGTTTCAAGTTCGAGTGGGTTCTACCCTGTCTGATCACTACAATCAGGATCAGGATGTTCCACAAGGCAGTATTTTGTCTGTCACACTTTTTAGTATCAAGATAAATAGTTTATCAAAAGTTTTAAACGATTCAATTGATGGATCGTTATTTGTGGATGATTTGAATATTTCTTGTCGTGGTAAAAATATGCATGCTATTGAACGGCAACTGCAGCTTTGTTTAAACAAAATAAATAAATGGTGTCTTGAAAACGGCTTTAAATTTTCTAAATCGAAAACTAATTGTATACATTTTTGCAGAAAATATAAACCACATACAGACCCTGAACTATCTCTAGACGGCACTCCCATAAAAGTTGTAAAGGAGGCCAAGTTCTTGGGCCTAATCTTCGACTCCCATTTAACATTTCTGCCTCATATCAAGTCCCTTAAAAATAAATGCCTGAAGGCTCTTGACTTGTTGAAAGTTGTTTCTAACTCAAAGTGGGGAGGGGATCAAGCAACCCTCTTACACCTATATCGATCACTTCGAAACTCGATTATGGCTCCATCGTATATGGTGGAGCCTGCAAAAGCAACCTTAAACTTCTTGATTCTATCCACCATCAAGGCTTAAGACTTTGTCTTTCAGAACTTCACCTATTGATAGTCTCTACGTTGAGGCCGATGGACCATCTCTTACTCAACGTCGTATAAAATTGTCTTTACAATACATTACTAAATTATATTCTAATGAATCTAACCGTGCCTATAACTGTGTGTTCAATCCCCTTTATGAGGATTTGTATAACAAAAAGACTTCTCTTGTTCCACCTCTTGGGCACAGAATTAAACTGTTTATTTCTTCTGCCGGAATTGAGCTGGAAAGTATATCGCCTTCCCGTCTTCTTTCTTCTCCCCCTTGGCAATTGGTTAGGCCACAAGTTGACCTAACATTAACACCATTTAAAAAATCAGAAACAAATGACTTACAATATAAACAAGAATATCTTCAATTAAAACATAAACATAGCAATTACAAACCCTTATTCACAGATGGATCCAAGGATCCAGAACAATATCTTCTAGATTACCAGATAATAGTTCTATTTTTACAGAAGAAGCTAACGCCATATTAACAGCTCTTAAATATATTCAAAGACACCCTAAACGTAAACAGTATATAACATATTCCGACTCTCTTTCCTGCCTTCAGGCTATTAAAACTATTTCTTGTAAACATCCACTTTTAATTGAAATTATTGAACTGTATAATACTCTTGTTACTGGCCAAAACGACATCGTCTTTTGTTGGTTACCCAGTCACGTAGGTATTTCTGGGAATGTGATGGCCGATCTTGCTGCAAAAGCAGCACTCAACAAATCTGTGACACCACTTCTTATTCCATACTCTGATTACAAAGCCATCCTCAAATCTTATATCCATGATCTGATGGAGAAGAAGTGGGACAGCCAAGTGGGCATCAATAAATTCCATGAAATAAAACCTTACATTGGTTATACCCACTTGGGTTGTCAGTCCAGATTTGAAGAGGTCATACTACGACGATGTCGTATTGGCCATACAAGATTTACCCATAACTACCTGTTAAAAGGTGAGGATCCTCCATTTTGTATCCCTTGTGATGAGAGAGTCACGGTGAAGCATATTCTGCTTGACTGTGTTGAATTCTCCATCACAAAGGATAGATATTTCAATGTCAGAACCATCAAGGATCTTTTTACCACTGTTGCTTCTCCTTTAGTTATTGTTTTTTTAAAAGAAATTGATTTTTTGGTTGAATTTTGAGTAATATGTTCTGCAAATAGATGTATTTTAAATCATTGGTAGCTTAGATTAGTAATTTGTATTGTTAGTGGCTGTACCCTCAAAAGGGGTTGAAGTATTGTAAAATTATTGTCCTCCTGAGAGGGTACGTAAGTCCCAAACCATTCGATGTAAATTTAAGTTTACCAGGTTTTTGATCGTAGTATTCTTGTCAAATTTGGCTAGCATTTCGTACACTCGCCAGCAGCTGAAAGGTTGGTGTAAATCCAACTAGGGTCCATGCAGGTAGCAAAGGTACTGTAAGTCTCCATGGTCCCTAGTATGGTGATCTACCTTCTGTTGTTGGCGATCTATAGCCCGTATTTTATAATGTACTGTCTTCTTTAATTACAATGTTTTAGTTTTTCATGCTGGTTTTATATGTCTGTGATATGCTAGTGTTTTTACTGTCCTTTGCTGACAGGTTTTTATATTACTCATATATTCCATTTCAGTGTTAAGTTCCCGTCACGATATGGCTGAAATATTGCCGATGTGACGTTAAATGTGAACTCACTCACGCACTCACTCACTTTTGAAACAAAATGTGCCCGAGAAACATTTATTTTTTTATGCATGCTGTTGACAATCTTAATCCACCCTCTGTCACAATACTCCCCATTTAGTTGTAGCCACTCTTAGCGTGATAAGGATGTAAGACTCTACATCGAGACAGCGCTGCTTAACGCAAGAAGCGGGAAGAATAAGTTACAGAATAAACACATACATGTATGAGCATTCTGTACCCATAGATTTACACTCTAGAATGTTTATTGAGACTTTGGATATAGAGACAGCGCCATGTAATGCAATAAACAAGAAGTTATAATCGATAAAGTTGTGTTTCATTTATAACATAGTGAAGGGATTTTATCTGATACTGTGTTCTTGATTTTCAGTTCCCTTGATGGACAATGCGTTAACAGACATTGCCAGTGAGTGCAAAGTATTATCAGTTTCTCTGTAATTCCATACTTCTGTTTAACGTACGTCACCCCCATGATTCCTGTATATATGGTTTAATCAAGCAGCATATGAATGGTAATCTGTTCTCTAATTCCATTAAAAGTGATTTACTGGTAAACAGTTAATAATTCATTGATATTCTGTAACATATGTTATACTTGGGAAGAATAAACACATGCATGAAATATGACCGTTCTCTATTTACACCCTGAAATGTTTATTGAGACTTTGAATATCTGTGCTAATACGCCTTATTTCTTTGAACAGAACCGGAGCATGGTGTGGCTCAACAAGAACTAGGTACATATACTGTGAACTAATGATGTGATTGGCGGCCAGTTTTGTACAACAAAGATATGTCTAAGTCAAGTGCTCTCTCTGTCTCTCTCTTTCTCTCTCTCTCTATCTAAAGGTATACATATAAATACATATATATATATATAGAGAGAGAGAGAGAGAGAGACCGAGAGAGAGCGAGAGCGAGAGAGAGACAGAGAGAGAAAGAGAGATGGGGAGTTAAGTTAATTTGGCAGAAAACCAACAATACAAATAATGACAAATGCCGTGCATTTACTTTTAACTTGTCCCAACTGAACATACTTTGTATTTTTTTTCTTGCAGATCCACTTGGTCAAAAGATAAACCATACACGAACATTGTTTGTTGAGACTGAGACCTTCAAGAAAGTCAGAGACATATTGGAGACGTTCCATCATGTGACAATCAGTGGAGCTCCTGGAGAAGGTAAAACTTCTATGGCACTGATGCTCGGAGCTGAATACAGGAAGCAGGGGTATGAACTGATACTGGTGGAGGATCTTGATAAAGTGCGACTCTCTGATTGGCAGGACGATGGCAAGCACGTGTGTCTGATATTTGATGACATATTTCAGATTGCCGGGCCATATTTGGATGTTCCTCGTCTTACACATCTTCTGTATGAGCTCCATTTGCACCTAACACATTGTAAGGACAGGCCTGAAAGAAGATACGGGAGTTACCATCAGGAGTCTTGGGAGGAAAGAAGGCGAGACAATGAGTCAAACTTTTATCTCATATTCACGTCAGACTCCACCACCCTAGAACGCGCCATGTCACAACTTGAAGGCCAGACATTCCAGTTTTTCAGCAACTGTACAACAGCCGACCTGACCAAGACAGAATCGTTGTCCTACACAGAGGACGAGAAGAACAAAATATGGCTGAAACACAAATCCCATTACAAATACAAACTAAAAGTCGACGAGGTGAAACTTACTGCAGGTGATAGACAAGGTATTGGATTTCCACTAGTATGCAAACTCCTATCCAGTTATGCTGCTTTTCAAGAAACAGAACATGCAAAAAACTTCTTGGGAAAACCTCTATCCACTCTCAAATTGGAACTTAAAGAGGTTATCAGTCGACGGGATGATCGGTCAGCTGCCCTTATCCTGGTGCTCCTGTGTGACGGGCAGATGAATATTAGTCAGCTAGAGTCAGAAACCGACTCAGCCCTAGAAACTCACTTCGAGGCAGTTCGGAACCTTGTGCCATCATCAACCAAACAGTGTGTAGTTGAAACTATCAGAAGTCTATGTGGCTCTTTGTTGACTGAAGGAAACACAATAACATTTTCCCATTCTGTGATATTTGATATCTGTGTTTCTGTTTTATACGGCATTGAACCTGAGTTTGTTCGTACACATTTCAGCATCCAGTTTCTCATGGAACATGTGCAAAATGAACAAACTGACATTATCCCTATCAATGAACACATGCTAGTCCTTCATTTCTCAGAGGCTTACAGTGGAACACTGGTTCACAGGATAGTTGATTTTCTTGTAAATGGTGGAGCTTTGAACAAATACATTATGCATCCTATTTGGAAAAGAACAGAAATAGCTGACAGATTATCTCCAATAATGAAAGATACAGATTCTCTGTCTAATAATGCCAAACACACAATCTTGTGTTACGCCTGCCTCACTTGGAACAAATCCGTTATGGAAAAGCTTCTTCCCCACTGTGACATAACTAGTCCTGGTTTGAATGGGTGGACGGCAGTTATGTATGCAGTTTTCTCTGGACAGAAGGATAACATTAAATATCTGATGAGTAATAAAGGTGCCACAACAGTAAGTCAGTTCGACAGCTTGCTGCATGTAGCCAGTGAGTACGGAACAGCTTCAGTTGTGGAATACTTACTGAATAAACTCAAATGTGATGTCTACAGACGAGAAACAGAAGGCTGGACACCGGTCACACGTGCAGTGTTAGCTGGGAAGAAGGATGTATTGGATTTTTTTCTGAAACACAAAGATTTACCAACTTTCATCATCAAAAGGGCGCTTCATCTGGCATGTGAGTGGGGGAAACTCTCTCTCCTGGAAACACTGAGGGATATTAATTCTCCTGATAAACATGGCCAAACACCCATAATGTGTGCGGTATCTTCAGGAAAGAAGGAGATATTCGACCATCTCGTGTCACGAAAGGCTGACATGAAACTGAGAGACAATGACAACAACAGTCTCCTTCATTTGGCATGTCAGCCTGACGATACATCAATTCTACAATCTCTCCTTCAGCGTCTTGACATCAACACACCAGGTCTACATGGATGGACGCCGGTGATGAGGGCAGCTGTGAATGGAAGAAGCGATATGTATGATCTTCTCGTAAAAGAGAATGCAAATCTGAAACTGACTGACGACTATGGTAACAATCTCCTCCACCTGGCTTGCCACGGCGGAAATGTCGCCATTGTGAACACCCTGCTTCCGCGCTTTTACATCGACAGTCGTGGAGGCAATGGGTGGACGCCAGTCATGTTTGCGGCAGTCAATGGACACGAGATTGTGTTCAACTTGCTGGTGTCCAAAGGGACTGATCTCTCTCTAAAGGATGACTACAACAACTCTGTATTTCATTTAGGATGTCTGGGGGGAAATATAGCCATAGTGAAGTATCTACTGCCAAAGACTGATTTGAACAGTCAGGGAAACCTTGGGAGAACAGGTGTAATGAAGGCTGCTTGGGCAGGCAATACTGATGTTTTCAAATTTCTTGTGTTAAAAAATGCTGATGTCAAACAACTTGATGACAACAACGATACAATACTTCACCTAGCTAGTCAGGGTGGTAGTTGTTCCATTGTGGACTATTTGATAGGGGAAGGGTTTGACATTAATTGTCGTGGACGAAGTGACTCGACAGCGGTAATGAATGCAGCATGGTCTGGAAAGAAAGATGTTTTTCATCTTCTTTCTTCAAAGCAGGATTCAATGCCTGTGTACAATGTGTACGGCGACACAATACTTCACTTGGCGTGTGAAGGAGGAAATATTTCCATTGTACAATCACTACTGTCATCACTTGATGTCAACATTCAGGGCAAGAATGGCCGGACTCCAGTAATGGCTGCAGCACTGGCTGGAAGGAATGAAGTGTTCGACTTTCTGGTGTCAAAGAATGCTGACCTGAAACTGATTGATGACTGCAACAACAACATTCTCCATCTTGCATGCCGGGGAGGAAACGCATTAGTTATTGAGTATCTCCTGCCACAGTTTGACATAACACTTCCTGGAGAAGATGGATTTACACCATTAATGATGGCAGCTCTCAGTGGAAAGAAGGAGGCGTATGATCTGTTTACAACAACTGCTAAATCATTGAAGGATGTTCTTCATGCTGCTTGTGAAGGGGGCAGTCTAGCAGTTGTGAAGGGCCTGGCTGACAAGTTTGACTTGAACTGCAGAGGAAAGAATGGTCAAACTCCTTTAATGAAAGCAGTCTGTGGCGGCCATATTGCTGTCTACAAATACTTGGTATCACGTGGTGCAGAAAGTACACTAGTGGACACGGCCGGACACACTCTTCTACATATTGCCAGTCGCCATGGACAGCTGGCGCTGCTGAAACACATCACTGATGGTTTTGATGTGAACACAAGGGACAACATGGGCTTGACTCCTGCTATGACGGCAGTACTGCATGGAAAAGCTGCAGTTCTCAAATATCTGAAAGACAAAGAGACAGATCTGTCTTCAGTTGACAACACGGGAGACGATGCCCTCAATCTCGCCCTTAAATGTCGGAACAAACAAATCCTAAAACAACTAGGTAGAAAACATGATAAGAAAGTGACACCATGGAGTGACTTAATGAAGTCTCTGGTAACAGGAGAACTAGTGCTCCTGAAGACTTACTGTCAAAAGAGTCTAGATCTTGTTCAGAAAGACCCAGCTGGGGACACATTACTCCATCTCGCATGTCGTGGAGGCAACACTCAATGTGTGGAGTATCTACTCCCATCCTATGACAACGATGTCCAAGGTCGGTATAACTGGACACCGGTGATGATGGCGGCTGCTTGCGGACATGCTGATGTCTTCCAGCTACTGGTGGATCACAAGGCAGGAATCTTTCATGTCTCAGACAGGGGAGAGGACATCCTCACTGTAGCTCGCCGGTCGAACAATACAGAAATTATCGCATACTTGGAGAAACTCAAGTGATTTGCAAGCAAACTACGGACGGGAGCAATATTAGCGGACAGAAAATGTAACCTCACAACAGTGACTGTCCCTGTCTTGTCACGGACAGAGGAGTATGCAGTAGGTCTCACCGAGGGAATAACAACGAAATCATCACGTCAAATGAAAGCTTGGAACTACTATCTTTTAAACATGAACAATCAACAGTGTAAAGGCTTTACCATTAGACACCGAACTGTGTAAGGAAGGTGAAAAGCACGAAACACTTTTAGGAAGTCCTTGAAAAACCTATGAATTGCCAACACACAATTCTGAGCATGACCTATTTGTACACTTGTTTCGGTAGTCACACAGCTGTATGATGATCTAAACCTCTTTTTAAATTAACCTAACATTAACAAAATGTGGAAAGTGTAAATTGGCAGGTACAAAGCAGAATTCTTCATAGGACTTCCGACCTCTTTCTCATAAGATGAATACATGGAACTTCTGTTTATATCTTATCATCAGTGCAAATAAAAACTTTACCATTCCGGACGGGAGGATAGTGGCGGGTATAAAGCCTAGCTGAACACAAACCACTTTTACATATATTGGGGAATATTTTGCTTAGGAAAAGCTATTGTCATGACAAAAATGAAAAAAAAATATGATTTAGACCAAACATTTACAGATTGGGGATTTTAACATTTTGCCTCCTGAAGGATGGTTTGTCAATGCTGCTGACTAACACCATTCTCTGATTCATTGACTGGGTGGACCCAGACTGTCCGTAAGTGTGTGTGTGTGTGTGTGTGTGTGTGTGTGTGTGTGTGTGTGTGTGTGTGTGTGTGTGTGTTTGTGTGTGTGTGTGTGTGTGTGTGAATGTTGCTATTTACAGTGTTGAGTAGCCAGTGTCCATCGATCAGTCTTTACACAAATGTCAAATTGTCAAAACATATCTCAATCAACATATCCACATCATGAATCCAGACAAGCAAGATGAATGATATACAAATACGTATGATGATTCATGTACAAATACGCATGATGAATGATATACAGATAAGCAGGATGAATGATGTACGAATACGTATGATGATTCATGTACAAATACGCATGATGAATGATATACAGATAAGCAGGATGAATGATGTACGAATACGTATGATGATTCATGTACAAATACGCATGATGAATGATATACAGATAAGCAGGATGAATGATGTACGAATACGTATGATGATTCATGTACAAATACGCATGATGAATGATATACAGACAAGCAAGATGAATGATATACAAATACGTATGATGATTCATGTACAAATACGCATGATGAATGATATACAGATAAGCAGGATGAATGATGTACGAATACGTATGATGATTCATGTACAAATACGCATAATATATGATAGGTTTTTCCTTCCCTTGCACATCTATAATCTCAGATAGATCTCACTAGACATTTTGTTTAGGTTGGCCAGTGTTACGGAGCTAAAGGGAAGGAAGACTGAACCCTTATCCTATCACGTGGCGTTATCACCATGTAAAATTATCAGTGTGATTATCATTAGAGAGAGTCAGCCCATCACTGAGTATTTTGTTCATGTTGGCTAGTGTCACTTACGACAACCAGCATTACGTACCAATAGTGAAGTTTACAATCATGCTGGGATATCATACTGTCAGCTTAGTATTCAGTATTTAGTATTTAGTATTCAGTATTTAGTATTTAGTATTTAGTATTTAGTATTTAGTATTGTTTGCCCGATAATCCCCAGAAAGATGGCTTATTAGCAGCTTTAGGTAGCTGTCATTTTTTGTTATTTGTTGTTAGTTGCCAAAATAGTTCTTAAATATGGCTTCACAATCAGTAGCGTACACCTGTGTACATATGTGAACACCATTTGTCGACATTTGGCGGAAATATCGAAGATATAACGATTCAACATGCGGTGAGATTTTAGAGCACTGAAGATAAAATAAATTTAATCACATTGCTTTGTAGTGCACATGTGAGATGTGTTCCAAATGTTATGCTGTATGTTGACGATTACAAATCCACGGACATACATGTCACCTTTACATAACTGTGTTTTTTTCATGGACACATTAGCACAGGCTATATGCTTATTTCTTGTTGTTTTATATTTTCAGGGTTTTTTTGTGTTTTGTGGTGAAGGTTTGCGTGAGTAAACAATATAGAGATTCAATTACATATACGTGTATCAATCCCATTTAGCTTGTAAAATCTCCTACTGCAATAAAATACTATTTTCTTTTTTCAGTTTACTTAATCCATTCATACCCTACGTGTTAACGCGAACGCGGACTGACAAAGGAAGGTAAATACGTCCTGTCTATCGTCATGCTCATTCGCCAAAGGTATGTGTTTAGATGCAGACAAGTGACAGCAAGCTCTTGTCCCATCACACGCATCTCAAGCCGTTGTGCAGTCAGGCATGTTGTGTTACCGAAGGATGCACCAGGCAGGTTACCCAGATCAGGGATGGAGTTGGTCTTCAGTAACCCATGCTTGGGATCAGGTGGTCAGCCTCATTCACTTGACTGACCCTTGTCGTATCCCATTTGCACAGATCTGGTCACCCACATCTAGGCTGGAGTTGATCTTAAGTAACCCATGCTTGGGATCAGGTGGTCAGCCTCACTCACTTGACTGACCCTTGTCGTATCCCCCATTTGCACAGATTTGGTCACCCACATCTAGGCTGGAGTTGATCTTAAGTAACCCATGCTTGGGATCAGGTGGTCAGCCTCACTCACTTGACTGACCCTTGTCATCGTATCTCAATTGCACAGATCTGGTCACCCACACCTTGGCTGGAGTTGATCTTAAGTAACCCACTCTTAGGATTAGGTGGTCAGCCTCACTCTCTTGACTGACCCTTGTCATCGTATCTCAATTGCACAGATCTGGTCACCCACATCTAGGCTGGAGTTGATCTTAAGTAACCCACTCTTAGGATTAGGTGGTCAGCCTCACTCACTTGACTGACCCTTGTCGTATCCCATTTGCACAGATTTGGTCACCCACATCTAGGCTGGAGTTGATCTTAAGTAACCCACTCTTGGGATCAGGTGGTCAGCCTCACTCACTTGGCTGACCCTTGTCATCGTATCTCAATTGCGCAGATCGGTGCTGATGATGCTGATCACAGGATTGTCTGGTCCAGACTCGATTATTTACAGGAATAACGTTGAGTACAATAAACCTAGACTCAATCTCTCTTACTTATCATGAATGTATCTGCTACTGCCCTGTCCGATCTCCACGAAATCCATCTTGTAGCCGGATTAAACATCTTATTTGTTTAGTTTTATAAAAATACGTTTACACCATCAGTAAAGATTTCAGGTGATGAATGTCGGACATATCAAGGGAAGACGAAAATGTATGTGATGTATGGTTTAAACATTCCTGATGAAGTTTCGATATTGGGGCATATTTTCCCTTTCAACATTAATTTACATTCTCCTTGCACATCAATTTACATTCCCTTTGCACATCAGTTTACATTCCTTTGCACATCACATCAATTTACATTCCCCTTGCACATCAATTTACATTCCCTTTGCACATCAGTTTACATTCCTTTGCACATCACATCAATTTACATTCCCTTTGCACATTAATTTACATCCAACTTGCACATCAATTTACATTCCCCTTGTACATCTGTATACATTCCCTTTGCACATCAGTTTACATTCCCCTGTTTACATTCCCCTTGCACAGGCACCCGTGGCGAGCCACCTCCTCGTGGTGGGTGCTGGGTCACGCTAAGAGCTCGCCAACACCCCCGTAGTGGACCCGTGGGAATATTTGGTCCACCAACCCGTTTGCCGTGGGTTGCGGGCCTGTGTCGGTGGAGGAGGGGATCCTGGTGGTTGAGGGCAGTGGGAGCAGGACCAGTGTTCCTATTGCTCAACACACCACTTCGGCCCTGACTTCACCTAGACGGGTGGTTGAATGGGCCCGGTTCAACCAATCGGCTGGTCACGCCAAGCCCTGTGCATGATTTGTATCCATTTCATCGCACGAATTTAATTTTGGACTTGGTTTAATTTCGATCTTGACTCTATAGTTCATCAAAAACTTTTCTCATTTTGAATTATGTTGTTGTGATCTTTGCCTAGAGTCTTATGCCCAGAAGGCGGTGGCTCATGGGCCAATCCGGTGGACTAATTATTTTTAATTCCTCTGCTGGAGTATATCATCTGAGTATCCTTGGTGCTGCAAGTTGGAGACCCACTTGTTTTTAGCATTGTCCTTGTGATACTCCGTGGTGGGTGGGGAGCTCGGATGATGAAATACAAAACAAATAACCATGGCTTATGAAACTCCTCTGAAGAAAACCAAACGTCAGCTTGAAGTAGATCCTGTTGACAATGACCTGAGATTGCCCACACCAATCGATTACTGGCCACGTTTTCTAGTTATTGAGACGAAAGATAACACTCCATTGAAATTAAACCTTTTTGCTGTGTCTAAAGGAATCCAGGGTATTGCTGGAGATGTAAAGACTATCAGGAAATTACGGTCTGGTGCATTGTTGGTTGAGTGTGCCAAAAAGCAGCAATCAAACAATCTGTTGAACACCAACACATTTGTTGGCATTCCCGTCACCATCACAGCCCACAAAACACTCAACACGAGTAAAGGAATTGTAAGAGACCATGATCGATTACTCGCTGACATGTCGGAATTAGACATCGCGTCTGAGATGAGAGATCAGGGTGTACTTTAAACCTTTAAAACCAACACATATCTGTTTTCTTTTTCTTTACCTTCTGCTCCAAAATCTGTCAAGGCAGGCTACTGCAATCTAACTGTTGACACATACATTCCCAATCCTCTCAGGTGCTTCAAATGCCAAAAAGTTTGGCCATGGAGTAAACTCGTGCACCTTGTCTGTTGTATGTGCTCACTGTAGTGAAAAGACCCACACAACAGAAGATTGTAACAGTACTGTTAAAAAATGTGTCAACTGTACAGGGACTCACCCATCTTACTCTAAGGACTGTCCTGTTTGGAAACACCAAATGGCAATTAATACAATAAAGTTCACTCAAAACATCAGCTTTGCTGATGCAAAAAGACAAGTTCTAAGCTCGGGACAAACAGAAAGCTATGCTTCCATTGCGAAAAGAACTCCTGAAACAACATCAAGAACAGTTACTGTATCTGTCAGCTGTCAGACAGACTCAACTTGGGTCACAACGGATAATCCCAACCTTCTCTCACCCACTACAGCTACTCAAACAGGAGAATCACTTCCTGGTCCATCTCAAACACAATCAGAAACATCACCCGATCTTGAATCATCTTCACAATCGTCAACAAAGTCTCAACAAAGTCTCACTAAAACTAAAAGTAAAAAGCCAGATTTTGCAAAAAAACTCAGTGGCAGAGCCCCAAAAGGGTCAGAAAATAAAATTCAATTATTCAATAAATATGGATCACTTGAAGACATGGACGTATCTGAAAACGTCCATTCTAGGGCACATAGCTTGTCGCCCTCCAAAAGAGTGCGGGGTAGATCCCCAATAAATCCCCCCAAAAGATAGTTTACTCCAATAATATTGTACAGTGGAACTGTAGAGGATTGAGGACTAATTTACATGAATTACAGCTATTAGTCCAGGATTTTACACCTTCAGCGATGTGTCTCCAAGAGACATATTTAAAACAAACAGATACATTTGACCTTCGTCATTCTAATGCATATCATTCTTTTTCACCTCCGGGTGATAGAGCCACTGGCGGGTCATCCGTTCTAGTCAGACAAAACGTTATTCAAAGCCCTGTTTCACTAAATACTAATATGCAGGCTGTTGATGTGAGACTTACTTCACATGTAGCGTTTACGCTATGCTCGCTGTATATTTCGCCGTCTTCAACGTTTGCCAAAACTGACCTTCACGCTCTATATGACCAACTCCCGAAACCCTGTATTATAATGGGAGATATAAATGGGCACAACCCACTCTGGGGTAGTGTAACAACAAACACTAAAGGGAAATTGTTGGAGGACTTTTGTTCTGACAATGACTTATGTATTTATAATGATGGTTCCAACACATATTTACACCCTGGTACAGGGACTTATTCTGTTCTTGACTTGTCATTGACAAATTCAGTACTACTAAATGAATTCGAATGGTCAGTCCACGATGACCTCTGTGGAAGTGACCATTTTCCTACTATATTAAAAGCTGTAACTCCATCTGATGTTCCTCCATCATCAAGGCGAAATTTTAAAAAGGCTAACTGGGCTTTATATGAAACACTGTGTGCTGAGAAACTTAAACCCGAACGTTTTATTGACGTTCCAGATGCTATTAAATGCTTTTCTGATCAACTGAACTCCATAGCTGATGAGTGTATACCAAATTCCTCTGCAGTTCCACACATAAGAAAACCATGGTTCAACGATGAGTGCAAACAAGCTAGGAAGGCAAGGAAAAAGGCAGAACATTATTTCCGTCGCCATCCCATGGTGCATAATTTAAATAAATTTAAAATTTTAAATGCTAAAGCACGGCGTACTTTTAAACAGAACAAACGCCAATCTTGGCAAAATTATGTGTCCAAAATAAATTCTCGGACACCCATATCCAAGGTATGGAACATGATCCAGAAAATTAAAGGTAAAGGTACTAAATCTACTGTCCATCATCCTAAACATGGAGATCAATTACTTACTGATAAATTAGATATTGTGAATAAACTGGGTGAAACTCTCGCTAAACACTCTTCCTCTTCGAATTATACACCTAAATTTCAGCAATATCAAAAACAACAAGAAAAGAAAACTATTAATTTCAATTCTGATAATGGGGAAGATTATAATGAAACTTTTTCTATTCATGAACTCCATACTGCTCTTGGTCAAGCTCATGACACTGCTACAGGAGCTGATAACATCCATTATCAGCTCCTGAAGCACTTACCAGAATCCTGTTTAGAGACGCTCTTGTCAATTTTTGATGATATTTGGACTTCCGGGAAATTTCCTTCTTCATGGCGTGATGCTATAGTAGTACCCATACCTAAACCTGGACGTGATCATACGGATCCATCCAATTATCGTCCGATTTCATTAACAAGCTGTGTTTGCAAGACCATGGAACGCATGATAAATAATCGACTTGTTTGGTACTTGGAAACAAATAACCTTATCACAGATATACAATGTGGTTTCCGTAAAAACAGAAGTACTGTTGATCATTTAGTGCGTTTAGAATCATTTGTGAAAAACGCACTGATTAATAAACAACATGCTGTGTCTATCTTTTTTGATCTTGAGAAGGCATATGACACAACCTGGAAGTATGGCATTCTGAGAGATTTACATGATTTCGGTTTGCGAGGTCGTTTGCCTGAATTCATAGGCAAATTTTTAAATAACAGACAATTTCAAGTCCGAGTGGGTGCTACCCTGTCTGATCATTACAATCAGGATCAGGGTGTTCCACAAGGCAGTATTTTGTCAGTCACACTTTTTAGTATAAAGATAAACAGTTTATCAAAAGTTTTAAACGATTCAATTGATGGATCGTTATTTGTGGATGATTTTAATATTTCTTGTCGTGGTAAAAATATGCATACCATTCAACGGCAATTGCAGTTGTGTTTAAACAAGATTAATAAATGGTGTCTTGAAAGCGGCTTTAAATTTTCCAAATCGAAAACTAACTGTATACATTTTTGTCGTAAATATAAACCACATAAGACCCCGAACTATCTCTAGATGGCACACCAATTAAAGTTGTGAAGGAAGCTAAGTTCTTGGGTCTCATTTCTGACTCACACTTAACGTTTTTACCACATATTAAATCACTTAAAACTAAATGCCTGAAAGCACTTGACTTGTTGAAAATGGTTTCAAATTCAAAATGGGGAGGGGATCAAGCTACCCTTCTCCATCTATATCGATCTCTCGTGCGTTCTAAACTCGATTATGGCTCCATTGTCTATGGTGGAGCCTGCAAAAGCAACTTAAAACTATTAGATTCAGTCCATCATCAAGGTCTGAGACTTTGTCTTGGCTCCTTTAGAACTTCACCTGTTGACAGCCTGTATGTCGAGGCTGATGAACCATCTCTTGAGCAGCGACGTATAAAATTAGCTTTACAGTATGTAACAAAACTATATTCAAATGAGTCCAACCCTGCATATAACTGTGTTTTCAATCCCCTGCATGAGGATTTATGCAAAAAGAAATCTTCTCTTGTTCCGCCTCTTGCTTTAAGAATAAAACCACTTATTTCTGCTGCCAGCATTGAGCTGGAAAACATAGCTCCTTCCCGTCTTCTTTCTTCTCCTCCTTGGCAGTTGGTTAGGCCACAAGTTGACCTAACATTAACGACTTTTAAAAAATCAGAAACGAATGAATTACAGTATAAACACGAATATAATCAACTGAAACATAAATATAGCAATTATAAATCCTTATTTACAGATGGGTCCAAGGACGGTGGCGCAGTTGCTTGTACCACTGTCATTGGATCCAGAACAATATCTTCTCGATTACCCGATAACAGTTCTATTTTTACAGCAGAAGCTAACGCCATATTAACAGCTCTCAAATATGTTCAAAGACACCCTAAACGTAAACAATATATAATCTATTCCGACTCTCTTTCTTGCCTTCAGGCTATTAAAAATCTCTCTTGTAAACATCCAGTTTTAATAGAAATTATTGAATTGTACAATAATCTTGCCACTGGCCAATACGACATCGTCTTTTGTTGGTTACCCAGCCACGTAGGTATTTCCGGTAACGCAATGGCCGATCTTGCTGCCAAGGCAGCACTCAACAAATCTGTGACACCACTTCTTATTCCATACTCTGATTATAAAGCCAGCATTAGAACTTACATCCGTGATCTGATGCAGAAGAAGTGGGACACCCAAGTGGGCATAAATAAATTACATGCAATAAAACCCTATATTGGTTACACCTACTTGGGTTGTCGTATTGGCCACACCAGATATACACATGAATACCTTTTGAAAGGTGAGGATCCTCCGTTCTGCATCCCTTGTGATGAAAGAATCACAGTCAAGCATATCTTGCTTGACTGTGTTGAGTATTCCATCACAAGGGATCAGTATTTTAATTCACATACTATGAAGGATCTTTTTAACAGTGTTAGTCATCATTTAATTATTGCATTTTTAAAGGAATTAAATTTGTTATCCGAACTGTAAATAGATAAATATTTTAAAATTGGAAGATTAAATTAGTAACTCAAATCGTTAGTGGCTGTATCCTCAAAGGGTGTTGAAGTACCGTAAAATAATTGTCCCCCTGAGAGGGTACGTAAGTCCAAAAACATTTGACGTAAATTTCAGTTTTCCAGCTTTTTAATCGTAGAATAAGTGTGTTTTTACTTTATGGCTAGATTTGTCTAAATTGCTAACAGCTGAGGGGATGATGTAAATCCAGCTAGGGTCCATGCAGGAAGCAAATGTACTGTAAGTCCCCATGGTCCTTAGTATGGTGATCTACCTTCAGTTGTTGGCAACTTATAGCTCATTTTTATATTGTACTGTCCTCTATAGATACATTGTTTTAGGTCTATTCACTAGTTTTATATTCTATTCTGTGATATTCTAGTCAGTTTTACTGTCCTTCGTTGACAGGGTTTTACAATGTCCGTGCTAGTGATTCATTTGTATATTTATAATTCATCGTTCTCGTCACGATATGGCTGCAATACTGCCGATGTGACGTTAAATACTAACTCACTCACTCACTCCCCTTGCACATCAATTTACATTCCCCTGCACATCAGTTTACTATGCCACGTGTTAGCGACCACTGCCAGGTGGAACATGGTTCTCCCACCTCTCGTTGAACATCGACTTTCATGTACATATATCTGTAATATTTATGTACACATTGTTAATTCTCACAATATGTATATGGTAATGTAGGTGTGCGACTGAAGTGAGTGAGTGACTTTACCTTTCCGCCTCTTTTAGCGTCACTCTAGTAGTATTACGGTGGGGGACACCTGATATACGCTTCACACATTGATGCTTGTAGATCGACGCTGTCTCGACTGTCTGCTCTGTCACACATTGGTGTGCCCTGAGTTAGACAATAGACACAGCGATAATAACGATAAAGTTAAGATATGTTGCGGAAGACTTACATAACATTTTACGAATGCTTCGCCTTCCCTTGATTCCATGATCGTGTCTGAAGGTGAAAGCAAGTTCAGTATACAGTTTCTTGATAGATGTGTCAACCTGTAACCAGAGGTCCTTAATACAGCCACGGTGTACATAAGGAGAATTTAGAGGCAGATGGATGGATGCAAGACTGGATGGGCGGCTGGAATGAGGGATGGAGTGAAGGAGAGAGGAATGATGGGTAGTTGAATGTGTGGATAGCTGGAGGGAGAGAGGGATGATGTATGGATGGAAGGACGAAGATGTGGATGGATGGAGGAAGAGACAGGAATGGATTGGTGGAAGGAGAGGGGAATGGATGAATGGAGGAGAGAGAAATGAAAGTATGGACGGAAGGATGGTGTGGATGGATGGAGAGACGAAGAGAGGAATGGAAGGATGGTTGGAGAAATGGATTAATGGAGGGAGGCTGCTGAACAGTTACGTCTCTGAATTATTTGAAGAAGGAAGTAGATGATATCAGCCCAAAATGACACACACACTGGAAGACGACATGTAAACGGATATAGGTGACAGATATCTGTCATTTCAGATCCGAGTCATGCATGGTCTCATTGTTGACGAAATGTAGCAACTCCGTGTGTTTAAGGCAGATAAACAAGGAACATATCTTCCGGTTAATGTTTCTCTTAACCCCAAACAATTTGGCCACCATGAGTCAACAGCATCCGGTTTGTCTTGAAAGGTTGTGGGGACTCGAGCTGCTAACTGCCTTGTACTATAAACAATATATGTTGTAGTTGTATGACTGCATACACAGTGTACGAATAGTTATGCGTGACTTTCTTTTCGAAACGAATTGACTTCAGTGACACTTGTTTTCGTTACCCAGTACAGAGTGTCATATACCCAAAAGCTGAAGTACATTCCATCATGGCATCAGAATGGATTTACCCCCAAAGGCAAGTTGAAAAGACTGACGCTCATTCCTAGCAGCCTGACATCAGTGTAAGTTTACCTTCAAAAGCATAAATAAAATATTAAACTCTATATCTAGTTGCCTGATATCAGATGAACACCTGGTATAAGATCTGTATAGGGGGATATAGAACTGAAGAATACTCCCTGCTGTTGTCCTTTCCTTAGCCTAGAGGTTTACGTCGTCCGCTCGTCACGCTGAAGACCCGGGTTCGATTCCCTACATGGGCACAAAGCGTGAAATCCAATTCTGGTGTTCCCCATTGAGGTATTGAAGGAATATTGCAGAAAAAAATAAATAACTGGAATATTGCTACAAACTAAAATGGATCGCCATACTACATCTAGAACAAATACGAATAATGATCAGCACGCTGAATACAGATAGAATATATCGAATGACACCAGGTGTCATAGTGACTGCAAACAAATGGAGCATCAGTTCGATGTGTTCGGTGTTGTGAATGTAAACACTTACAATTCGATTGCTGGTTGATGTGTCAGGTGGCTTGGTGAAATAATGATCATCATAATCATAAGCACAAGGCTGTGTTATTATAATGTATAGTATGCTAATATTTATACAGCTACAATTTCCAGCCCAGCTGCTCAACGGACCTTGCTCTGGTTTGCCCACAATCATTGGATGTCTCCTCGGTGCATCGTATTATTAATCTCTACTTCCTGGGGACCATAAAACCCTTGCACTTACAAGGTGCACCGAGTTAATATGGATCACCATCATTACGAGGTACTCATTCAAAGGGTCTGCACACAAAGTTAATGCTTTTACACCCAGTGACAAGAGGAGTCGATATCGTCACCACAAGGTCTTTGGATCTTTAACGTGACATCTCAGCTACGTGTATTCGGTGTTAGGCAGATTTAAGACACGACCGATTTTGTTTTGAATCCCGCTGAAACGTCAGAGGGTCGGTGGGGTAGCCTTGTGGTTACAACGTCCGCTACATTTGTCTACAATGGCCATCAGCTGAGGGGACGATGTGAATTCAGATAGGAATCATGTAGTAGATGTCTCTAGTATTGTGATCCTCAGTTGCAGTTGTCATATGTAGCCGGGTTATACATTGGTTTGTCCTGGGTATTGTTCGAATCTTACAGTTATATACCAGCTTGTTGTCTGTGATAGTCTCGTTGTTTTACAGTTTCGATAATGGAACTTTTCCTTCAACATGGAAATTGTTTTGGACACGATAAGGCTGAAATGTTCTCGACATGACAAAAGATATCTATGTACACTGCACAGCAAAAGAAATTTGGAATTTGGACGAAATTGAATACATGAGACGTTTTCTATTTAACGTCTTTTATTCTTCTAGCACGTTTCCGTGGTTATTGGTCCTTCTTCATCGTGTGGATGAGGACAAAGTAGCCCTGAAACGTCGCGTAAAGAAATACAAACATTCGAATTCATAAATTCATAAATTCATAAATTCATAAATTCATAAATTCATAAATTCATAAATCTTGTCACATATTCGAAGGAAATTTAAGCAATTCACCACTCACTCAGATCTGTTTTGATGCACAAATTAGGTCACTATTTATTCTTCTCTTTTCATTGTTCATTTCACAATCTTCAATGCTCAACACACTGCCTGGCGTTAGCCATATCTTATTTGTCGCTGAGGCGGTGGGATCGCATAGTGGTTAAAACGTTCGCTCGTCAAGCCGAATACTAAACTGGGGATTGGTGATTCGTATCCCTAATCTGAAAAGTTCTTTCAGAATTTTCTTCAGATTCAGGCTTCGAGCTATACGAAGTCCATTCCTTCTGTCACTCCCTTGCTCCAATATTGCTAAAGTGTAGTTGCGAAATACACACTTACTGTTTCGTTGTTATGTGTCTCATTTCATTAGTTTGCTATGGCTACACACTCACAGTGAAAATGATTCAAGAATATTCGAGGAAAATGAGGGCAAGTCAAAACGTTCTAAATCTGCATTAATTTCTAAACCGGTGACACCATCTAATCTTAAAAGTGTTGTTGGACAGTTTTCTTCATCAGCATTTCCAGCCATTTTATTCAAATAGATCAACGTTAACTAGTTTGAAAGCAACAGGTCCTTGAGGCCTACTGTGGCATACATATCTGTTTCAACGTGAGAAATGGAACAACGTACTGTTATATAGTTTTTGACAATGGAATTCATTCAGCCATCAGAAGTGCATGCACGTATGGCGAAAGTGTATCGGTATGGCTGTTTTTTCAGACTTCATAGTTAAGACACTGGCTGCTTTATTCAAGTCTGGCGTGACAAGTCTGGATGATGGCCCTCTACAGCCATTGATGAAGAAACAGTAGAAGCTATGAAGAAGTGTATTGTTGCAGACAGACGTGTGACAGACGTGTGACAGACGGGTCCAAGTCATGCATCCAGTCAAACTATTATCCACGATCATTTTGGCTGATGCTGATTTGACAAAAAAGAGAAGTGACATTTCCAGGTATGTAAACAGACCCTCAAATTGTGGAATACGTCTATCACTTGAATCGCTTCTCGATGTCTTACATTCATATGGGGACATGTATATTCCTGCTGGTGGGGATTTCAACGCAAGGACTGGGTCTGATGTAGACTCAATAACCGATGACATTGCGGAGCGTGACGATTGACGATTTCTCCGACCTTTTGACAATATGAACACTGCTCGCTACTCGTGTATTATAGGAGAGAGAGGCTTCGTCTCCTGAATGTTTTCAGACGATGTAAAACTCCTTGAACTTACACATGTGTTTAAAGGCACGAAATAGATATAAATGTATTATTAGAGATAAAAAAGCTCAATAATGTGAAATCTATAGGTTATAACGTATTTTTCAAGATATTTGACTGAAAGGTTGCACTTAGCCTTTCATATGGGGCTCAAATATGGGGACTAAATAATATTGAGGAAATAGAATCAGTTCATTTGTTGGCTTGTAAGTTATTTTTAGGAGATAAAATGTCTACCGCCGACCACTGTGTTCGCGGTGAGTGTGGGAGATATCCGCTCTATATTTCAGTCTTAAAACGTGTTTGACATACTTGTGCAAACTTTTGAATATGCTCTATTCTCGGTGTCATGGGAAAGGGTATAATATGCTGTATCTCTATGCTTCTCGAGGGAAGTCTCAAATTATATCCTTGCTTTATACCTATGGTTGTGGTTATATTTGGGAAGCTCAAAGCGTAGACTGCCCTGTTTCGTTTCTATCCGAACTTGAATCTAGACTAAAAGCCATTTACGAACAGAATCGGCACTCTGCCCTTGAAAATAGCCGTAAGATGCCTTTGTATTCTCAATTCGAAACTGCCTTCACTGTTGAGCCTCATTTGCTATCATTAACCATTGAGAAGTTTAGAATAGCTTTGGTGCGTTTCCGATGTAGTTCTCACACCTTAAACACTGGAACAGGGAGGTATCATGATATCCAAGGCCCTCCACGGGTTTGTAAACTCTGTAATAATAATGTCGAAAATGAATTTCATTTCTTGTATGCAACGTTTACAGTAATCTTAGAAAACCGTTTATACCACATAAGTATTTCACAAACCCTACAATTCCTATGTTTATCCTCCTATTGTCCAATATTAATGTTAAAATTATGAAACATGTTGCAATGTTTGTTCAACGTGCGAGCCAAGATCGTAACTCTATGGATCAATGATATATGTACCATGGGTCGATACCAATGTTGAAGTCATGAAATGTGCAGCAATGTTTGTACTGTACAATGTTTGTGCGAGCAAATATTGAAATTGTGGCCTATGATGTATGTATCATGGCCTACACTAATGCTGGAATCATGTAACGTGCTGCAATGATTGCACTATCTGCGAGAAAATATCGCGACTCTGTTGATTAATTATATGTGTCTACTAATGTTAAAATCATGAAACTTCTCACACCGAGCACACACCGTGCAACCAAATTGAAATTGTACGGGGAACGCTGTACGTTTGTATTTACATAATGGAACATAACAAACTGTGGACAGTGACCAAAGTACCATGGGCCGATGGCCTACACGTACCCTTTTGCAAATAAACAAATCACTGACATGTCAAAGGAACACTTTGAATTGATGGAGCATGATTTTGAAAATATTAAAAGTAGATTATTAACATGGGATGAAACATGTATTTATCATTACGATCCGAAAACAAAAGGTCCATCCATGGAGTACCACCATCCCACTTCTCCTCAGGTATGAAGTCATGTAAGTTGAAAGTTGCCACAGCTGTTTAACGATGACTCTCTGCAAGATAAAGGAGACCAAACGTTTACTTCGACACATCCGTAAGTTCGACACAGCCAGACGCACGGATACACTACTGGTCCAGGAAATAGCTAATCTCTTCACAACCGTCGTGTTACTCCTATTTTAAGAGATATTCAATAATCATATTTCACCGAGCTGTGTACCTTTTGTTTGTGACGTACAACTTGCCTCAAGCCAAAACTAAAACATAGCATAAATCGATGATAGTATCTCGAAACACAAGTAGGCTGAAGGCGAGTGACAACACCGCAGTTACGAGCCCAGTATCTTGTGGCGGTCATTCGAGACGGTAAGTTTGCGATTGTCAAGATAGTTTTCATCGTAGATAGTACAGTTGACGTCTCGATCAATATATTGCGTGCAATTTGGACAAATCTATTCCGATTTTACGTTCTTCTAAGTCATTGAATCTTAGCTGTTGAGGGTATAGTTGTGTATATGTGTTATGAGCCATAAACGCATAGTGCTCACATGAAAACCTGAGCTGTTCATCTGAACGTTGAAAGAAACGGTACAGACTCATGTTGATTGTATTTGATTAATATATAATTTAGATCATTGTGAAAAATGGTGTACCACGTTTTGTCATTGCACAATCACAAGCAAAATCGATCAACACTGTGATAAAATGTACGCCTGTCACAATACATTCAAATACAGTATAATGTAAACACCGTTACTGGTACTTGTTAGCACTAATAAAAATCCAACAATTCTGTTTTTTCTTTTTTATCTAGCCTTGGATACATTCGCCAGAGGTAATGTGATTGGAAATTGTTGTTTGTCGTGACTCGTTACAAATAACTACGATCTTCATATTATGATGTCGTTATGTACACAAATCTACCCAAAAACACATTATTTTAGAATCTATTGGAGGACATGAACAGACAGTTGATAGCGCACTTGTATTTTGAGAAAGATCTGCAATAAATGTGTACTTACTAACAATTCATACACTGTTCGTTTCCTGAAGTTCTGCTACAATTTTGCAGTTGAAAACGTAAAACATATACAGTTTAAAGACGTTTTGTCATAACTGTTTACGGAATTTCCAGGACTCTGTGCCGCTGAAATTCCCACTCTCGCCTCTCCCAGACAATACCTGTGTCAGGTTAACGCTCTTTTCCATATCCCGCCTGATACTCGCTATCTATCTTCTTTCCTTCTGTTTCCTTTCCTTCAGGCGATGATGGCAAACAAGATCTACTGATTGTATATGTTGACGCATGTACACACATCCTACTGCCAAGCAGTGATACCGAGTGCAGTATTGGTTGTAATACTGGTTGTACTAGTAAGCAGTGGCGCTGAGTGCAGTATTGGTTGTGTTACTGGTTGCACTGTTAAGTTGTACTACTGAGTGTAGTATTGTTTGCATTACTTGTTGTAATAGTAGGCTGTAATACTGAGTGCAGTATTAGTTGTATTATTGGTTGTACTAATAAGTTGCAGTATTACTTGTACTAGTAGGATGCTGTATTGCTGGTTGGATGTAGCATTGGCTGTAGTTGTAGGCTGCAGTATTGGTCGTTCTAGTTGGTTGCAACATTATTTGTACTAACTGGATGCAGTATTAGTTGAACAAGAACGCTGCACAATTGTTTATACTAGTTGGATGCAATAGTGGTTGTTCTAGTAGGCTGCAGTTTAGGTGTACAAGTAGGTTGCAGTATTGGTTGTTCTAGTAGGCTGCAGTTTAGATGTACAAGTAGGTTGCAGTTTTGGTTGTTCTAGTAGGCTGCGGTTTAGGTGTACAAGTAGGTTGCAGTATTGGTTGTTCTAGTAGGCTGCAGTTTAGGTGTACAAGTAGGTTGCAGTATTGGTTGCACGAGTAGCTGTAGTATTAGTTGTACTAGTAGAAAGCATTATTGGTTCTACTAGTAGGCTGTGGTATGTTGCATTATTGGTTGTACTAATAGGATGCAGCATTGCATTCTAATAACAGAATGCACCATTGGTTGTAATATTAGTATGCGTTATTGGTAGGATGCAGTATTATTTGTACTAGTAGATTTCAGTATTGAATATGCTAGTGGGAAGTTATATTGGTTGTACTAGTTGGTTGCAATATTGGTTGTACCACTAGCAGGGTCCAGTACTGGTTGTTCTAGTAGGCTGCAGTATTGGTATACTTGTATGTTGCAGTATTGGTTGTACTATTTAAATGCAGTGTTGGTTGTTCAAATGGTTGTACTATTGGTTGTAGTTATGTTGTACTAAAAGGATATGCAGTTGGTTGTACTTGTAGTATGTAGTATCTGTGGTGTCGGTGGCCGTAGGAGGTTGTGCTTTTGCTTTTAGTGTCGGTTTGCTATTTGTTGTGCAATGTGTTGTACCAGTAGGCAATTTAATGTTGTAGAATGGGTTGTAATAATGATCTATCACACACTGACCCCAATTATTAGAAGTCGGTGTTATCCCCCTAAGCGGATTATATTTGGAAGCAACTTTTTATATTTTTTATGTCATACGAGTAAACAATCACAACAGAGGGATTGGTCAAGAGATATACACAGCTTCGGGAGCACATCTATTTTCTGATTATATAATGACTCAGTTGAAGTTGTCTATCCGGCTGGTTCGTTTGTGTCACAATCGACCTAAACTTTCAGATATTACTACATCTGGTGTTCTCACGCTTTGTTTTGATTTATCTCGGGAGAGTAACGTGGCGCTAAATAATCTGATCTATAAACCTATTGTTGTCATTGTTGCCAATCTTCACGCAGTTTGTCTGTGTTGTTTGCAAAGGGTGTGATACACTATGTTGTAAAAGGGTCGGGGGTGGAGGTGGGGGTAGGGGGGTGTCGACATCTGGAATATGCAGACATACTTCTCTTTCTGCACTCCCTCTCCCTTACCTGTCTCTAATCCTGGGGAAGTTGCTGGAGTCCATCAAGACTTCACGCTGAAAGTCCTGGTTCGAGTCCCCACATGGGCACATTATTAGTAATATTGTAAGGGGCGCCAGGAACCCTCTTTGCCGGATCCGATGTTGATCGGCAAATCCAAGTCACATGATCACCGTCAGGTGCGATACAGGCAGCGCGTTAGAGGCGAGGAAACGAGAATGAAGGGTTGTTTTATGGCAACTCTTCATCAGACTTGAAAAACAAAAGCAAAGTGTTTTTGAAAAGAGCTTTCTAGAGCATACTGTAATGGATAGACAGAGAGTATACCTGTCAGCCCAGTGTGAAATGAGCGGGTTTGACAACTCACGTGTACCCGACCTTTCAAAAAGGCCCGCGCTCGGTGTTGTTAAACATCTGTAAAGCAAAGCACTGAATATTATTCAGCCCTATCCGGACTTGGAAGTTGATTTTTCAATGCTATGTAATGTCTATTTTTTTCTGCTAACGTGATGACAAATAAAACACTTTTAACCGTGTAACATAATGCATTCAGTTTTGGTTTTACTATAAGACTGTATTCACAGCGTACGGTTTTAAAACCAAATGGTTCATAATACATATGAATAGTAACTTCTCTATGTCATTTAGAAAACTGTTTAGTCATGTACCAGTCTGAGAACATACACCTGAGTCTTTGTTGGGAAAGAGTCGGAAGAAATCTGTAAGACATTTTATCGACAAGAAACGTGTTTCATGTTTACAATAGTCACTCCTAACAAAACAATGTTTAGAAATTTAGACGTTGGAAATATTAATACCCTTCCAGCTCATTTTCAACCCGTGTTTGCTCATACAAAACGATGATACAGACGTTTTATGACAACTTAAATTTAGGATTCTACTCCTAAATTATCAGGGTAAATGCGAAAACATCTAATTACGGTTAGACAGGTACATAACATCATCACATTCAAGGCAACGTGTTCAGACTGAAAACCGTAACTTCACAAAGTGTAAACGAAGACGACACGCATGACTGACTAGTCAATGCAAGCGATAGGCCTGTGCATAATAGGGAAGAGTGAAGCAATGTTCAAGATTTTTTCCTGGGAGACCGTAGAGCCAAATACAGAGATTGATGGTAACGATGTTCTTTCTTCACTCGGAGATATTTTATCAAGTTAGTTATATGACCCTCAATTTAAAAAAATACGACGCCCGACAGAGAGGCGTAGTCTGCCTCATAGCAGGTCAGGACTAGAGAGAGAATATAGGGGTACTCGAGCATAACCTGCTGGCAGACTGTCCCCTCCCCCCTCACAGCTGGATGGAACACCATGTGCCATGTATTATGTCGTCAGATTGATCAGTACAGCACTGAGGTTTACGATATATAGCAAAACAGTTTAGGATGGGACGTGTTCCTATGCTGTACGTCGAGAAGGGTATTGCATTCACTCATTTACCTCCTCCTTCTCAACGTCAACTCAAGACTTCAAGCGTGACTTAGCACAGGGTGTGTTGTGCCAATATGTTCTCGATGTGTACACAGGAGAGGCTTTGTACACAAGAGACTGAATGTTATCATAAATTATTCACTTAGATATGCCCACCTTTTCTGTATACAGTTTGAAAATATTAACACTGGAAAATCGGACAAAGTTTAAACAATATTCCATAACGGTATGTGTTATTGAAAACTGGAAATTCATAGACAACTGACCACGTTCCTCAATATTTAAACGAGCATCGGACTTAATCCGCGACCTGTATCTCTAAAACTAACAGAGCCAAGGTGCAATGCATGTATCTGTCTTTACTTCTGTTTGTAGTTCACGCTGGCCAAAACATGTAAGTGCCACGTATACCTTCTTGGCATACTCACGACTGGCCATCGATGCCTTGACATAATCTCAAGTTCACAATAAAAACGTTATCGTAGGTTTTATCTGTAAACCCGATTTCCTGGGATAGGTGGAACAGGTATATAATACGGGTGACAGTCACAAATCAGTGGGTGGCTGTCGTGTAAGCTCACTCAGGTAAGAACCTTTACTTTCTTCTACTTTGACGAATCTGAACCAAGGCAAGATTTATTAACTGTAATCTGTTGTTTGATAATTAACTATATGTTCCGACCTTTCTAGTCCGATGTCATGCATGCCATTGATTCTCCATTGCAAGTTATTGGATACCCTCGGCGTGTCGTTTTGGAACAGTACAATAAGATCTGTTGCTTCAACGTTTACGTTTCAGTCACAAACTATCACACAACAACACTGTGCTTTCATTCGAAAGACCCCATGCATGTGCATGGAACACGAGCATTTTCTGTATTTTGCATTTTGTGTCTGCGACACGTGGGATGCACGGACAATACAGCCATATAGCATACTGTGAAATTTCATTGTCCCTACTTGACACTAATTCAGAACATATGCTTTGGAATTTGGTGGTGCTTAAAGGTCACATGCAACCAAAAGATCAAACATAATTAAAACACAATTATCACTTATTCATGACATCTAATATACATGGCTTCTTGGTAAAAAACAAATAAACAAAATTGTAAGGGTACAATCGCGATTCAAAAGTGCAATATTTTGTACTTCCCTCGAAACGAAGCCCTCGGGAGACCGAACCCAGTCATAGCGGGTGGCTGTGCACTCAAGGGTAACGACGACCTCCGATTGGCTGGTTCATTTGCTGATACGCTGAGGGCTCGTGTGTACAGAAAGATGATCTGTTTGATGGGCCTTTTATAAGTATGGCTAGTCACAAGAAAGTAAGATTCTTTGTGGATAACAACTTCTATTATTGTGCTTGATGCATCGTTTCAGTATGGGTTCATATACCGCTAGGATAAACCCCGAAACGTCGTGCCTTTGAAGAATCAAATCAACAAGCTTGTTTATGTAACGAGAAGATTATTTACTAGTTTGTGTACACAACCAAGATTAGACTACTGCTCACGACCTCAGACTCCGAGTATGCATACTGTTTCAAGCTCCGCGAACCTATTCACTGCGCATGCGTTATGGGAGCAGCGCAGCACAGCTGTTGAAACCAGTTTCCCCCCAGCGCTGGGGGGAATTGTAGTGAATCGTTTGAACTCAGATTTCGCGGGCTTTTTTTCATCGCGTTTTTTTCAACTTTATAGACTGAATTGGCACTTTTCATAATTTGTTTCGGTAAGTGCATACCTAAAGATATCAGAATCTGCAAAGTTGTGTTTTACGTTGCATGTGACCTTTAATAAACGTTTACTGGTACACAATAGTACAAAATGCTACATATCAATACAGTGTGCGTTCATAAACCAAATGGTTTATCATGTCGTCAAATTGGTATCACTTTGGATCTCAATCACCTCATTGTTAGCCGACTGGTACGGAAGCACATGCAAACTGGAGACGTCAAAGACCAACCCAGACCTGGATGTCCAAGAAAAACATTGTTCGTTATGACAGGGCCTTAATTCGCTTAGCCAGACCCAATCAAATGACCAATGCTGAAGACCCCTATGGATATTGGCATGTGGACAAACAGGTTAAGAGCTGCAGGGTTGCGTGCACGTAGACCAGTCAGATCGTGTTCCTCACGGACAGACACATGCAAGGACGCCTCGCGTGGTGCAGGTTAAGGCAAAACCACAATCTCAAATACTGGCACAGAGTCCATTGGTCTTACTCCTGCATGTCTCTGATGGCGACAGTCATGCAATAAAGATTATAACTCGGAACTGATTGACCAACGGTCCCCTTTTGGAGGTGGCTTAGCGACGGTGTGGGGTTGTGTGTCCTACGACTGCAAGCTGGACCTCATCACAATACCGGGACTGTCAAACGGCCAACAGCCACATCTTGGATGGTGCCGTAGTACCCCATTTTGGCAATCACACACTTGCCAGTCGCCCCCATTATGGGCGGCTAGTGAGAGCCAGTGATCGGTTTATTCCCGTTTCGTGGACCTTTGAAGTCGCGTAAAAACAAAAAGCAAGTCGACCCACATGCATCAGTGACTGGTAACATAAGGATTAGAATGTTGTGACAGTCACCTGGGTTATACTGGAACTTGAAGTGGAAAGAAACGAAATAGAGATTCACTTAGATTCATTTATTATGACATATGAACATGATCACGGCAATAAACATACAACAAGGTGTTACAATATACAATATATATTACAGGAAATATGATGGACATTTTTTTCTTAAACTGTAATTATAACAAGTGCGAAGCTACGTCTGCATTTTATATTATAAAAAAAAATAATAAGAGAAAACATATTATATTATATGACACCTAGCTCCTATAAAGAAATTATTATGGACAAATTTTCATTTTAACTTTAACAAAGGAGAGGCTGTGTCTGCATATTTTTGGGCCGGCATGGTTCCCCTTGCAAGACGTTCCCTCAGGTTACTCAGACGAGAGTTGATATTGGAATATCTTGCCCTTTTCCTTGGGGGTTTCTGGCCACCTCTATACTGAATCATTTAAATTTCGTTTAGCTTTTGCTCATCATAAAGAAACTTCACCATCTCAAACAGATTTGGGCTTTGACATTAAGTTTCGTCATCTTGAATGTGGATGAACTGCAGCAGGCTCTTCACGAGGAGTGGCAGAGACTCACAGTGATTAGGATCTGATGTCTCATTTCACGCATGAGAATTCGTGTTGAAAATATGATTCGTAAGAGAGGTGGATACTCCCGAAACTGACTAAACAGTTTCCAGAGATAGCCCTGATGACAACAAGCATATTGAACGTGAACTTTTGACATTGCAGATATCAGCATGGACCGGACAATGATACTTTTCAGACTTCATGAAATTACTACAATCAAATTGTCGTTTTGTCGCTTATTCATACAACACCAATATACTGTGATTCTAAATAGTGGCTGGTCAAATATTTTCGAACCATGTACAGAAAAGATGGGTTTATCTAAGTGAATAATCTATGATAACAATCAGTTTCTTGTGTTCAGAGCATCTCCTGTGTACACATCGAGAACATATTGCCAAAACACACCCTGTGCTAAGTCGCGCTTGAAGTCTTGAGTTGACGTTGAGAAGGAGGAGGTAAATGAGTCAATGCAATACCCTTCTCGACGTACAGCATAGGAACACGTCCCATCCTAAACTGTTTTGCTGTATGTCTTAAACCTCAGTGCTGTACTGATCAATCTGACGATATCATACATGACACGTGGTGTTCCATCCAACTGTGAGAGGTGAGAGGGGACAGTCTGCCAGCAAGTCATACGCGAGTACCCTTGTATTCTCTCCCTAGTCCTGACCTATGAAGCAAACTACGCCGGGCACGGTAATTTTTCAATGGAGGGTCATATAACTAACTTCATAAAATATATCCGATGGAAGGATGAACATCGTAAACACGAATCTGTGTGTCTGGTTGTACGGTCTCCAAGGAAAAGTTCTTGAAAATTGCTTCACTCCCCTCAGTTATGTATACGCCTATCGCTTGCATTGACTAGTCATTCGTGCGTGTCGTCTTCATTGAGTAATCGTTTCCACTTTGTGAAGCTATGGTTTTCAGTTTGGACATGTTGATGATGCCCTGTACAAATCTAATCGTAATTAGACATTTTCATTTCTACACTGATAATTTGCGAGTACAATCTTGAATTTAAGATGACGTAAGACGTCGGTATCGTCGTGCTGTATGAACAAACAAACACAGGTTACGCATGTTTGGCATACGAGTCATTTTTTTTCAACACTTACACGCAAATGACACGATTTCATGTATAAATGATGGCAACGGTTGACATGGACCATTCATGACTAGTATAACATCAAAATCCATATGAACTGACTTTTTTTCAAACCGTCTTTATTCTTTATTTCATTGAAACATTTCAGGGCTAAAGTGAAAAAAACTCAGGTCGACTTTAGCCTAGAAGTACGGAAGCACGGGAAGTGTACAGTTTTTTGTTTTTGTCTTTTTTTTCAAAATAAGAAACATAATGGAACTCAAACATATATGTGGCGATTTCTTTCAGTCCAGTCACCTCACCATAATGGTTTTAGCAGACTTATGTCATCACTTAGACTTGTAGGGTCCATGATATCCAAAGCACGATGAAACGTGTGTCACCTATGGTAACAGTAATGAAAACAGTCAACAGCACACAAAAAAAAACACTGACAGCAATCAAACTTCAAGCGTCGTGACAACAACTTTCATCACTTCAAATGGCAGAATACAGCTTGCAGTCATAAACAATTTTCGCTATTTATCGGTGTGTGGTCAATGAATGTCAAGATCATATAGAACATGGTTTTGACAAGGGGAGATAATCTAGTAAATCCTAAAATATACACTGTCCCAACATGTTCCGTCGTCGCCAGTTTAGGTAAAGGGATAATGTACCTCTTGTGAATACAGCCAATAATAACTCCCTTGCCTCATTACACTGTCAAGCAAACCTGCATTGGCGCGTATGGAAATAGTTAAGCGTGACTATTGAAAACATGAAACATTTTGTTCGAGCTAAAATATCTTACAGTATTCTTCTGACTCTTTCCCAACAAATGTAACTGTATGCTCTCAGAACGGTACATGACTAAACAGTTTTCTTAATGACATAGAGAAGTTACTATTCATGTGTATCATGAACCACTTGGTTTATAACCGTACGCTCTGAATACAGTCTTATAGTAAAACCAAAACCTGATACATCATGTTACACGGTTAAAACTGTTCTGTTTGTCATCACGTTAACAGAAAAAAAACTAGACATTACATGGCATTGAAACATCATTTTTCCCAGTCGGAGCAGAGCTGAATAATATTCAATGATTTTCCTTATAAATGGTTAACGAAACTCGTACTCTCCGCTGAGCGAGGGCGTTTTGGAAGAACGGGACACGTGAGTTGTCAAACGTGCTCATTTCACACTGGGATGACAGGTACTCTCTGTCGATAGATTCACAACGGTATGCAATACAAAGCTCTATTTGAAAACACTTTGGTTTTGTTTTTTCAAATCTGATGAAGGGTTTCCTACATGGTTACCTTAAAACCACTTTTCATTCTTCTTTCCTCGCTTGTAACGCGTTGTGTGCTTGACTTGGTGACGGTGGTCACGTGACTTGGATCGGCCAGTCAACAGCCGGCAAAAGAGGTTTCCTAGCGCCCCTTGTAACACTATAAATATGAGAAGCCTATTTCTGCTATATTTCTGCTATATTACTGGAATATTCCTGAGATCGGCTGAAACTTGCATTTCTCCTTCTCTTTCTCTCACAACCACACGCACCCACTCACGCACCCACACGCGCATTCGTGCGGCAAAATGCAAAATGGTAGAAATGTGATGGCGCCGTGTGTTAGTGTGTGGACCGAAGTGTTTTGTGTTACAGGCGATTAAACAACGCCATCATGTACAGCGTGAGGAGATACTTCACTTTGTTCATCTCGCTCTGCAGCGCCATCATCTTCATCATCATCATGATCATGACACAGTCACGTGAGTACAGCACTGACCAATCCAGACACTTACATGTAATCACAGTGTTACCACAGGTGAACCATCCGCAATGGAATCTGTCAAATATGGACTCCTTGTAAACCTGTTTTCTCCATAATTCGGCCTACTCTCTGAGACCTAATGACAATTCCTACGGTAACGGACAAAAGCTCTCTAATCCGGACAGCTTTACAATGTGGACAAATGAGTCGGTCTCAGGTCTGTACGAAATAGACAGATGCGTCTGTACCATATTAATATTGCTAAGTTTGTTTGGACAATAAGTCTGACGAAAACGTCACAAACGTAAACCGAATAAACCGTAAACCGTAAACCGTAAACCGTATACGTCCCAGAAAGGTAGTGTAGTCTGCATAGCGCTTTGGGTCTTTTGTTTGTTGGGTTGAGAATAATGGCTTCATTGGTAATGCGCCAGAATGTATGCTGATAGCACTACAGATTTTACCACTTTAGTATTCATAGAACTTCTTGATGAGAGTAGTTTTTCAGTCTGATTTGAAACATCATGACTTGATGCTTTTCAACACTTCTAGAAGTAAATTCCAGAGTAGAAAATCGTCTGTAGCTGGAGTATAAAAGTCGTGTAATCCCGCTACGAAAGTCATATCACCCCGCTACGTCTCGGTGACGACGCGAGAAGTGAGAAAAGCGTGCATCGAGAAGCCATTAGTAACGTGCGGTGAATTGAGGTCAAACGATCAGCAGCAACATGGCAGCAATGAAACGTGTTGTGTTGCGTGTTGTTTTGTTTTGATCTAGTGAAAACATTCAGCTAGATAAATCCGTTATCACGTCCTATCGAGGGAAATACGGGGTTTTATCAGTCCCGAGCCGGAGCCGGAGCCGGAGGCGAGGGGAATACAGCCTTACGAGGGACTGATAAAACCCCATATTTCCCTTGACACGATGTGATAACATATATTAGTCATCACTTACAGACAATACAGAGAAACTGGGTTTCGGAGCTTCTGTTTGGGCTGTATTGCTTTATCAGTTCACAGACGTAAGTGTTGCTCTACCGTAAAGACATGGACGATATATCTAAATCTTAAGAAAATAATTAGTTCAAATATATATATTAAAATCTAAAAGGTTCAGTGATTGTATATAATGTTAATCACGTAGGAAATCATGTATTCCCTGTAATTATTTGTTTTATATGACTTATTCTCCTTTTGTATATATTTCTATTCCTGTACATAGTTTGTTTCACTTCATGCATGTAAGGATTGCATATAGGAGAGGGTTTCACTAAGTTGGGATAACTTGTACACAATCCACTCTCTGGAATAAATATGTTTAAAATAATAAAAAAAATAAATAAAGAATATCTAAATTTAATTTAATATTTAGTGTTGGTGCTTTGAATCCAACCCTGGATTGAAAAGGCATCCAGTGAACGTGAGTGTAAGAGTCACTACGCATGCTGCTCTGCTCTGTCGGTGTTGACGTCTTGAAATGGATTCCTCTGATATTCCAGACAAAAAACGATTTCAATAGTTTAGCATAGGGAATATAGGGAGCTATGGAACAGAGAACCACGAGACCCCCAAGATTCTTCACTATATGTCCGACAGGAACAATTTCTTGGTCAAAAGAAAGATGTGACTCTTTCACTTTGTTAACATGGCTCATATTGGCAAGCTGAGAATAGCCAACTGTTCCTATATTAGTTTTGTTGGGTTTGGCTAAAGGTCACAAAATTTGTGACAGTAAGAATGTCTCTGCTGCCAGATGAGAGAATATCAAGAGGGCGCCTCGGTATTCCTGGTATTCCACTTCACTCGCAGTTACATTGTAGTTGATACACGCTCAAACTCAAAACAAATTCTTTCAGTTTTAGAATGAAAGTAATCACTGAAATTAGACGCTGAGTCAGAATCTCTATCTGTATCTGTGAGAAGAGGGTAAATGACGATGCAGAGCACTCCATGCACACTGTACTGTTCATCCTACTTTGGTTTTGGGCTTTATGTTATGAATGAGTTTCTTACGTATAAAGTTCCAGGTCATTACTCAGCAACAAGTTTTTCAAAAGATTTCGCCCATCTGCACGAATCGATTATTGGGAATGTTTTCCGTCATGGTGGTGATGAGGACGATATCCACCTAACGAAAGATGGTCTTGACCTGTTTCTGAAGAGCAAGGACGACGTCAAGATCGGAGAAAGGAATAAGCAGGATTTCACATGTGAGTTGCAATCCACAAATGTGACATTTAATTCTGACATTTATTTCATTCTGCTAGACAGTTTGAATGCTACAATACAGTCGGCGACTGTAGTCTATTAGAAATGATCTTTTATGGCATTGTGTCATCCAATGCTGTGTTCCTCATGAGATATCGCTTGTGTGAGATCATATATATCTCCTAGGGGATATCGCTTTGACAAGCTGCATGGGAAGTCTGTCTTCCATATACACTTGTTTGATGTGTTTGACTGTGGTAATCTCCTACTGTGGTCCTCCTGCCCTAACTATCGTTACATCCTACTCATGTCCTCTTGCAATAACTGTCATACAATTCTCCTGTTGTCCTCTTGCAATAAATGTCGTAACGTACTACAGATATCGCTTTGACAAGCTGCATGGAGAAGTCTGTCTTCCATATACACTAGTTTGATGTGTTTGACTGTGGTAACACCCCTGCCCTAACTGTCATAACATCCTATTGCCGTCCTGCAAAAACTGTCTTAAGATAGCATTGTTGTCCTCCTGCCCTAACTGTCATAACCTCCTACTGTTGTCCTCGTGCAATAACTGTCATAACATCCTACTGTTTCCCTCTTTCAGTAGCCGTGGACAGTTCCCTGGCTGAAGCTCTGTCCAGGAAAGTCCGCCTGGCCTGTTTTATCACCACCAGGGAGAAGAATATGGAGACAAAGTTGAAGGCCGTCAACGAGACGTGGGGCAGGAGATGTGACAAGATGTTGTACGTCATGACCACCAACAAAACAGGGCCCGACATATTGGGTGTGAACATTACCGACGCCCATGGAACCCTGACTGAGAAAATCGTCCATGCTTTCACACACATGTACACAACATCGCTGGACCAGTATGACTGGTTCCTAAAGGCGGATGATGACACGTATGTCATTGTGGAAAATCTTAAGTTTCTTTTGGCACATCTCAACTCCAGCAAACCCGTGTACGTCGGAGACCATTTTGCACCATTCTCACCTAATGGGTACATGGGTGGTGGAGCAGGATATGCTGTCAGTAGGGAGGCACTGCGTCGGTTGGTGGAGCAGGGCTACAGGGTACCAGGCAGATGTCGTCACGCAGGCGGAAGTGAAGACATCGAGACAGGGCGATGTATGTACAAGGTGGTAGTTTCCACCTATCTGTCACTAGACAAGTACAACAGATCAACCTTCCATGCTGCAGCTCCGGAAACTTTCCAAGTTGGTCAGCCCAACTTTGTTTCGAGCTTTTCCGCCCATAAATACCATTCGGTAAGCTGATGTCCCTGTTCTTGTGTTTCTCTGATCAATTTAGTTTGGCGTTGCCCTTCCATCCTCCGCCTGGCTTCGTTTCACCAGCGCATACGGTCGATGGTCTTTTCCCAGGCCTTTGTCGGATCGAAAACATTTGTTAGTGTAAATAAATTCAGAGAACATTTTCTGTATACCCCAAAGGTGGAACAATTGCGATTGCATATTTGGTTACTAAACGTATCTTATATTCAATAAATATAAACATATCACGCATATGGATTGGCACAAAAAGCCAGCAAATCATGTAAGGCCGCTCCTCAAATATAACCCATACAATCAGTTTAACTAAGCAGTTAATTTCAAACAAAGTGCAGAACCAGATGTTTCCACAAAGGCATAAAATGCATATTAAAAAGAAAACGTCTTCAAAATTACATCAAATGGTTCATAGTAATTGCATACATAACAGTTTAAAATAACTTGAATTTATTTGAAAGAAGAAAGTATTAATGAATAGAGTCACGAATAAGCTGATTAATTAAGTTTGATTACCTTGAGGAATTGAATTCAAAGCCACTAGTGTAGAAATATATATATGATTTTAGTCATAACATGGGCAAGAAAAGCAGTAATGTAGAGACCACACGTGCAGTTCGGATTATCTGAAATATGCCCGTCAAAACACTGAGCGTTCAAGTTACTAAAGACCAGTATGAGAGGAGCTTGGAGTGTTTGACAAAATCTGGACCCAAAGACATTATCAAAGAAAACATGTCCTTGTTTGGTCTAACATCTCGTTTTGGACAAATTTACTATTTGTGAGTTAACTATTTCGGTTGGTAGTCCCTGTTCTCCTCGGCCGTATCAAAACGTCAGTCCGAATGTCATAGGAACCATGGCTACATTCAGTCTCGCTCACTTTATCTGAAACCTTGCGTGAAGAAAGAATTGGGTTTTCTTTTCGCCTTTTTATTTCACTGAGTCAGATAATGTATTATATCCAGGACGGTTCCATATTTTTCTTCAATAATACTGGAAATTGTTGGGGCATTGGGCAGTCATGGGCGAAGCTTCGTCTGTTTTAGACATTTTTGTAGTTAGATATAAGGGCATTTGCACTGTGTTACATAGGTGATCCTGAATCTTTGTCTACAGGTGGTGGGGTTGTCACACCGAAAACCCTGGTTCCGCGCATGGGTATAAAGTGTGAAAGCCATTTCTGATATTGCTGGAGTATTGCTAAAATCAATCCTGGGTAAGGCAAACAGAAACTGGGATTACTGATGGCCCAGCTGATTTGGATGCCTTGCCTTTGTTCTATCAAATTGTTAGGCCCACCGCATAAGAAACCAAATATGTAGCACGCAGTTGCATTGTTGAGTAATTTGTGTTCTGTACACAGGGTCCTGAATGCTGCTCACAGTTGACTATAAGCTTCCACTATGTGACGCCAGAGCTGATGAGGACACTGGATATGTTTTTGTATCAGATCACTGTGTTTGGTCGGACCGTCAAATACGAAGAACTCAGGGATCTGTTCCGAGAAGAGACGTTCCAGATCCCCCAGAAACGTCGACGTCGGCCCTACCCAGGGGAGACAATCGAGGAATACTACAGGAATGCCACGGAATGGAGAATGAAGAATACAACCATTTATATTCCAGACAAGAAATCAAAGTTGAAATAGTGTCCCTAATGAAACATAACCTTTTCAGCAGTATGTGAAGTGAAGCTGATTACTTGTATGAAGGCCATCGGCCATTATCTTACTTTACACATAGATATAGGCTCCTGACTGGCTGAGCGCTCCTCTGTTATTTTCAGTGTATTCCGCTTACAAGCGTGTAATATTTCTATGTAACCCACTGGGAATGCCGAACTCATTTGGGACTCTCATGGTAATTACTCTGTATCTCGATGAGCATTACCGATGTTCAGCGAATGCAAATCGATTGAAGGGAGATAACTCTAAATCTGTTTTTCTTCTGAACGAAATCTCGCGATGACTGCAAGAGCATTTGTACCAGGACTTTCAACAATTCACAACTAACTCTGAGACGTTTGGTAATATGAATACCTTGTTTACTGATCCATCGGGGCCCATTTATTTATGTACCCTCGATATTTGTTTATGTTTATTCAGCCCATTACCTCGTGACCAGTAAACAACATATAATATAAACACAGTATAAAACGTTTGCATCGGACATACATTACGTACAATGTACGAGGATTTTTTAATATATGTTATAGATTTCAAACATATCGCTCTCTTAAGATTAAGCTTTGATAAAAATATCAACATTATTTGTTTAATGTATCACTATACTTCGAATTCATTAGCTGACTACATGTGTGAATGTTAGCACTGTGGAGATACAATGTACATATATGGTAGATCACGCTTTGTTAAACCCCCACAGTATTTGCATGCAATCATCTGAGAATCCGTTAATGTTACACCTCCAGCCTCTCTTTAGTTATATACATCGGTATATCAGCACGTGTTCATGTGTCAGGCAGTGTTATGTGGTAGCGTCGCTTCCTACCACCGAAGTGCTTCCGAGGATATCACAAGAGGAGAAATACGAACCGGAGCCTTATTGAATCGGTATTTGGACAAAGTCGATATTTCCCATATATGTATATAGACTAAGGGAAAAAAATAAGGGATCACATGCAAGGATATGTGTTCCTTTCTTTTTTTCCAGATTTCTTCGCAAGCTTTAAGATAAAATAAAATAAAATAAAATAAAATAAAGCTTGTGCTTTCATGTGATCACGTATTTTTCCCTCAATCTGTACACATATTGGAAATATCGACTTTGTCCAAATACCAGATATGAACGATTGGTATTTAAGAAGAAATGTTAAGAAATGACTGCATCCAAAACCAATGCATATGATCAAAAGAAACATGTACCAATACAGATGAAACATTTCTTAAGGAGTGGAAATTTTCCCTTAATTTCTCTTCCTCATCTGTTTTCTCCTTGGCTTCATTATTTGGATTTTATCAACATTATAAATCCAATGTCGATACTTTGTTTAAATGGTATGTATGTAGTTGTTTTGATTAAATATTGTTGTTATATTGTTGTTGTGCCGTGATAGTGTTGTGGTGTAAGCAGTATAAAGCTAAACTCACCGCTACTCACCTAAATAGTTTGCGTCACTACACCTAAGTATGTCCAAACTCCAATGACAAATTACTGACTTGTATTTCGTACAAGGCCACAATCAGGAACGGATGATCAGACTCATTGTCTTTGACGACACAATAGTGTCCCATTTGTTGAGATCGATGTTCATGCTGCTGACCACTAGACTGCGTGGTCGAGACTTGATTTTTTACAGACCGCCGCTATATAGCTGGAATATTGCTGAAATCGTCGTTAACGAACAAACCGACCAACCAGCCGAGTTTTGGGAACATATAGGACATTCTCACTCAGTACCCAAATTGCGGTTACAAAAGTAACATTCAATGTCATTAAAACAAAGCCTACACAATCATTATTTATTTACAAGTACGCCAACAATACAATGACGATGAAATATAATACAGAGCTGTGTATGACGTCATTATGACGTAGCAATATATGACGTCACCCTTGACAGGTACAATGAAGGTGGACGATGAACATGACAAGAAAGGACCCGCCTCTCAAGGCCTTGTCTTACAAGGCACACATATAAATGGTGAACAGTTCGTGGTAAATGGAATGGTTAAGGATTATGTCAAGTGTATTAAATACGGAACGTTCGATTCATCACTTTCGAATCAAAATCTCAAACATTATTGATTCAAACCTCTTTATACATCATTTCTACAAATTAGTGTTTCTGTCTTCTTTCAAAATATATTCTATTGATCCAGCGCTATGTTGTTCTCATAAAACTAGAAGCACAGAACTGTTTCGGATTTCGTACGAAAACTCTCTCGAAAATAGAGTCGGTTTTACGATTTCAACCTCATAGGTGTTGTTCATTTGTCTGTTATAGTCATAATTAAAAACTTTAATGACTTCTTGAATTGTGTAATCTTGTTCAAACACCTTTTCGTAGTTAGGTAGTGGTACGAAACTCTTGAAAATCTTCGACTATTCAGTTTTGTAATCATCATAGTTTGTTCAGGGGCTTCAGTATTGCAGTCTCCTGCAGGATCCGCTTAATTCTTCTCATGTCGATTGTTGTCGACATCCGGTGGTGGCCCGACCTTCATTGTGGTCGACAGCGACTCTTCGTACGAGGGTGGCATTGGTGCTGCTGTCTGTCCCGCTGCTGCTGCTGCAAAAACACACATACACACAGAATTAGTGCTCACTGATGCTAAGACTGTCCCATCTTCCACCTGACACGTTCCAGCGGGGAACAACGTTATGGATACCCGGTACTATTTAGTCATGTTCCAAAGTATTAAGGAGCGATGGTGGGTCGCCCAGTAGTTGAACCGTTCTTTTATCATGCGACGATTCAAATGCCCTCATTTCTAGTGTCCTTGGCCAAGACGATGCTTGGATAGTGTTAAAAACAACGTAAAGCGTGGAGTCTCTTCGAGGTTCCGTGACATGAGTGACAAAATGAAGTTGTGTTACTTCAAAGATTATGTGATGTGATTGGTTCATTGCGTTCTATGTAATTATTCCATCTTTCCGAGCCTTGATACATTTTTTTCTTTTGTTTACTTTTCGCTTTGAACAGAATTTGGATGCGCCTTTTACGAGAACTAGATATGTGACAACATATGCCACCTTTCCTGTTATAGTAATTCTCAAGTCTATGTCATGATTGTCATGAAGTTGTCAAAATCAGACAATCGACTCTGTGCTTAGAAAATTTCTTGTAAACGCTAATATTTTAAAGAGTAAGTTAGTTTGACTTACACCCAAATGTTTACTTACCGTTACCGGCGTGAAGGTCGGGGTAGAAGGCTTGGTTGGGGTAGCCTTGACCTTGTGGATACCCCGCAACAGGTGCACCAGCATAGCCTTGAGGTGGGTAGGATGACATGTTCTGGTAGCTGTAAGGAGGTGGCATCATGCCACTAGAGGGCGCCGCTACACCACCAGGTGGCGTCGTCATCACACTTCCGGGTGGCATGTTGCTGACAGTAACAACTGTCTGCCCTGTTGAGGTGACCGAGACGTGACCACCAGACCATGGCTGGGTTGTCTTGGCAATGAGCCGGCGTTCAGACAGGTACTTGTTGTGATCCTTCACCAAGCAAGGCAGCCGACAGAAGTCCACCAACCACCCAACGCCCAACACTCCAAACGTGAAGAAGTAAAGCACGCCCCACCCGGGTCTGTTGAGGTAGAAATGATGAAGCCCCAGCCATCCGAAAGGGAACCACAGTATGTAGATATCATCCAAGTGCTTCCATTCCTTATCAACCTCCATGGCCTGGATGTCGTTTGCGCGTTTGACGAGGACGGGAATACGGAACCAGTCATATACCCATCCAACCCCAAACAGCCCCAGGGTGAAGGTGTATAATATCCCCCAAATGGGTCTGTCCAGGTAGTAGTGGTGAAGTCCGATGAGACCCAAGGGAGAGGCACCGAGGATGTAAGCCGTGCAGGTGCTCTTGAAGGGATCTGGCTCAGACGGACATTGGTTAGCTGCTCTTACGAGGGACGGCATGCGGAACAGATCAACCAGGAAGCCAATGCCACAGAGACCGAAAGTGAAGAGGTACAGAACTCCCTGCCCTGGCTTGCCCAGATAAAACAGATGAAAGCCTGAAAAAAGAGACATTTTTGTGAAGGAACGGTGTTGCATGCATTTTTGAAAGATGGTGATGTGGAAAAAGGAAAAGTGTTGCTGTACCCTTTCTATATTATTCATGTATAATTCCAAGATATTATGTGATATGGCTGGAGCAATGAATTTGTCACATGTATCTTAATGATATTTTTATATAAGTCAGTTGGAAGCTGACTAGTGAACTTTGTTTACTCAACTACTCTCAGCTCACAACCCAGTAGCTGTTCTGCGGTGTTTTTCCAACCCAACCTTGTCCGCTTCTACATTTATGTCATTTTACTGTCGGTGAGAAGCACAAGCCAAACAAGCCAAAATATTGATTACATAACAGTTTCGGTGCCTGTTGACTGGATTCCGTCCTATTGCGCAACTCAGTGCAATAACCAGTCCAGACTTTCTAGATTATATCATTTATACTGATACTTAAATATTAGTCAGTACGATCTGATATCTAAGCACTTGTACACTGCGACACTACATTCGTTCTAATCCTTGCAGACAAGTCGTACAGCGAGCTCTGACAAACGGAAACCTGAAAATCGTGGAAATCTCAAAACGAAGCTCTGCCGTTAGAACAGTCTGTGACGTGTCAGTTAAGGCCACGCTGCCTACACCTCGACATAAAACATACAAGTACGGAGTTACTAAAGATTATAAATTAAAACTCATTTTAAATACCATTTTCCTATGAAACAAAGAATTGGAATTCAGTGTAACCAGAGCTGTTTGTGATGTCTATTTTCACTTTCGAAAATTCGGATCGGCTTAAAAGTAGGTCATTTTCTGAACAGGTTAATGATACTTACGAAGAAGAAGTGTATCTCATTCAGAGAAGTAAATGCATATGTTTATGTTTCACAGTAACAAAACCCTGTTTCGAATGACAGTCTTAAGAACAGATACACCAAATTAATGTTCCAGTGTCATAGCCGCTTCATTCCCGGAAATTCCACAGGAGAAAGTCCCGCGGGTGAAAGGACGAATTGACATTTTACGTTATTTTACCATAAAGTTTAAATTGTGGGGGTAAATTTAAAAGGGGTCAGTTTGTCACGAATTTTATGCTACAGTCTAATCTCTCTCAGGCAGCTGACGACCCGTGAAGGTCTCGGGGTAGAATAGGCCTTCAGTAACCCATAATTGCCGTAAAAAGGCGACTTTGCTTGTCGTGGTTAGGCTCACTGACTTGGTTGACACATGTTATCGGTTCCCATCTGTGCAAGTCGATGCTCATGTTGTTGATCACTGTACTTTCTGGTCCAGACTCGAATGATTACAGACCGCCGCCATATAGCTGCAATATTGCTGACTGCGGCGTAAAACTAAACTCATTCACTCAGGTAGTTGACATTGGGAAACAAGTCGCGTGGTAATCATACATTTCTCATCTTATTTATTGTGGTTATTGCATCAATGAATGTTATCAGCAATTGGATATTAGTCATGAGGAAATAAATTATGAAATATAAGGGGTCTCAACATGAATGAAAAATACCCATGACGCATATGTAACTGTTCCTTTGTGTGAGTGAGTACTGATTTATGCCGCAATGCGGCAGCTGTTAGAAACGTTCTTGGTTTAAGAGAGACACTCGCGGTTGTGCATGGTGCACAACCGTCACTGGGTGTGGTAACGCAACACCAGGGCAAGAACATGGGACGTGTCTTGTTATCATGTCGCAATCGGTTTCACCGCTACTCGTGGTATTTGGTTTCGGGTGGACGCAAGACTGAGTCAATATGTTAACGTTCCCACGGCTCGCCAGAAGTACGTCAGGCATTCCACACGTAACACATATGCACCGCATGATTGTTCTCAGCTGGGTGATTTATTAGAATTTGTTGCGGTGTCTCCTATCTGGGAAGGTAAGTAGGTTATCTTGACATGTCACTTACTAGACACCGGATTGCATGACTCAACACACAGCGGATGGCCCGACAACAATGTTGTATATTGCTACATGACGTTGCCAAGCGCTTCGGGGGCATTTTGTACCAGGATTGTGCATACGGCAATATATATCTGCTGATGTATCGCGGGATCGTTGTAGGCCATTTCACAACACGTACTTGAACGACGTCATCGATGTATTTAGAAGATCCTAGAAGATCCCGGCTGGAAATGATCTTCACGCAGGCTGTATGTGTTGTCAGGTGTTGCTGCTCAAATTAAGCTGAGCAGTATTCCAGCTACGTCTGGAGGTAATCGAGTCTCAACCAGTGATCAACAGCATGGACACTGATGTGCCCAATTTGGATACGATGACATGCGTCCACAAAGTCATGGAGTCAACCATCCGATCCCATTAGTCGCCTCTTACGACAAGCATCGATCTGCGCAACTGGTAACATTCAGCAACCCATGTCCGTAAAAGGCGATTATGCAGAAGATGAATTTTAATCCGGATCTTCACTGATTACATTCCTCAGAGAAAAGCTGCGAGAATGGCTGGTGCTGCGGCAGGGAAGAGTGTCGGTACCCGTTCCGTCCCCGTTTCGTACCCGTTTTGCGAATTCCTGACATCATCTCACATGATTTTCACAGCCACTCTGCTCAGATGGGATCTATTTGTGAGAACAATCACACCTGGGAATTCTTTAGCACTGTCGTTCCATGTTGATTACTCTGTCACAATCGACAGATCATAGATACATTTACATGTTGAAATAAAACATCATCATAAAAAACATTATTTTCAAAACAAACATCACTACAGCTGTCACAGTTTTACATGCACGTGGAACGAAAGTCTCAGAGATTTATTACTAGTATATGAACAGAGGTTGTGGAGTAACGTTCGTTCGTCATGTCACAGACCCGGGTTCGAGTCCCCGCATAGGATCCATTTCAGATGTCCCAAACCGGGATTATGCAGGAATGTTGATAAAAACTGCGTAAGACCCAACTCACTCACTCCCTCACTCCCTCCCTCACTCACTCACTCACTCACTCACTCACTAAGGAAGTAAGGAATCTTACCGAAAAGTCCCATAGGAAACCAGAGAATGTAGGCGTCACACAGGTTCTTCTCCTGTACATCACGAGGGTCATCCCCTCTCCTGTTAGCCTCCTTTACCAGACAGGGCAGTCGAAACAGATCCACAACATATCCTACCCCTAATAACCCGAACGTGAAGAAGTATACTAGACCGAACCCAGTTCTCCGGAGGTAGAAGTGATGAGCTCCCAGCCAGCCAAGAACAAGCGCAAGGATGTAAGCTTCAACCAAGGATTTCTCGGGACTCTGAACAATATACGGGTGTGCCGGTTGTGGTGGGGCTTGACCCTTCATGTTTCAAAGATGAATGGAAATATCCCTTTAAAACAGTTTTGATGCTGTAAAATGTTTCTGTCGAGTTTCCACTTCCACCTGTCAACTGTCCCTGAGTCGGCCACCAAACTAAATGTCTCAACCTGTTCAAATCGTTGTTATAGGCTCGACCGTGTTATCAATAGAGTACAGTCTGACCTTCCCGGGCCGTCGATATATCCTTTAGCGATACTCGCGGTTCATCTTACGTAGGTCCAACTGTCACTGTGTAAACGTCTCGTGATCAGTCATGGGACTTTGCGCTTTGTTTGCGTGCTGTGCTCGTACAGTCCGACCCAGGTAAAAGTCAATAGTGTAAGATTCGCGAGGCTATGACGCTGAGATATATTTAGCTGTAAGATGCGTGTGTCACACCATGCTGATAATTTTACAGTATTTCCTCAAAATAGCTATCGGTATTTTATAAACTCTGGTTCGATCAAGTATTGGCGGTGAGGTAGCGTAGTGGTTAAACGATTCGCTCCGCACGCGGAAAACGCGGGCTCGATTCTCCACAAGGAGGTTATGTGTCAATCCTATTTCTCACCCATCCAGTGATACTGCTGGAGCACTGCTAAACCGGCGTAAAATCTCATTCACTCACTGAGTTAGGTCCGACTAAATCATCGATAGGAAAATGTTATCGATTTGACAATAGTGCCATGGATAATATCGTACTTACACTTTTGAGATAAAATAAAAGTTGAATTCTTTGTTGAATTCACTGACACAATCCTAATTGTGTGGGTGAAATAGCCACTGGCCGGCAAGTGAATTTTCCTGGGGTCGTTTTGTAAATATATATGTCACTCCTACTTACGAAGTTGTACTACACTCTGAAATCCTGCAAGATCCTGAATTATTTTTAGGGTTTGTAGTGAGTGAGTGAGTTTAGATTTACGCCGAACACAGCAATATTCCAGCAGTATGGCGGCGGTCTGTAAATAATCGAGTCTGGACAAGACAATCAGGTGACCAAAAACATGACCATCGACCTACGCAATTGGGAACTGATGACATGTGTCAACCAAGTCAGTGAGCCTGACTACTCGATCCCGTTAGTCGTCTCTTACGACAAGCATAGTCGCCTGCTATGGCAAGCATGGGTTGCTGAAGGCCTGTTCTACCCCGGGACCTTCACTGGTATTGTGAGCTGTACAACTTTCAGGCACATATAACCTGCCCGACTGTCTATGAAGATTTGGAAGCTATATGACGCACTTGACACAATACACAAAGTTAATCTTGAACAGTAACTGTAGTCTGATGAGTCGATGGAATACCCGACGTCGTGAGCACCGTTCGACCAATGAATGAGCAGAGTTAATGTACCCAGACCCACATGAACATGTACCCACCCTCTCAACACATACCAGAAAAACACGAACACTCATCAACACCCTGTACCCGAAAAACACCCACACACCAAAGCGCGTGTGGTCCTGTGCACAAAGCTCAGATCACGAATCAGTTGAAGTTAGGTCCATCGAACTCGGACAGTCCTTGATGGATGACCGTGTTTGGCAGCTTTGGATGGATGACTGTGTTTGGCAGCTTTGGATGGATGACCGTGTTTGGCAGCTTTGGATGGATGACCGTGTTTGGCAGCTTTGGATGGATGACCGTGTTTGGCAGCTTTGGATGGATGACCGTGTTTGGCAGCTTTGGATGAATGACCGTGTTTGGCAGCTTTGGATGGATGACCGTGTTTGGCAGCTTGGCTCCTTAGAGTTTCTAGGACTCCAGTCCTGCCCCACAACGAAGCACATAACACATATGGTCTCACCTTAGCAAGTGAATTTGTTCAAAACTGTATCTGTTCATCCAGCAGAAAATGGGTACCCGGTGGAATAAGTCATGTGACTACTAAGTTTCTAGCGCCTAACAGGCAGCTTTGGTTAATCGGGGTAACAGCTGATTGTCACTTCGAGCATGCATTGTGCATGAAGTAATGCGCATGATAAATGGACTATTATTATCATGCACGCACATGCGCTCGCACAATCCACTCATGCTCAGGACAAAAACACATTCTGTTGGTTACAAGTAACGTAACCTGCTGTCTAAATCGGTTCATGGTGAAGTTACAGGATTTTATGAGCTATTGAATACAGTGGAACCACTGTCAAAAAAGTTTCACGATCTTAAATAACTAAGAATATTTTATGGCCACCACTCAATAGCGTTCCATGCCTGAATAGTCTTCTTTGGAGCTGATAAACTCATATTTTACAGCGCGCCTTTTGTAATAGCACCGGCACTCCTGTGACCTTGTGAGATTGTGGTATCTGACGGGACGTATTATCATATCAATAATGACGTCATACAGTTCCAGTTAGCTATACGTGTATTGATTTTATTTATTATGATCAGTGACACATTTAGTAGACACAACTTCTTTGTCATCAGACAGAATGGCAGGTGGACTAGTGGTTCAAGTGTCATGGTCCCGGTTGTGTTGAAATGTTGAAATGTGAGAAGCCCACATATCTAACTACTTGTCAGAGGCAAATGTGCATGTAGAACGAATTAGTGACAGATGTAGGTACAAGTACTATAGCAAACCGGTGCTATGTCAGATAGTTAGGTAAGTATTTGAGGCAGATCTTGTTATGACAGATATACAGTTATTGAGGGAGGGAATCAGTGTTATGATACATATACAGGTATTGAGAGAGGGAATCAAGTGTTATGACACATATACAGGTATTGAGAGAGGGAATCAAGTGTTATGACACATATACAGATATTGAGGGAGGGAACCAGTGTTATGATACATATACAGGTATTGAGAGAGGGAATCAAGTGTTATGACACATATACAGGTATTGAGAGAGGGAATCAAGTGTTATGACACATATACAGATATTGAGGGAGGGAACCAGTGTTATGACACATATACAGATATTGAGGGAGGGAACTAGTGATATGACACATATACAGGTATTGCGGGAGGGAACCCGTGTTATGACACATATACAGGTATTGAGAGAGAGAATCAGTGTTATGACACATATACAGGTATTGAGGGAGGGAACCCTTGTTATGACACATATACAGGTATTGATAGAGGGAATCAGTGTTATGAGACATATACAGATATTGAGAGAGGGAATCAGCGTTATGACAGATATGCAGGTATTGAGGGAGGGAACCAGTGTTATGGTAGATATTCAAGTAAGTGATTTGTGGATATTGCTTTCATGACATACTTATCAGGATCCAGTGAACAATTAGGAAATGGGAACAATTAGGAAATATACAAAATTGCCACTATACAGAATTTTAATTATACAAAAGTGTCACTATACAAAGTTCTCAGTATACAATTCCTTATAATGCAGAGGTTTCACTATACAAAGTTGCCACTATACAAATGTGTCACTATACAAAGTTCTCATTATGCAAAGGTGTCAAAATACAAAGGTGTCACTGTACAAAGTTCTCACTACGCAAAGGTGTTTCTATACCAAGGTGTCACTATGCCAAGGTGTCACTATGCAAATGTGTCACTATTTAAAGGCGTCACTACACAAAGTTGCCAAAAGTGTCACTTTACAAATGTGCCAAAATACAAAGGCGTCACTACGCAAATGTACCAAAAAGTTGTCACTATACAAATATACCACTATACAAATGTGTCACTACACAAATGTGTCACTATACAAAGGTGTCAGTATACAAAGGTGGCACTATCCATATGTGTAACTATACAAATGTGTCACTGTACAGAAGTGTCATTATGCAAAGGTGTCACTATACACATGTGTAACTATGCAAAGGTGTCACTATATATAGGTGTGACTGTACACATGTGTGAATATACAAAGGTGTCACTACACATATGTGTAACTATGCAAAGGTATCACTATATAAAGGTATTACTATCTGTATAAAGGTGCCACTATACACAGGCATCACTGTGCAAAGGTGTCACTACATATGTGTAACTATGTAAGTACAGAATAGTGTGATGATGAAGAATAGTGTCATGTGTGTAAGATGATCGGAATGTGTATAACGAATGTGTTGAATGATCTCTGGTGTCATGTATGTAAGATGATCGGGATGTGTATGATGAATGTGTTGAATGATGTCTGGTGTCATGTATGTAAGATGATCGGGATGTGTATGATGAATGTGTTGAATGATGTCTGGTGTCATGTATGTAAGATGATCGGGATGTGTATGATGAATGTGTTGAATGATGTCTGGTGTCATGTATGTAAGATGATCGGGATGTGTATGATGAATGTGTTGAATGATGTCTGGTGTCATGTATGTAAGATGATCGGGATGTGTATGATGAATGTGTTGAATGATGTCTGGTGTCATGTATGTAAGATGATCGGAATGTGTATAACAAACGTGTTGAATGATGTCTGGTGTCATGTATGTAAGATGATCGGGATGTGTATGATGAATGTGTTGAATGATGTCTGGTGTCATGTATGTAAGATGATCGGGATGTGTATGATGAATGTGTTGAATGATGTCTGGTGTCATGTATGTAAGATGATCGGGATGTGTATGATGAATGTGTTGATTGATGTCTGGTGTCATGTATGTAAGATGATCGGGATGTGTATGATGAATGTGTTGAATGATGTCTGGTGTCATGTATGTAAGATGATCGGGATGTGTATGATGAATGTGTTGAATGATGTCTGGTGTCATGTATGTAAGATGATCGGGATGTGTATGATGAATGTGTTGAATGATGTCTGGTGTCATGTATGTAAGATGATCGGGATGTGTATGATGAATGTGTTGAATGATGTCTGGTGTCATGTATGTAAGATGATCGGGATGTGTATGATGAATGTGTTGAATGATCTCTGGTGTCATGTATGTAAGATGATCGGGATGTGTATGATGAATGTGTTGAATGATGTCTGGTGTCATGTATGTAAGATGATCGGAATGTGTATAACAAACGTGTTGAATGATGTCTGGTGTCATGTATGTAAGATGATCGGGATGTGTATGATGAATGTGTTGAATGATGTCTGGTGTCATGTATGTAAGATGATCGGGATGTGTATGATGAATGTGTTGAATGATCTCTGGTGTCATGTATGTAAGATGATCGGGATGTGTATGATGAATGTGTTGAATGATGTCTGGTGTCATGTATGTAAGATGATCGGAATGTGTATAACAAACGTGTTGAATGATGTCTGGTGTCATGTATGTAAGATGATCGGGATGTGTATGATGAATGTGTTGAATGATCTCTGGTGTCATGTATGTAAGATGATCGGGATGTGTATGATGAATGTGTTGAATGATGTCTGGTGTCATGTATGTAAGATGATCGGGATGTGTATGATGAATGTGTTGAATGATCTCTGGTGTCATGTATGTAAGATGATCGGGATGTGTATGATGAATGTGTTGAATGATGTCTGGTGTCATGTATGTAAGATGATCGGAATGTGTATAACAAACGTGTTGAATGATGTCTGGTGTCATGTATGTAAGATGATCGGGATGTGTATGATGAATGTGTTGAATGATCTCTGGTGTCATGTATGTAAGATGATCGGGATGTGTATGATGAATGTGTTGAATGATGTCTGGTGTCATGTATGTAAGATGATCGGAATGTGTATAACAAACGTGTTGAATGATGTCTGGTGTCATGTATGTAAGATGATCGGGATGTGTATGATGAATGTGTTGAATGATGTCTGGTGTCATGTATGTAAGATGATCGGGATGTGTATGATGAATGTGTTGAATGATGTCTGGTGTCATGTATGTAAGATGATCGGAATGTGTATAACAAACGTGTTGAATGATGTCTGGTGTCATGTATGTAAGATGATCGGGATGTGTATGATGAATGTGTTGAATGATGTCTGGTGTCATGTATGTAAGATGATCGGAATGTGTATAACAAACGTGTTGAATGATGTCTGGTGTCATGTATGTAAGATGATCGGGATGTGTATGATGAATGTGTTGAATGATCTCTGGTGTCATGTATGTAAGATGATCGGGATGTGTATGATGAATGTGTTGAATGATGTCTGGTGTCATGTATGTAAGATGATCGGAATGTGTATAACAAACGTGTTGAATGATGACTGGTGTCATGTATGTAAGATGATCGGGATGTGTATGATGAATGTGTTGAATGATGTCTGGTGTCATGTATGTAAGATGATCGGGATGTGTATGATGAATGTGTTGAATGATGTCTGGTGTCATGTATGTAAGATGATCGGGATGTGTATGATGAATGTGTTGAATGATGTCTGGTGTCATGTATGTAAGATGATCGGAATGTGTATAACAAACGTGTTGAATGATGTCTGGTGTCATGTATGTAAGATGATCGGGATGTGTATGATGAATGTGTTGGATGATGTCTGGTGTCATGTATGTAAGATGATCGGGATGTGTATGATGAATGTGTTGAATGATCTCTGGTGTCATGTATGTAAGATGATCGGGATGTGTATGATGAGTGTGTTGAATGATGTCTGGTGTCATGTATGTAAGATGATCGGGATGTGTATGATGAATGTGTTGAATGATGTCTGGTGTCATGTATGTAAGATGATCGGGATGTGTATGATGAATGTGTTGAATGATCTCTGGTGTCATGTATGTAAGATGATCGGGATGTGTATGATGAATGTGTTGAATGATGTCTGGTGTCATGTATGTAAGATGATCGGGATGTGTATGATGAATGTGTTGAATGATGTCTGGTGTCATGTATGTAAGATGATCGGGATGTGTATGATGAATGTGTTGAATGATGTCTGGTGTCATGTATGTAAGATGATCGGGATGTGTGTGATGAATGTGTTGAATGATGTCTGGTGTCATGTATGTAAGATGATCGGGATGTGTATGATGAATGTGTTGAATGATCTCTGGTATCATGTGTGTAAGATGATCGGAATATGTATGATGAATGTGTTAAATGATGCCTGGTGTCATGTGTGTAAGATGATCGGAATGTGTGTGATGAATGTGTTGAATGATGTCTGGTGTCATGTATGTAAGATGATCGGGATGTGTATGATGAATGTGTTGAATGATCTCTGGTGTCATGTATGTAAGATGATCGGGATGTGTATGATGAATGTGTTGAATGATGTCTGGTGTCATGTATGTAAGATGATCGGAATGTGTATAACAAACGTGTTGAATGATCTCTGGTCTCATGTATGTAAGATGATCGGGATGTGTATGATGAATGTGTTGAATGATGTCTGGTGTCATGTATGTAAGATGATCGGGATGTGTATGATGAATGTGTTGAATGATGTCTGGTGTCATGTATGTAAGATGATCGGGATGTGTATGATGAATGTGTTGAATGATGTCTGGTGTCATGTATGTAAGATGATCGGGATGTGTGTGATGAATGTGTTGAATGATGTCTGGTGTCATGTATGTAAGATGATCGGGATGTGTATGATGAATGTGTTGAATGATCTCTGGTATCATGTGTGTAAGATGATCGGAATATGTATGATGAATGTGTTAAATGATGCCTGGTGTCATGTGTGTAAGATGATCGGAATGTGTGTGATGAATGTGTTGAATGATGTCTGGTGTCATGTATGTAAGATGATCGGGATGTGTATGATGAATGTGTTGAATGATCTCTGGTGTCATGTATGTAAGATGATCGGGATGTGTATGATGAATGTGTTGAATGATGTCTGGTGTCATGTATGTAAGATGATCGGAATGTGTATAACAAACGTGTTGAATGATGTCTGGTGTCATGTATGTAAGATGATCGGGATGTGTATGATGAATGTGTTGAATGATGTCTGGTGTCATGTATGTAAGATGATCGGGATGTGTATGATGAATGTGTTGAATGATCTCTGGTGTCATGTATGTAAGATGATCGGGATGTGTATGATGAGTGTGTTGAATGATGTCTGGTGTCATGTATGTAAGATGATCGGGATGTGTATGATGAATGTGTTGAATGATGTCTGGTGTCATGTATGTAAGATGATCGGGATGTGTATGATGAATGTGTTGAATGATCTCTGGTGTCATGTATGTAAGATGATCGGGATGTGTATGATGAATGTGTTGAATGATGTCTGGTGTCATGTATGTAAGATGATCGGGATGTGTATGATGAATGTGTTGAATGATGTCTGGTGTCATGTATGTAAGATGATCGGGATGTGTATGATGAATGTGTTGAATGATGTCTGGTGTCATGTATGTAAGATGATCGGGATGTGTATGATGAATGTGTTGAATGATCTCTGGTGTCATGTATGTAAGATGATCGGGATGTGTATGATGAATGTGTTGAATGATGTCTGGTGTCATGTATGTAAGATGATCGGAATGTGTATAACAAACGTGTTGAATGATGTCTGGTGTCATGTATGTAAGATGATCGGGATGTGTATGATGAATGTGTTGAATGATGTCTGGTGTCATGTATGTAAGATGATCGGGATGTGTATGATGAATGTGTTGAATGATGTCTGGTGTCATGTATGTAAGATGATCGGAATGTGTATAACAAACGTGTTGAATGATGTCTGGTGTCATGTATGTAAGATGATCGGGATGTGTATGATGAATGTGTTGAATGATGTCTGGTGTCATGTATGTAAGATGATCGAAATGTGTATAACAAACGTGTTGAATGATGTCTGGTGTCATGTATGTAAGATGATCGGGATGTGTATGATGAATGTGTTGAATGATCTCTGGTGTCATGTATGTAAGATGATCGGGATGTGTATGATGAATGTGTTGAATGATGTCTGGTGTCATGTATGTAAGATGATCGGAATGTGTATAACAAACGTGTTGAATGATGTCTGGTGTCATGTATGTAAGATGATCGGGATGTGTATGATGAATGTGTTGAATGATGTCTGGTGTCATGTATGTAAGATGATCGGGATGTGTATGATGAATGTGTTGAATGATCTCTGGTGTCATGTATGTAAGATGATCGGGATGTGTATGATGAATGTGTTGAATGATGTCTGGTGTCATGTATGTAAGATGATCGGAATGTGTATAACAAACGTGTTGAATGATGTCTGGTGTCATGTATGTAAGATGATCGGGATGTGTATGATGAATGTGTTGAATGATGTCTGGTGTCATGTATGTAAGATGATCGGGATGTGTATGATGAATGTGTTGAATGATCTCTGGTGTCATGTATGTAAGATGATCGGGATGTGTATGATGAGTGTGTTGAATGATGTCTGGTGTCATGTATGTAAGATGATCGGGATGTGTATGATGAATGTGTTGAATGATGTCTGGTGTCATGTATGTAAGATGATCGGGATGTGTATGATGAATGTGTTGAATGATCTCTGGTGTCATGTATGTAAGATGATCGGGATGTGTATGATGAATGTGTTGAATGATGTCTGGTGTCATGTATGTAAGATGATCGGGATGTGTATGATGAATGTGTTGAATGATGTCTGGTGTCATGTATGTAAGATGATCGGGATGTGTATGATGAATGTGTTGAATGATGTCTGGTGTCATGTATGTAAGATGATCGGGATGTGTATGATGAATGTGTTGAATGATCTCTGGTATCATGTGTGTAAGATGATCGGAATATGTATGATGAATGTGTTAAATGATGCCTGGTGTCATGTGTGTAAGATGATCGGAATGTGTGTGATGAATGTGTTGAATGATGTCTGGTGTCATGTATGTAAGATGATCGGGATGTGTATGATGAATGTGTTGAATGATCTCTGGTGTCATGTATGTAAGATGATCGGGATGTGTATGATGAATGTGTTGAATGATGTCTGGTGTCATGTATGTAAGATGATCGGAATGTGTATAACAAACGTGTTGAATGATGTCTGGTGTCATGTATGTAAGATGATCGGGATGTGTATGATGAATGTGTTGAATGATGTCTGGTGTCATGTATGTAAGATGATCGGGATGTGTATGATGAATGTGTTGAATGATCTCTGGTGTCATGTATGTAAGATGATCGGGATGTGTATGATGAGTGTGTTGAATGATGTCTGGTGTCATGTATGTAAGATGATCGGGATGTGTATGATGAATGTGTTGAATGATGTCTGGTGTCATGTATGTAAGATGATCGGGATGTGTATGATGAATGTGTTGAATGATCTCTGGTGTCATGTATGTAAGATGATCGGGATGTGTATGATGAATGTGTTGAATGATGTCTGGTGTCATGTATGTAAGATGATCGGGATGTGTATGATGAATGTGTTGAATGATGTCTGGTGTCATGTATGTAAGATGATCGGGATGTGTATGATGAATGTGTTGAATGATGTCTGGTGTCATGTATGTAAGATGATCGGGATGTGTGTGATGAATGTGTTGAATGATGTCTGGTGTCATGTATGTAAGATGATCGGGATGTGTATGATGAATGTGTTGAATGATCTCTGGTATCATGTGTGTAAGATGATCGGAATATGTATGATGAATGTGTTAAATGATGCCTGGTGTCATGTGTGTAAGATGATCGGAATGTGTGTGATGAATGTGTTGAATGATGTCTGGTGTCATGTATGTAAGATGATCGGGATGTGTATGATGAATGTGTTGAATGATCTCTGCTGTCATGTATGTAAGATGATCGGAATATGTATGATGAATGTGTTAAATGATGCCTGGTGTCATGTGTGTAAGATGATCGGAATGTGTGTGATGAATGTGTTGAATGATCTCTGGTGTCATGTTTGTAAGATGATCGGAATGTGTATGACAAATGTGTTGAATGATCTCTGGTGTCATGTGTGTAAGATGATCTGAATTTGTATGATGAGTCCGGTTTGAGCATCCTTTCGTCATTTTATTTTTGGTTTGTATTGTTCTTGCAATTTAGAATAAATATCATTTCTGCTACATTCCTAAGTATCTTCCATCTTATATTATTGAGAAATACTCATAATGAGCATTATACCACGCAATACTCCATAGCACAAAGGGACTCTCAAAGCGGACACAAACAGCACATCATTACGCTTCCAACCTAAGCTGCCTGTGAACTAGAAGATTACACTTATATGGTTTATCCCACCGAGAAACCCATCTTCCGCTGGCTGAACAGAGGCAACTTTGAGCAAACTCACTTGCCTTATGTATCACATGCGTTTCGTTGTGGGACTGAGGACCTAGAAACTCTCGGGAATCAATTTCCCAAATACTGTCTATAGTATAGCCTGTGTATGATATAGAGGGATTTTTTTCTTGTGTTTATATGTGGGTTATTCCATTATAGGTTGTAGGTAACAGGTAGTGCTTATCTGTTTATTGAACCGTGAATGTTGTCTGCGTACATGGAGGTCATCGTCTATCACACAGCCCTCGGGACAACGCATACACAAGAATAAATTGTACACGCGACATATAATAGTTTCATATTTAATGATATAAACTGCAGCATGATTATCGATGTTTCGGTTATTTCTTGGCCACAAAATGATGATCTGAGAATTTATCATGTCAAGGATCAATCATCCTGACACGTAAACAACTGCGGATTGTCAAGTCTGAACCTTCCAAACATCAGTGACACATAAACAACTGCGGATTGTCAAGTCTGAACCTTCCAAACATCAGTGACACATAAACAACTGCGGATTGTCAAGTCTGAACCTTCCAAACATCAGTGACACATAAACAACTGCGGATTGTCAAGTCTGAACCTTCCAAACATCAGTGACACATAAACAACTGCGGATTGTCAAGTCTGAACCTTCCAAACATCAGTGACACATAAACAACTGCGGATTGTCAAGTCTGAACCTTCCAAACATCAGTGACACATAAACAACTGCGGATTGTCAAGTCTGAACCTTCCAAACATCAGTGACACATAAACAACTGCGGATTGTCAAGTCTGAACCTTCCAAACATCAGTGACACATAAACAACTGCGGATTGTCAAGTCTGAACCTTCCAAACATCAGTGACACATAAACAACTGCGGATTGTCAAGTCTGAACCTTCCAAACATCAGTGACACATAAACAACTGCGGATTGTCAAGTCTGAACCTTCCAAACATCAGTGACACATAAACAACTGCGGATTGTCAAGTCTGAACCTTCCAAACATCAGTGACACATAAACAACTGCGGATTGTCAAGTCTGAACCTTCCAAACATCAGTGACACATAAACAACTGCGTATTGTCAAGTCTGAACCTTCCAAACATCAGTGACACGTAAACAACTGCGGATTGTCAAGTCTGAACCTTCCAAACATCAGTGACACATAAACAACTGCGGATTGTCAAGTCTGAACCTTCCAAACATCAGTGACACATAAACAACTGCGGATTGTCAAGTCTGAACCTTCCAAACATCAGTGACACATAAACAACTGCGGATTGTCAAGTCTGAACCTTCCAAACATCAGTGACACATAAACAACTGCGGATTGTCAAGTCTGAACCTTCCAAACATCAGTGACACATAAACAACTGCGGATTGTCAAGTCTGAACCTTCCAAACATCAGTGACACATAAACAACTGCGGATTGTCAAGTCTGAACCTTCCAAACATCAGTGACACATAAACAACTGCGGATTGTCAAGTCTGAACCTTCCAAACATCAGTGACACATAAACAACTGCGTATTGTCAAGTCTGAACCTTCCAAACATCAGTGACACATAAACAACTGCGTATTGTCAAGTCTGAACCTTCCAAACATCAGTGACACGTAAACAACTGCGGATTGTCAAGTCTGAACCTTCCAAACATCAGTGACACGTAAACAACTGAGGATTGTCAAGTCTGAACCTTCCAAACATCAGTGACACATAAACAACTGCGGATTGTCAAGTCTGAACCTTCCAAACATCAGTGACACATAAGCAACTGCGGATTGTCAAGTCTGAACCTTCCAAACATCAGTGACACATAAACAACTGCGGATTGTCAAGTCTGAACCTTCCAAACATCAGTGACACATAAACAACTGCGTATTGTCAAGTCTGAACCTTCCAAACATCAGTGACACATAAACAACTGAGGATTGTCAAGTCTGAACCTTCCAAACATCAGTGACACATAAACAACTGCGGATTGTCAAGTCTGAACCTTCCAAACATCAGTGACACATAAGCAACTGCGGATTGTCAAGTCTGAACCTTCCAAACATCAGTGACACATAAACAACTGCGTATTGTCAAGTCTGAACCTTCCAAACATCAGTGACACATAAACAACTGCGTATTGTCAAGTCTGAACCTTCCAAACATCAGTGACACATAAACAACTGCGTATTGTCAAGTCTGAACCTTCCAAACATCAGTGACACATAAACAACTGCGTATTGTCAAGTCTGAACCTTCCAAACATCAGTGACACATAAACAACTGCGGATTGTCAAGTCTGAACCTTCCAAACATCAGTGACACATAAACAACTGCGGATTGTCAAGTCTGAACCTTCCAAACATCAGTGACACATAAACAACTGCGTATTGTCAAGTCTGAACCTTCCAAACATCAGTGACACATAAACAACTGAGGATTGTCAAGTCTGAACCTTCCAAACATCAGTGACACATAAACAACTGAGGATTGTCAAGTCTGAACCTTCCAAACATCAGTGACACATAAACAACTGCGTATTGTCAAGTCTGAACCTTCCAAACATCAGTGACACATAAACAACTGAGGATTGTCAAGTCTGAACCTTCCAAACATCAGTGACACATAAACAACTGAGGATTGTCAAGTCTTAACCTTCCAAACATCAGTGACACATAAACAACTGAGGATTGTCAAGTCTTAACCTTCCAAACATCTCTGACACATAAACAACTGAGGATTGTTAAGTCTTAACCTTCCAAACATCTCTGACTTGAGAAGCAGTTCTTCCACATAAGGCTGTCCCTTTTACTCTGGAAAACACACGCTAATGCGGTTGTTCGCTTGTCTACACTCCGTGCACCTATCCAGGACCTCACATACAGCTTTAATGTGTTAGAACAGCGTTTGTAGTCGACCTTTCTTGCCAACACTATAGCCTGAAACATGAGAGCATTACAAAACATCTTGTGGGTAATGTAAACCAAGATTATCTGAAACATGTGCATGAGAGTATTTGGCATAGTTGTAGTACTATTCCATCAATGTTATGGCTGGGCACACCACGAGCTTCACACGTGTTACCCATGTTACACCCGGGTATTTGGCGTGTGGAGAGAACATATTAATGTCTTTGATTGATTTAGCACATAACCGTTACCGAAACATATGGTAAATGGAATATTCTCAAACAATTAACGAAACTGATGAAGGACTAGTCCTGATGGACAGTCACCTGGATTGTTTTCCTAAACCTCACGCTTTCGCATCAATAAATAAACGACGTCGTATTGTTTTAATTATGAATACATGTTGCCAGTGATGTATCTGACACATAAGAAACTGAATTCTCTTGTGACAGATGTATTGTTGCATGTTATGGATATAGAAGCGTCCCTCACAGCTATAACACGGGAGACGTAACAGTCCGGGTAAATTGGATTAAGGCGGCACTTCACGAAAGATTAATGCCTGAAGCACTCTCGCATTCTGTAGAATAATATAAATATATGATATAAAGGAAGTGATGAGAATACCGAGCGTACAGCAAAACATATGTAACAGTTTCTGAAACGATAACTCGACACGGATCTTCTCCTATATGTTTCAATATTGTATCTTCGGGGAGAAGACTGATATTATTTAACCATCTGATATTTATTTGATATGACAGATTACCTGTACTATTTCTTACATTGTGTGTGTGTGTGCGTGTGTGTGTAAAATGCATTAAGCAGCATCCTTGCATTTTTAATAAATTTGCAATTTCGCTTCCATGCTCAGTAATGTAGGGCTTTATTTAAACTAGGAATAATGCGTTACGTAGTATATTCGCTATCTGAATAAACTGACTTCTTCGTGTCAGTGTTCAACATTGCGATTATGCCTACATTTCAATGCAAGTGTTATCGCTAATGCGAGCTTGTGAAACCTATGCACGTGACTCTTTCTCTCGCTTTACGTCCATGTATTTCACATCGATCGCCAGGGCCAAGTGTTTGCATGTTATTGCAATAAGTATGGCAAAACAGGGCTTTCAAAGATCGAAGTTACTCACCATAAAAGCATTACCAATCATGCGACGGTCAAGTCTCTAATTATTTTGCCTTCCCAAATATAGATTATAACTAAGCAAATATTCTCGCTGCTGAAAGGCTGATAGTGTTCAGATGCATATGGTTACAAGTTTGACAACTCACACTTTCCAGATACCAGTCATCTTCATGGCAGCACTCCGCAAAGGCAAAGTCAACTCGTAATACTTTGCAGACAGGTTTCCCCTCGAACTGCAAGGAATTATCTCAACATTGGGATTAAGGTATGCACAAATGAGTGACTGAATTGACAATTTATATCAGTATATATTTGAGTATATATTGCAGTATCCACTTAGATCACGACAGGGGAGGCCAGAAATGGGCCACAGACAATATGTCCATGTGCGGAATAGAACAAATGACTTCTGCGTGACGAACTTTAACCTCTTGGCTACTTCACTGCTCCAATGACAAATGAAATACATACAGGATATTCACCTAGAATATTTTACATATTACATGAGATAGAAACATAGTGTGGAAGAGCTGGCTCCTCGACAGCGCGTCCCATACGCTAACCTTGGTACGAGTCAGTCAAATGGTAGCCAGGCAAACAAATTGCCGGATTATGGAGCTGATGATATATGTGCAAGTCACGGATTGGACTGAGATTACATGATAGTACTGAGAACTTGCCGGATTGGACAGATGCCGCTTTTGACAGCTTCCATTGTAATCAAGGTTCGCATTGAAGTGCTCAATCAATCAATCTTTTATTCAGTGCTCAAAGACCACAGGCCTATCGTACAATATATAGCGGTAGTATATAAACATGTTACACATGTACAAGTATTATATCATATGTTTTATATAACTGTGACGTTCAGACGATGCTCAATGGCGATTCTTCTTTTCTGAGTTTTGACAGCATGATACACAAACATAGCAACATTTTGAACAAATCATTATAATCGTCCGGCAGGATTTATAAAAAAATGTGAGCTGCTTCACGGCCTAAAGCTATGTCGCTACACAATGTCAATTAGAATGTGGTCAAATGTAACTCATGTAATCCTAGCTTTCGGTCGTGGCCATTGAAGCCGTGCCACTTTCCACTTTTAGAGAGGTAAACAAAGTGCGCAGTTTAGACTACCAGTTGTCCGACTTTCATTTTTTTGTGTGGAATTCGCGTCGGCTAAGGGGGTTAGGCGACTGACTTTGTTTGCTTGCAGTTAGGTGCCTGAGTCTGAGGGTGTGGGTCCGAATCCCAGATGGGACTCAACTGAAAATAAGTAGTAAAATTTGTAGTGTACTAAGACAGTGTAATCCCAAACAAAGCATACACTTGATCTAAATGACATTGTGTAGTCATACTCAAAGTTTGTTAAGATTCTACGGGATGAATATGCAATGCCCTATCCCCATCCCTCTCTCAGCATATACAGAATCAAACCAACAAAATTACAAAGCTTATGTTCTGTATACATTATATATATATATATATGTGTGTGTGTGTGTGTGTGTGTGTGTGTGTGTGTGTGTGTGTGTGTGTGTGTGTGTGTGTGTGTGTGTGTGTGTGTGTGTGATATGTATAGTCTGGTTCATAATTATTGAGAATTTTTCTTCTTACTTTGAGCTATCCTAACACCTCAACTGATTCACTGATACTTAAAACTAAGTAATGGTATAAGGGAGGTAACTCATCTTGGCCTACTGAGTATAGTACAATTAGAGTTACCTCCCCTGAATTTGTAGCAGACGTCATTTTCTTCAGCACTGTCAACAATGTCTGCTGAAGATAAAAGAAGGTTGATTTTTGAGTTGTGTAATCAAGGAATTGATGATGTAAATACATTGGCAGAGAGAACAGGAACTCCTCTTTCTACTGTATATAGGATTAGGAAGAATTTTAAAGAGGAAAAGGATTTTGGGCACCAGAAAGGAGCAGGGAGACCCAGAAAATTGGACTTCTCAGATCGCGTCCGGCTGGGAATTTTAGCGTCTAAAAAGCAAAGGGCAAGCATCTCCAACATCAGGTATGAAATGATAGAAAGGGGATCAACAGTTGTATCAAAATCTACAGTTAGAAGAAATTTGATTGATCTTGGATGGGAGAAAGAGACTAGAATTCCTTCTCCTCTCATGAAACAAGAACATAAAGACAGGCGTGTTGAGTGGTGTTTGGTACATGAAAACTTTGACTGGGAAAATGTGATTTTTACTGATGAAAGCTCAATATGGGTATATCCCAATAATGTGAAAATATGGACAAAGTCTGCGTCAGCACCGTTGTATCGACGACCTAAATACAGCCCAAAGTTTAATGTATGGGGAGGGATATCCTTATTAGGAACGACCCCGCTGTGTGTGTTTGAGGGAAATCTGACAAGTCAACGCTACACTAACATATTAGATAATTTTCTCCTTCCATGTGCACATGTGTTTTATGGAAATGACTAGATTTTGCAGCAAGATAATGATCCTAAACACACCGAAAAACATGCCAAGCAGTGGTTTCAGGAGGAAAATGTGACTGCATTACCATTTCCTGCATATAGTCCTGACTTAAATCCCACTGAGAACATTTGGGGGATGATGAAGGAATGTGTGAATCAAAAGGGGTTGACAAAAATTGAAGACATGAAGAGAGAAGTGGTCCGATACTGGGACAGCATAACTCACGAGACACTAACCTCTCTGATAGGAAGTATGCCTACCCGTCTTAGACTGTGCCGTGAAGCTCAAGGAGACTTGATAAAATATTAAATTGTTACCTACACAACATGAAAAGGTCAGTTCACTTTCACAATACATTCAATTTTATCTGATTTGTTCTCGTTTAATAATATGAAATGCTTTAGCTATTCTCAATAATTTTGAACCATACTGTATATCTGTATCTGTATTGTGTTATGGTTTTGATAACTATGTTTCATGCGTCAGTAATTCATAGTTTTCCATATATATTTTGTTACGTGTGATTATTTCAAGGTGTTGGTAATGACTTCCAGTTAACTGAGATGCAGATAGTTGTATATACAGAACATAATACGAATGAACAAAGGTCAAGATATAAGCAATACAGGCAATATAAAAGGATTCTCAAACCAGAAAAAACATTCGTGACTTTGTTAAAAAATAAAATACTTACAAATATTGTTACTAGGATGAGAGCGGAAATTTAAAATAGAAGGGACAGTGGTTTGGAGTGCGTGTCTTAAATTTGCTCCACATGTAATAAAGGAACAACGGATGAATTACAATTTCTACTGTAATCCAATTAATTTATGAATTTCAATTTATGTAAAAGGTGTAATTTCAATTCATGTGAATGGTATAGTAATCTTAGAAAATTATATTTACCACAAATATTCAACGTCCATACGTTTATATATTATATCAATTGTCCTCCTCGACACCAGTCCTATTGAATCAATCAATAAAATAATGTTAGTAATTATTAGTGTTTCAGTTTGTGGTAAAAAATACCTTATATGTTATCTTCGTATATGGGCCAAATGCCTTCACTTGAGTAACACATTCACATACAATCATTGTCGTAATAGCGCCGCCATATGGCTGGAATATTCCCGAATGCGGCGTTAAACTAAACTCACTCACTCACGTGATGGTCTACTTATCCCGAATACCTACAGAAGAAGAAAAAACCTACCGACAGATCGCTCCTCCCACCTCTCGTCAGATCCACGTCTTTGCCATTTATCAGTTTTCTACGAACTTCACCACAACTACCCGTGACAGTCAGCACCAAGTCAGTTTTCGATCCCTGTGTTCCAGTTTTTCCAGTGTACATGATTAACCTGTACTCTGATCCTGGTTTTGTTCATTTGGAAATACAATTTAGGTATAGCGGTAAGCTGGTATGGTTAAAAATGATCAAATAGCGAGTTTCCGTCTCCTAATCTATCAGTCTTTAGTAAAAACGGGAGACAGGATGTCATAATGTCAGTGATAAGACTGTATAAGACGTCCATTATGTTCCCAGGAAGGGAGACAAATCACGATTGATTGTCCTTTAGCTACATTGTCTTTGGGAACTATTTGGCTACTTGGGATGCTCGTCAGCGCCCTCTGGATACAGATTCCTTGAAGAATGGCAAGAGCAGCCGTGGAAGCCCCCGAAAACACATATACTTAACCCCGAGCTTAAGTAAAGTTGGGCTCAGTATGATTCGTTGCACTCATCTACTGATTCTAAAACACGAGGTTGGTTTCGGTAACCTTTGAGCGACCTATGGCCATCTACTGATCTCAAGAAAGCACAAAGGTTCGTATATTTTTTTCCAGGTCTCTTCACAAGCTACGCGATATCTTGGGAAAAATAATCATTTGCTCCCTTTTTTTCCCTCAGTATATTTGTTCTGATCTTGATGCTTGTGTAAGGTGTTGATTCAGAGTTTTGAGTGGGACGTAAGGAACTTTTCCGCGAATACACGACAAAGAAAGTTTGGATGTTTTATTCTTCTCTTTCCGTTTCAAATAAGACCTAACGCTTCCGGCGTGTGAAGTGCAATCGCCATTACCACCTCAAACGTCCAGGACAAGAAACATGATAGTCTAACATCAGTGCAGGATACACCCACAAACTACATCGACATAGCGATAATATGAGACAGGATAGGTCCACATATCAATAGAACAAACCAGCCTCCACCATATACAAAATACTGTTAGCAAACTGGATCAGTCTGGGAAAAACCCAATAAACACAATACCAAGGACATGAAATTCTCACGCCTACAATTTGCTAGAAAAAACAACTAGTGGGAGTTTACCTGGAGTCATCAGCAAAACGTGATGTTTTCAAACTATTTTACCTCACACATAAATGTCGTTTTCTGATTGGCTAAGCCAACACCCTGCTTACAAGAGACATTTTCCACGTTACCCGCTGGGAATGCCGAACTGCGGGACGTTATTTGGTACTTCGTGTTAGTAGGGTTGTTGGTGGTATTGGCTGCTCGTCTAACTCTGGTACTCCTTATAATTATCTGATACCCGCATTTCGAACAGTTCAAAATTAAATTTCAGGAGTTCGGTAAGATAAAGACGTTGTTCACTGGTGTCTCCAGGTCCATGGTTTGATGTAGCCTCTATGCTTGCTTCGGGCTTTATGACTAGGTGACAGCTCTTCTATTATTTTTGATTTACCAGCCAGGAACATTTCATTACACCCCGATGGGAATGACGAACTCATTTGGTACTTCGTGGTGATAATTCATTTTCAAGAAAAACACTGAATCACATATGATGGACGGAAATTGCCAATGTGTTGCATCGATGCAAAGGAGAAAACTCTAAATCTGTTTTTCTTGTCTGCAAACTCTAGGGATGGCCACGAGAAATTTGTATCCATGCTTCAAGCAATTCGAAATTAACATTGAGGTGACCAGTGAACTACTACCTATATATCACGAGCACGACCATGTGAAACATTGTACTTACTTCCGCAGTTATCCTTGCAGAGGCATTTTCCTCTCAGTCTAGCAGCGTTGTGGTCTAGGGCAATGTTCACAGCTTCAAGAGAATTGGGTGTAAGCAAATATCAGAGGAGACACCAGTTGGGCGAAGTATCGTTGGTCAGAATTTGACACTGTCGGCATACATTTTCATCAAATGCGAAGAAATATATAGAACTGAGATACTTGCCAATTTGCAAATTGGATTTGTTAATATGAGCAGGACAGAACTATTTGTTATGTAGAGAATCAAACAAACTGTTTTTTGGTTTAACAGTGCACTGAAAATGATCCTGTCTGGACCAGCAGCAGCAGGTCAGCAGCATGACTATGGAGATACGCAACTAAGATACGATGACATGTGTCAACCAAGTCAGCGAGCCTCACCACCCGATACTATTTACGAGGGCTGAGGAGTTACCTCCAATTTATTGTTTGTTTTTGTTTTGTTTTTTGTTTGTTTTGCTTTCTTTTTTTTCTTCCGGTTTGTTAGGTTGGTTGCTGCAAGCTATGAGGTGGCGTGGCTTTTGCTAGTATTCTCTGGAACTGTGCAATAAGTATATAACAGATTGTTCTTGGGATATACGGGGAACTACTTTGAATTCACGCTGATTTGTCTGCTAAAATGGACCTTTCAAGAGGCCCCGTCTGCATGGAATTGTCAACACCCGTCAACAATATTCTATCAGTGTATCTGTATACTTAAGATGTCAGTGCTTTGGTCAGTTAATATTTTAGATTTGTGACCCAGTGTTTCACATTTATGATTCAATAGTATTGCATTAGAATTCTGCACAGTCATTCGTTGTGACCTTGTGTATTCAACATACAGTTGAGTATATAAACATATTATGATTGTCCTGGTTCAGAGGGGACTCACAAGCCTTTTATCACTACAATTTCTTAACATAGAGACCCGGCAGAGTGACATTGTGTTGCTTTGAATTTGTATATGTGAGCAGAACAACCACTTCTTTATCTGGTCAGTCAAACATGTCTGTCTATTTAGTTTTCTTAGTTTGAGGTCTTCCAGTTTCTGTGATAATAAGGCATTTACTCTGTCACAATCCATACAGACACCGGATCATCTGGTACAAAAGCTGGGATCAAACCGCTATCCAGAATGGAGGAGCAGATAGGAGGAAAAGAGTAAAGGATGTTCAATCCAGGTGTTGGTGGTTACTACTGATACAGACATTGTCTTCGGTTATTATATGTTGATGATTTCTAAAGGATTGTATGCTACACACTTGAACATAACCACACGTGTTAACGTCATACAGCCATAACTATCGGCACTACAACATGAGAAAATGTTTGTGCGCGTTTTGCTTCTAGAAATAATTCTCAATTTTCTGTTCTTTCTGCGTTTAGATTTTATAATACATTTTTGATGACCAATTTATCCAGATTAAGTGTGGTCTGAGTTCCGTTGCTATGACAAAAAATAACATATTGACATATTAAAACATACGAGAGGTTGCGACACGTTTATCTGTGTGTATACCTACCTCGACCTTACAAGACATGGTACTTACGTTGACAGTTGCCCTTGGCCGTGATTTTGTATGTTGGGACACCTGTGTTCTTGACCCCTGTTCCTCCACCCTCCGCTTCTTGAAAAGAAGTTAGTGTGTATGGAAAGTCAAGCAGACATGCCAGCTATATGTGGAATTCGGGTTCAGAATATTTGCATTGAGCTTACTAAACAGACAGGTACAGACAAGTAACTGTAACTGACGCACACGTCACACATTTTCGTGTCTACTCGTGTATTCGACTATTTCCACCAAAGTATCGACTTCGGTGTCCAATGCTACATGCAGCTAACTCCTTAGTCTCATCGTCCATTACGATGAGTGAGTATAGTTTTACGCCGTACCCAGCAATATTCCTGCATAGCGGCGGTCTGCTCATAATCAAATCCGGACTAGGCAATCCTGTGATCATCAGCATGGACATAGTACTACCCCATTGCGATAAGCTGACATGAGTGTGAGCGTGGTCAGTGAGTCTGACCGGTCCATCCCAATGGTTACCTCTTACGACAAATCTAACCTGGATCTTCACGGGTTCCACATGTCCACTAACTCCTCCATCAGTTGTTTTAAGGGCATATAAATGTCAATGCACCACAAGCATCATAATCCCACAAACAAACATTAACTAACACAAGCAAACACCCACACTAGCACACACACACTCACTCACACACTGCACACACACACAGATACTATTTCATACAGTTAATATAGAAACCTTAAACTGACTAACAAGACCCGGGTAGACTAGGCCTTCAGTAATCCATGCTTGAAATGATAGGTGACTGGTCATGTAGTATGTGGCGATTATCTCTTAGGTCTTGGTCTTGGTTGATACATGTCCTCGGTTCCCACATTGATCTATGCTCATGCTGTTGATCACTGGAATATTGCTGAGAGCGGCGTAAAACTAAACTCACTCACTCACCAAGACATCACGATTCTTACTTTTGCATATCTTCTTGCAGATGTGTTTGTACATCGGGCTAACCCTTCTTATGGCTACTGTTCCGTCGGCGTCTCCGCTGTCACAAAGAATTTGGAGTGTCAGTAGATACTTGACAATTGCACATGGGATACTGGGCTAGCATACTGTCAACGCTTGTGCATTTGTAGGAACCTAAGTAGATATGGTAATGAATTTGCTTGCTTTGTGCTGAATGTAATTGGTCATCTGAGCAGGGTAAGACCTTTTTTATCATATGCGTAATGTCGACAGTGAAATAATCAATGTGTGATCTGTTGATTCAGAAGCACGTGTGCACTCTTGTTACTTTTCGTACATAGGAAGTGAATGTACCTTTCAGTTTACATCCATATGACCCGGCACAAAAGAGATTGGCTGATGTTTTGGCTAATCCGGTTTGTCTGCGCAAAATAAGTATTTATCACATGCACAATAAACAAGATCTTTTATTTGCTCCCCTGTCTCTCCTACAAAGAATTGAAGATCCAACTTCCCAAGCACAAAAGAAATTAGTGCATCTCTCTGTTACACTGGGTATTCACATGACCCGTTAATTCTTCGTATGTCCTCATGTGAACAAGAATGACATAACACAACTACGAAAACAAATAAACCAACCTTAACAAACCAAAACAGCAAAACGGAAAAAAAAACCTACCTTGTTCACCACCTCCGTAACCTTCACAGTGTTTGATTTGTCTGATGTATGCGAAATGCCAACACATGCCATTTGTGTGACAGGTCCGGGCACATGAAATCAGGTTCTTGTCAACAACGGAGAATATCCGTTTAGTCTTTTGCTGTTTGTTGTTGGAATCCAGTTTTCTACATGCGAATAAAGAAGTATCAACAGCGCTACTTAGAGTGTAAACCGTCCGGAAGACGCACCAGCAACAAATAATCCCAGCAAGGTTAACTTTAACCTTCATCCTGACAAAGGATGGAATCCTCTCTCTGTGTGTAGCTACTACTGACTTTCCACTCAAACCAAGGCATCAACGCACAGTGTGGTTATCTGTGTTGGGATGAATCCTTTCAACCGATAATTGTCGTAAAAACGGAATTTCAGTGCTTTTTGTCGTTAATTTGGTTGATGGCATACCACATGATGTACAACAACAATAAAAAACGAAACAACTCCTGTGATGTCAGCCATTCAACTGCCTAGTCCTTTGTCCTTCACAATGTCATGTGGATCTGATGTGGAGTTCAACAACGTTACAGGTACAAAACATCAGCAACCCTAAAATAGTCACAGAACGCAAGGTGATGAATATCCTAGCCAAATGACATCTGATTACGTTAATGCCCGAGTGGAACAGCCACGAACACGACATTTGGATCACAGCAAAGATAGATGAACTTTACAGGAACACTAATTCATCTTAAATGAGTCCTTTCCCACTGTCCGCTCATTATAGGCAAACAGACATACAGAATTCATTATGTATTTACATTTCACGACCTTCTGTGTGAAAGACGATGTTGGTAAGGCGGGGCATTTGTTTCAGTGGCATTCTGGAAGTTGGTGGTAGAGAGATGACACAATTTCATGCATGATCAGCTTATTTATATTTACCAATAGCGATGTTTCTGATTAACGCGCTTCAAAATCTTACAAGAATCTATACCGAAACATTGCAAAAGGAGTGCCTGATCATCCATGAAGTTTGGTCATCTAAAGGGCAGGACATGCTGACCCCTTTGGCGAACATAAGTTGCTGCCACTTGTTCCAGTAATTTATTCATGTGAATTTGATACAGCTGGATTTACACCATTCTTCGGTTTTAAGGACAAAGCTTATAGTTGACAGTACTTGTAAATAGTTTTGGTAGAGTCTTTCCTCGGTTTGCTTATTGGCTTTATATGTGTATATTTGGTTTGACACTTATACAAGGGGCGGTGTGGTAGCCCAGTCGTTAAGGCGTTCCCTCGTCACGCCGAAGACCTGAGTTTGATTCCCCACGTAGGTGAAGCCGTCATATTCCTGGAATATTGCGAAATGCGGCGTAAAATCAAACTCACTGACTTTTACCAAGGCCTTTGAAAAAAAATAATGTTATAATGCTTATTTTTTTCGGTTATGGTATTTAAAGTGTTTTTGCCTGTGGTAAAAAAACTGCAGACGGGTCGGGTAGGGCATCCAGACTGAACCCGCAGAATATCTGTTCGACTTTCAGAAATACAACAAAAAAATAATGAAAAATAAAAAATAAACAAAATATAGTTGTCCCTGCCATCACCAATCTTCACGAAGAAACATTCAAGCTTAACTAAAACACGAACGCACGCAATCAGTAGACAGCCGCTGGACTCATTACATTAAACAAAAAACTATTGAATTCATGATTTTTTAAAGGAAAGGAGAACGTGGCAGTTTAATGATTCGTATAACATAGGTACGGACACGATATTTCATTGACCCACATTCTGTAGATGGCCATGCGACCAATCCATGAATATCAGATAGACCTACTAACATCAGGTTTCCTTTGTACATTTCATAAAAAGTGATTTCCATAATGTTTTTATTTCATATACTGCTGTGTGCCTTTCCCTACTAACCCGTTCGGTGCTCCGTTTGGCCTGGCCCAGCCTGAAACTGTTAGGTGCATATTGGATGCGCAATGAATGTTATAAAAGTTACTGTTTTCGATCATAGACCGTTAACCAGTTGAACATTCACCTTTGTCACATATTCATTGTGGTGTTTCAACATCCCCCACCTTGCCAATCTGCGCTTTATCTGAAGACATGATTATATGGTGATATTCTAGACTAACACTCAAGCTACAACCGAAATGATAAAAATGTAGGATTCTAAAGAGCCAGTCCAGGATGAAACGAATAGCGACATGTGATCTCTAGCGTATGAACATTAGAACTACTTTAAACAGTTGACCAGCTGATAATAAGTACATGCAAATACAATGAAGTGAAATGTAAACAGTGGGGTAGTTGGTCAGTTACATGCGAATATGGTATAGTCCGTTCAGCTCAAAAGCGGCGAGAGGTGGTGTGGTCTAGTGGTTAAAGCGTCCGCCTTTCACGCCCACACCAAGACTTTGGTGGGTTTGCTACTATATATATCTTGTGACCCATTGACTTTGATTTTGTTTCTCTTGAATTGTATTTGTATGTATGTATGTATGTATGTATGTATGTATGTATGTATGTATGTATGTATGTATGTATGTATGTATGTATGTATGTATGTCTATGTCTGTGTATGTCTGTGTGTCTGTGTATGTATGTGTGTTTGTGTATGTATGTATGTATGTATGTATGTATGTATGTATGTGTCTATGTCTGTGTCTGTGTATGTATGTGTCTGTATCTATGTCTGTGTCTATGTGTGTGTCTATGTGTGTGTCTATGTCTGTGTCTGCGTATGTTTGTGTGTGTGTGTGTGTGTTTATGACATCACGCCACAATCTATTTAGCACTGGGATTAAAAGTAGTTTTCCTCAAGTATCCGAATCCTTACCAGCGTTTTACCATTGAAGGTCGTCGTTAAGAGGAACCCATGAAGAATGAGACGATTAACGAGATCGGTTGGTTGTTCTCGCTTCTCGGTTGACACATGTCATCGGTTCCCATTTGCGCAGATCGGTGTTCATGCTGATGATCACGAAATGGTCTGGTCTAAATCTAGACTTGATTATTTACAGACCGCTGACGTATAGCTGGAATACTAATGAGTGCGGCCTAAAACTAAACTCACTCACGTGCGTTTTCACTGGTTGGTCGTATTAGGGTCTTTCTTGGTCTTTTACATGTCACTTATGTGCTGGTGACGAATGACCTCAGATGAGAAGGTTCCTCGACTGCAGATGAGATTCTCGTATGTCTAGCAGTGATTACACAGGCTAAGTGCACTTTTCAAGTCAAGACATTGATTACACAACAGTCTCGCTTTTGCGCAACTTTGTACGATAACCAGTCAATAATTTTGAGACTAACTGCGTATATAATCAGTGTTATTTGATACATCTAATCACGTGTATATTCCAAAACTATGTTGTGATCATTCTAATTACTGCAAACACCTCGTGCAGCGTGCTCTGACAAAGGGAAATCTCAAAACGAGGCATGCCCGCCAGAAGTATGGACCTGATTTTGAATCAGTCGCATTGTACGTTATTAAAGTTAACTTTAACTTTAACAGCGCACAGAACACACATGAAGTGAATTCAGTGAACCAGATGATCTGTGATTCATATGATCTCTTCATATCAATCTGTAAGTACCATTTAGTTACGAAACAAGGAATTGGCATTTTGTTACTGGAGTGTTACTATAGTGGTTTGTAGTGTCTCTCTTCACTTTCACAGGAGAATATTCGGAACGGCTGAATAGTAGGTTGTTGTGTGAATTGGTTGATGAGACTCATGTTTCGGTCTGTAGACGTGACCCTTGTAACATTCCTTGGAGAAACAATGCAGTAAAAACGGGACCAGCTTAGTAAGTCAAAATGCAGGAATTGCAATAACGAAATCTAATTACATGTAATTAAATGTAATTAAAACGTACGTGTAAACGGGGCTCGAATGCAGCTGGAAATGATTGAAAGTCTTATTGACGTTCTGTTAAGCAGGAAACAGTTTATACATCCGTCCTATAAAGTATTTATACTTTTGAAGAAGAGGAAATGTTGTCAACACTCCAAGGTGTGAATGTTTAATTATACATCCGTACACATCAATTGTCAAAAATGAACGGCAGTGTTGTGTATGTAAATACTGATGAGTTTTATGTTTGGTTGAATTCATGTGTCAATAATCTTCGGATTGATTTCTAGAGGAAATAAAGAATCTCTGTCTGTCTCTCTCTGTGTCTCTCTGTCTCCCACTCTCTAAATCTCTGTCTGTCTCTCTCTCTTTGTCTCTCCCAGTGTCTCTCTCTGTCCCTCTCCCTTTCTTTGTGTCTTTTTGTCTGTCTCTGTCTCTATCTCATTGTGTACTCCCAGGTCTGTCTCTTTGACTGTGTCTCTTTGTCTCTCTCTCTCTCTGTCTCTCGCTCTTTCTCTCTCTCTCTCCCTCTCTGTCTCTCTGTCTCGCTTTGTCTCTGCTGTGCCTGTTTCTCTGCATCTCTCTCTCCTTAAGTCTCTCTGTCTCTCTTTGTCTCCCTCTCCCCTCCTGTCTCTCTGTCTCTCTCTGCCTCTCCCTAAGGCTCTCTGTCTTTCTCTGTCTCTCCCTTAGTCTCTCTGTGTGTCTCTCTCTTTCTCTCTCCCCTTCCGTTTCCATCTCTGTCTATCTCTCTGTCTCTCTTTGTCTCTGCTCCGCCTGTTTCTCTGTATCTCTATGTCTGTCTATCTCTCTGTTTGTCTCTCTTTGTCTCTGCTCCGCCTGTTTCTCTGTATCTCTATGTCTGTCTCTCCCTCCCTCCCCTCCATCTCTCTCTGCCTGTCTCTTTGTCTCTCTTTGTATCCGCTGTTTCCCTATATCTGTCTCTCTCTGTCCCTCCCTAAGTCCCTCTTTCTGTATTTCTCTGTCTCTCTATGTCTCTCTCTGTGTCCCTCTCACCCTGTCAGCCTCTCCCTCTCTCTCATTCTCTCTCTCTCTCTCTCTTGCTCTCTCATAGACAGCGACGAGACTGAAACCAAGAGCACCACCAAATGCAATTCCTAATGCCTATCATTGTTCATGTAAGGACATATCAGTTCTTGGACCAGCTGCAGGGTGTAGTCAAAGATTCTAACGCCGATGCACGTATGTAAACATAGAACAAGGCGTATAAAACAAAGGGATCAAGTTGTAAATTTGTCACTGAAACAACCAACGGTGTCTCCATGATCAGCGATTTCCCCAACAGTTTCAACTTCCCCGCAAGATGGCAATCAAGAGGTAGGCTCAGCGTATGTTATCTAAAGAACCAGGAGACTTCCTTCCTTGTCAGTTTACTTATTATCTTTAGACAACATCAGTGTCAGCCTTAGCAGGATGTGAAAACCATGTTTGGTGTCCATCGCTGAGGTATTGCTTGAATGTTGCTAAAGTCGACGTAAAACCATATTCACTCACACATTTGCAGAAGTGAGTGAATGAGTTTAGGTTTACTGCGCAGGAATATCTGTAAATAATCACGAGACGGTCTGTAAATAATCTAGTCTGGGCTAGACAATCCAGTGATCAACATTATGGGTATCGACCTGCGCAACTGTAAACCGATGACACGTGTCAACCAAGTCTTCGGGCCTGACCACCCAGTCCCGTTAGTCGCCTGTTACGAATAAGCAAGTTGAACACGGTATTGAAACTTGAGAATAAGGTACAACATCCTCACTAACAGGACAAAACCACTTGTCAATATCGATTAAAGTCGGAAGTATTGAGGCCGAAACAAAGAACCTGAAATGAGCTGAGAGACGACCAGGCGTTATTTGACTGGTTCACGGCGTACATGATACGACACTATAAAAGTGGAAGGTTTTAAAATCAAACATAGTCGCCTGTTCTATCCCGGACCTTCGGGTTCATGTTCAGCGGGAGGTAAGTATTGAATATTGCGACATGATTTGTGTCTATTCTTGTTTGTTGTTTAAAGCCGTGCCCAGCCGTGCCCAGCTTTATGGTGAGAAGAATAAAGTGTAGTGATCAACATCATGAGCATCGATTACATAACTGGGAGACTATGGAACGTGACAACAATGAGAACAGGAAGGCCTGATATAAAATTGCTTTTTCCCGGAGTATTAAGGAAATTTATTTTTCTGTCTAAACGAAATATGTATGTACTATTTTGGAATGCTTATTGTTTACACCGCATCAAGCTATAATCCAACAATAATATAGCGAGTGGGCGAGTTTAAGTTTACACCGCACGCAGTTGTAAAATCTGCGCATATTCAAGTTCGATCCAGATAATCCCGTGATCGAAGTCATGAGCATCAGCCAGCTACATAGCCATCCGCCGGGGTTTGCGTTATAATCTTCAACGCATTGCCTCCTCATCTTCACTTGATGCGGAAAAGCAGCCACATATGGAGTGAATGTGGTTTTACGCCGCTGTGAGCAACATTCCAACCACAACAGAGATCGCCAAGAATGGGCTTCACATATTTTATCTATGGTAGGAATCGAACGCGGGTCTTCAGCGCGACGAGCGGACGTCGCCCCTATTGTATAACACCAAGACGTTGCAGGAAACAAGGTTTAGTTACAACGCAAGATTTAATTCACTGGTTATGAGCTTTCATCCAAACATTTTCCTGTTACTCTAAGTTCACAATTGAGATTAAGATTAAACATGTGGCAAAACTAAACAATTCTCTTACCTGAAAATGCTTAGTCAGCGACAATGAAGCCACACGTGTTAGAACAGGTGCTGAAACCTTGACCGACAAGCAAGGTATTTGGAGAAGGGGAACCTGGCCATTATGGAATTTCTGGCGGTTTCGTGGCCTGTCCTAAATACATGATCGCACGAGGAACACTAGCCTTTAATCAAATGAACGTTCTTACATCAAGCAAACAAACAAAACAAAACAAAACAAAAAATGCAGACCAAAACAACAAGAACAAAATGTATACTCATAACGAGCACACATTTGGAATACTGAAAATGTGAGCATGCTGATATTGTGGACAATAAGTGAGTGAGTGAGGGACTTTAGTTCTACGCCACTTTTAGCATTATTTGAACAATATTGCAGTCGGTGACTCCAGGATGAAGACAGTGTGGTCACAGGACTAGAACCCGGGTCTCTGGCGTGACGAGCGAACAAGGCTAAATCGTCACCGCCATTATTTATGTAATGATCAAGCTGTAGTGGATATAGCGTATGTCACAAATCAGCTATAGTTCAGCAACTTTGATCTCTGAGAGTTCTTTAACTCCAGAGAGAAAGAGAGTTTGTTCAAACTTTCCGCCGTTCACCCAGCAGAAAATGGGTACCCGGTGGGATAACCACATGACTATAATCTTCTAGTGCCATTCATCAGATTGGGTTGTGGGGGGTAATAATGCTGTGTTGCGCTGTATTTACTTAGTACCCTCATTATTGATATACATGTAAATAGAGCATGAAATAGCGGTTGCATAGTTGCAGATATATAGCGATGTGAATGCAAATGTGCAAACTCAAGCTGGTATCCTACTGTGAATACACCGATATATCAAACTGCAGGATAGCATGGAGACTCCCCTTAGTAATCATGTGATAATTTGGAATATGTGTTGCAAAGAACAACAGGGAATCCCCCTTTGCGCTCAACAGCAACGTTGTAAACGTCATCTGCAAAAGTAGCGGCTCCATTTGCACCGCCGCAGTTGCTACCAGCTGACTCCCCACTCATGACGATGTCTGTCAGTGGTATGTCCGTATACCATTCCAGCTCACCACCAGAGGGATCCTCAACCTTGACAACGTTCTTTGTCTTGGGTACACTGTCAAGTAAGAACACTAATGACTAACAGTTTATATTTAAAAGGACAACAATGGTAGTTAAATACTTGATTAAGAATATTGGTAATTTGGTAATTTCGAAACTGGGGAATGATTGATCGGCACTCAAAGACAAGTACCACGGGCATTCATAGGCTAAACAAAGAAATATAGGCAAGGCGCACACGCCCACGCACACGCACACATACATGTATATATGTCAACGCATATAGGCTGACTAGACTAATTGGTAAAACGTTCGCTTGCCTCCTCGAAGAACAGGGTTCGATTCCCCACGTGCACAATGCATGTAGCTTATTTCTGGTGTCGCTCCGTCGTAATATTGCAATAAACACATTCTCCCATAGAGGGAAATAGTTGTTGTCGAAGTCTCAGACAGGAGTGAGTGTATCATTTTAAGGAAAAGTCCGAGTGTTCACATGATTTGGGCTAAAACGGGTTTGGCAAGCCCTGAATACTATCCAAATATAAACCTTTGCAACCTGTCGGTTTTACACCAAACAAATGGCTAGCTACGCGCCTGTCTAGGACTTCATAGGTGGGTTGATGCAGTGATAAATTAGCGGAAAACACGGTCACATACTAACCGGGGACACAGTCACATATTAACTGGTGACACAGTCACATATTAACTAGCGGCACAGTGGTGTTAGAGACAGGAATATACTGTTACAAACTGACCAGGCGTGACTGCTGAGATATCGAGGCCAAAAAACTCAAAACAATCATGAGTGCAGCGTTCAAAAACAAGTAAACAAACACTGATCATTTCTGGCATACCTGACTCCAGTTCAGTGCGTGGCTAATTGACCCACCTGTTCTTCCTAGAGCGTTGACAGCACTTGCAGCACACTATCAGGTTGATGGTCAAACTGAGAGCTGCAGTCACGGACAGGCCCACATACAGTCCCAATCTAACAGGGTGGCCTGAAAAAGAACCAGCTGAATTAAAGAAACGTTACAGTATTTCTCAAAGAAGATTTCTGAACTTCACACGTATTAATATTATCGGACACAGTAAAGTAGTAGTAGTAGTAAAGCTGACACTTAGAAAAGTGAAACTGCACACCACATTTTTTCACAGTGCATGATGTAGCGTGCGACAAGGCCGTATATCCAGTTTAGTTTTACTGGTGTCCGCCCGGGAAAGCCACAATGAAAAGAAAAGATTTGCCCATGTATCAACTGAATGAGAACCATTATACATTATCACCTCACTACCGACTTCCCAGCAGTGTCTTTATCACCTTTATAAACGCCTATATACATCATTCCCTACTGGCTGCCCATCAACATCCTAATCGCTTATGTATACAAACATGTACATCTTGTACCGTCTTCCAACCAACCTACTTAATCCTGTATACCATCTGTGTTGCCAACCTCTGCGATTGTACAAACAACTCATTTTCGCCTTATCTACTGCCCTAAGATCTCATGTAGATATAGCATCCGAAATTACGTCACATGTAACTACTAGGTTGAAAACATTTTCAAGGATTACGACGATCTAAGTACGGTTGTGCGTCGCCGATGACGACACTTAACCACCTAGAAAGATCTTGTGGAAATATAAAGGAGCTTTTACAAGAAGAAATATACCTGCTGAAATCATCTACTTACACACACACACACACACACACACACACACACACACACACAGACACACACACACACACACAGTCACATGTGTGTGCCCCCCTTAGATTGGATTTGTCACTATATTTAGTGCATACCACCATATTAAGTACATTTTTCGATAGAAAGATCAGCAAGGTCTGAACGACAGACCTATGTCTGCAGACTTAAGGATGGTGCGGTTGAGATTATACCTACCCAACTTATCATTACATGTCCCCTTCAACCTGTTGCAAGTCTTACTTCCACTGGAACTGTTCTTGTAGCCAGTCCCGTAGTAGGAGTCCACACATCCAGACACACAGGTTGACCCCAGCTGACAATATCCTCCATCACAACCCCCTGGACATGCTGTACAACCACCCTCTGGATTGTCACAGGGTATGTTGCACCCGGTGCCTTGATATCCAGGGACACATCCGTAGGTGCAGTTATCGTTTCCATTCGAAGAGAGCACACACGTGTTATTCCTGCAGTTCACGCTGCAGTTAGACTTACACTGTCGATCATAATACCCAGTGTCACAGTCAGTGATGCAGTCCCCTGTCTCTCTGTCACAGTCTGAACAGTGATGGGTGCGATGACATCGGACGGCTGAAAGGTTATATGAAATATGTTATTTGAATTTTGACAGATTTGAATTTGAATTACAGCCAAACTCACAAGAGTGAAGTCTCGCCTTGATGGCGCATTCCTATCTCAAATTTCAGCCTCGTCACAAGATTACTTTTTGAGTCATCAAAGCATGGAAGGACTTTGTGATGATATTAATAATAATTAATTAATATTAAGGATTTAACATTGATACACACTCATAATCTGTGAATAATCGACGTGTCTTTAGATTAAAAACAAAACAAAACACATAGCTGATGTTCTGTGAAGAATTGCAAGGTACTTGTTTTGTTACCAACAACATACAGTGTTGAAGATCTAGTAACTGAGGACATCCTAGTCAAAAACTATTCTAGCAATTCAGGATGTTAGATGAGATACCTAGCAGGGCCTGCATAATAGTTACATAAAATGTCTGTCAGTCGTGATAATTAAGAAAAGACTGAGTGAGTGAGTTTAGTTTTACGCCGCACTCAGCAGTATTCCAAATATGTGGTGGCGGTCTATAAATAATCGAGTCTGTACCAGACAATCCGGTGATCAGCAGTATGAGCATCGATGTGTGCAATGGGGAACCGATGACATATGTGAACCTGACCACCCGATCCCGTTAGTCGCCTCTTACGATAAGCCTTTAATGACATGCATGGGTTACCGGAGGCCAGTATTCCAGCCAGCGTTCGAGATAATCGGCTGTTAATGTATCAGTTTCAAATATTTGCAGAACCTTATGTCATTATATTTTTCAACTATTTTCCCATATTTATTTTCTCTACAAACGTTCGACAATCATACGGCATGTTACGATAGCTTAGAGCTTCACTTCCTGAGTTTCACTTTCCGTGCATTGCAAAGTCAACAACAGTCTTCAACAAATATAAACGACTCTGTGCGCCATAGGCGTCACTAACTGATTTTGCAGAAATAGTGTAAATCTGACTACAGTGAAGTCTGTTCTTTTTTATTTATTTATTTATTTATTTATTTATTTATTTATTTATTTATTTATTTATTTATTTATTTATTTATTTATTTATTTATTTATTTATTTATTTATTTATTTAATGGTTTGCTTGCAACAAAATGGGCCTGCAGATTTTAATGCTTGCAGGCGGCAGCACGACCCGATGGCCGGGTAAAGTATTGCAAACGCTGATTCCAGCTCGGAACTTCACGGTTGAATAAAAAGATACTTACCTTCCGTAGCAAATACCATGCATGCCAGCCATACTATCAAAGAGGCTGCCATTACGTTGACTGAAACTAAAATGAAAGAACAATTATGTGACTATCCATGTTATTATGTGGCTGAGCTCCATTCTCGGTATATTATGAACAATTTGAACGCATTAAAGACAAGCGTGTACTTACAGTATTCAACAAGACAAGGCAAGAATCATCTGTATGTCACAGTGTCAGAGCATGAGTCTTACGATCAACATCCGTCTTTCGATATTACTATTACATAAGTTTCCTGCAGATAATATATCTGTGCATCGAACTTCTGGCAAAGATTTGATTGGTTCATTGGTGGGGCTGGACATTTCACTCACATTGCGATATGCTGCAACGATCTAAGAGATACGTTGTATATGTATTGCAGTACATATTGTTATATGCTGACTGGACGTTTTATGCTTCAGGTCACAGACTCACAGCAGCTGTCTACATCATCCTTTTGTTGCTCTTACACCACAGTCCCCGTCACCATTATGTATAGCTGGATGCCAGCTGTTTGCAGATAAAAAAGACGATATAGAACCTTCATGTGGAATGTTTAATTGAAGTATTCCAACAGCGTGAAGTGCTGGTGCCAACTGTTGTAGAATCGGCGTTTCTGGAAGTCTGAGGATCTCGAAGGTCAAGACAGAACCTGAATGTTGTTAGCCTGCAAGTAATCTGCTGCCGCGAGACGTGATGTATATGGCCGGGGGTTATGATACTGAAAAATAACTTTGGCGTTCTGCATGATCTCTTGGACGAGAGGTCTCGTTGGTATACCTCTGAACCGTTGACTTGAACACGGAGACAGCCCCCGTGTGCGAGATTTCCGCCCACATCATAAAGAAACATCCAGAGTACAGCATCGTAGACGACGTAAACTGGCGTCCTGGCTCTGCCTCCTAGTGGCCGCTCTGCCTGATCTGGGTCGGTCACTTGTTGGTCCTTGATTTTGATACCGGTACCACAGTCTTGCTTTGGTGCTGGGAAACACAGTGAACAGTCTGACTACTGCAGAACCGGCTTCCAATCTCCCGATAGCGTTGCTTTTCGTTGCCTTATTGAGCCGTGGCATTTCTCGTTTTCTTCAGCAAACGTAAGCATGTTTCACATGCAGTTCTGTAGTGTGCTTGCGTAATATTGTTAGCATGTGAGTGCGTTCTGGTCAGTTTTGCACATTGATCTCTCTGAACAATTTTCAACGAATTTTCCAAATTTTGGATCCGATAACACTATGTTTCTCAAAACTAAACATACAAAAAATCCAATATCATGTGCAGAACAATTTCAGAATGCGTTTTAATCCGATTTGCTCAAGTTTTCTTTTTGGGGTCAGTATATTATTTCACGTGTCATTATGCAAATCGTGAACATATGACGTTTTTCACGCAAATCGATGGCAGGTAAGATATATTTAGCATAAAAATATTTTCTGTGCATCAATAATTACAAAAGCAGTAGGTAACTTACATTATGTTGTATGTTTGTAAACAACACCGCAACAGCACACGACTCCGAGAGGTCTAGTGATTCGTGGTTTAGCTTCCTCCTTTCAACATTACATGTAGTCTTCCTCCATAACAGAAACTGTTACAATACCACACGAAATCAGCGAAACTGTGTTCAATGAACTTGATATTTATTAACTCTAAAAAGAGTACGCACTAACCATTTTCATCTGTCTTCATTTGAATGTGTTCAAACATTGTAAGTGATTGAGTTTAGTTTCACGCCGCACACAGCAATATTCCAGCTATAAGACGGCGGTCTGTAAGTAATCCAGTCTGGACCAGACAAACCAGAGATCAACAAGATGACCATCGAACTGCACAAGTGGGAACATATGACATTTGTCAACCAAGCCAGCGAGCCTGTCCATCCGATCCTGTTAGTTGCCTCTTACGACAAGCATAGTCACCTTTTAAGGCCTATTCTAACCCGGCCTATTCTAGCCCGGCCTTGATGATTATAAACGACATCTAAGAACTACTGGAATATTATGGCATTTTACATATATATATATATGTCATATGCTTCAACATTCAGATACTGTGGCTGCTCCAGTCAATGGTAATTTCGTAACGCCAACACGGTAACTCTCTTTCTTTCCAGGTCGTGTAAACATCTAACGTAATCTGTTTCATCAGTTTTAAGTGTGATTTATGTCAACAGACCCCACGTGTTTCATCACCATGCTAATAAAAGTCACGTTTCTTGCCTTTGTATAAAAACAAAGAAACACCCAAACCAAAGCAACGTGAAAATATTTTAGTTTCTTTTTGGGATACCATGGTTAAATGTTAGGGCTTGATCATAATATATGGCTGGGGTTGGGATTTTATCTGATGTATTACGTTATGAATACTATGCTATTTTGTAACTGAGTACAATGTAGATTGTATTGCCTTTGGTTTGACGTGTAGAGTATTTAACAATGACATTACGTTGTACTCTTTTGAATGTGTATCGCGATTAATGTGATATGTAAAAGAAATCTACGTGTAACATTTACATATTTTAACAGCTGATTGCAATGTCACCACATTTTAATAATTATTTGTATATCATTCCATTATTGACGGATTTAGAAACAAATCATCCTGTGACTGCTGCCCATTAAACTCCTTGTTTGTTTTACTCAGGTGTTCTGTTGTGTGTGGGTTGCTATGGTCATTCCTCTTGCCAAGCGAGCCAATTCCCCGAACTCGCGATTTAACACAACCATGTAACGAGAATGACGGATTGCTTGTTTCTAATTTGTTGCTATATTTTACATATTTGTAAATATTAATTCAATAACGGAATACTTTTTAGAAAGCTTAGTGCTTAAAATGCCCATGTATGCAGACTGAGTGAGTGAGTGGGGTACAATGTAATGCCGATGCGACGCAAAACTCAACTGGAGGTAATCCTAACAAGGCACCAGCCAAGCTCTTGTCGCTGAAAACATTTTATTTCTCTCTTTTAAAAGTCTACAATCCATGACATGTGAATTACGACACCGGAAATGCGAGATCATTTTAGAAACGAGTTCGCAACGGGTGAGAAACTCCCACATCGAGATGTTTTACTTCCCCGTGCATCGGTGTGTCGCATATAGGTATATTACCCGGATATGAGTCACCTCGAGAGTCGTGCAAACTGAGCACAAACTCCACTCCAGGGACAACGCACTGTTGAAGAATAGCATCATAACCTGTAAGTATCAAACATGTTTTAAACGTCAGTTGTCTTCTAATACAAGTGACCCTTTAGTTATCTGCAATGTGAACACATAAATGTTTGGGGTGCGTGTAAGTGTATACGTTCCCATGATCGATTTTGCAAAATCAGCCACCAGGGTTCCGAAGTCTGTTGTGTAACAATTATTTGGACGAATGTGTGGTAAATCATCACGACCGACCTCCCTGTGATCGTAGCGTTGACGTTCGTAAGTCTATGGCCAACTCTTGCGACAGGTCGTAACGTTAGGAATTCCTCTTGTATCATGACCATGGTCACCTCGTAGCTTTAGTAGGTTGGCTGTAAGAAAGACAATATCTAGGCAGAATCCCCAAACTAGTGCATATTTCATATGTGCCACCATGCATAGCGCGGGTACACTTCCTACAGCGGAGTACACACTGACCTCATTCACGTTTTGTAAATATCATTGTATGCATTAGTGCACTAATGTCACTTCGACTTTGACCTATTTAACTAGATAGTTAGGGCGAGGCAGTTTCGTTAAAATCACAGTAACCTAAACCATTTTCAAAGGGCGACCATTTTCAAAGGCCGATGGGGTAGCATAGCGCTGAAGGTGTTCCCTGAACACATTGAAGTCCCGGGTTCTATACCTCACAAGGAGAGCCTGACAAAAAGCTAAACTCATTTAAAAAAAATACAACTGAAATATCTTTGGTAAAAATTAACATCATGACAGTATTGTGGATTGATTTTCAACCCTTAGTGTAGTGTCATGTACTCCGTGAACCAGTCAAATAACGCCTGGTCGTCTCTCAGCTCATTTCAGGCTCTTTGTTTCGGCCTCAATACTTCCGTCTTTAATCAAAAGTGACAAGTGGTTTTGTCCTGTTAGTGAGGATGTTATACATTAATCTCAAGTATCAATACCGTGTTCAACTTGCTTATTCGTAACAGGCGACTAACGGGATCGGGTGTTCAGATTCGCTGGCTTGCTTGAAACGTGTCATCGGGGCCAAAGTGCGCAGATCGATGTTCATACTGTTGATCACTATATTGTCTGGTCCAGACTCAATTATTTAGTTTTATAATTGTTTCAACTGTTTGAAGATTAAGTAACGGTTCATAATAACCACAGTTGGGTAATAAGCCAAATCCGACAACAGACAAGAAAAACAGGTTTTTTTTATATAGGGAGTTATCTCCCATCCATCGATTTGCCTAGGCAAACATTAGCAATCTGAGTACATCATATGTGATTTAAATAATGCAGATAAAGAATTTCTAACACAAAGCACCAAATGAATTCCCACATTAGAGCAAGTAACAAAGCAAATGTAAGCGGGGTAGAATGAAAATAAAAGAAGATCCAATTACAAAATGACATTTATGTGACAGATAAGATAACCAGGAAAAAAGAACAAAAAAAAAGCAAAAAAGAAACAAAAACAAAACAAACCAAACATTAATAATTAAATCATATACTGGCGATCATTCAAAAACCTTCAGATGTTTCTCTGGCCGAACTAATGGAATTGATTCTTCCTTGGCTGTAATTGTCATTGCTGTAAAATACTGTTGACTTGTACATTGTTATCCTTCAGAACCAAGTATTGCTGTTATCCCTCGGAATAGCAATGGTCATACTGACGGTCCACGTTCTCATGGCACTGGTCAGTGTCCAAGGAACTGCACTTAATGTGCGGGTCAAGCGGAGGCCTGGAGACCAACCACCTGAAGGAGAGTGTTCCAACTTCTGGCTGGGTGGAATTGCTAAGGTTCACTTTTACACCTGCTGGAACAACCTGAATGAAGGACCCCGTCCTTACTGCGATGGACGTACCTATCACAGAGCATCTAGTGAATCTTACTGTAAACCGGGCGGGTTCGACGGCGGGAACGGCAAACAACATGAACCCTACCCTTGTGGAGGGTGTAATGGGCAGGCGAAAGTAGCTGAGATATGTAAGCCTTGGCCTTTCACTAATGTTGTAGGAACATGCTGGGTGTTCACGAAGTGTTTCACAGACTACTGCGGAGAGCGGTACCGACGGAGTGGTTTAAACCTAGCTGTAGGAGATGGGTCAAGGATGCCAAACACCTGTTACAACGGAAAGTGTGATACCGGGGAAACTACAGACAACTGCCCTGTCGACTGCTGCTACAAGAAAAACAAACAGTGTACCTGGAGTAACAAATGTGTGCCACAGTTTTGTGCCACCCCGTCTTGTGATAATGGAGGCAATGGTATATTTACAACTCAGTCGGAGAGCTTCACAATCGTGATAGTTGCTCTGTTAGTACTGGGTGTATAGGCTGGGGGAGAGATCAAGGCGCTGCTTAATTTTATCGCTGAGTTTATATACTATTGCTAACATTGCCGTTGTTGCCTTAACAATCTCATTAATGCTCAAGATGAGCTGCCCAGATGGCATCAAGAGGATTGACATGGTTGCTACAGCGCTCAATTCATGTGAGACGTAAATGTATTTTTTCAACGAGCATGCTTAATCCTTTTCATCGCTGTAGTGTACATTGCCTTGTCAGCCAGCCCGTACCACTTTAACACCATTATTTACCCCATATGACATTCACATACAAATTGTTCATCTCACGTGAGAGTGTCTACCGTCACATCAAATGCGTCAGTGATGTCAAAATCTGTATATATGCTCACATGTATGTTGTCACCTAGTCCGGTATTCCAAATGTCCATGTAGGGACGACCATGACGAGGATGAGCTGGAACGATGCTTGTCCCAATTATATACTTGTCATAAAAGCCGACTTTGTTTGTCGTAAGAGGCGACTAACATGATCGGGTAGTCAGGCTCGCTGACCTGGTTTGCACATGTCATCGGTTCCCAGGACAGATCGATGCTCATGCTGTTGATCATTGGATTGTCTGGTCCAGACTCGATTACTTACAGACTGCCACCATACAGCTGTAATATTGCTGAGTGCGGCGTAAAACTAAACTCACTCACTGACAACCCGATCCCGTCTCAGGCGGGTGCGCACACCTCCGTTCATCCTGAATGGTTATTAGATGGCCACTGAAAACGGGTGAAAATACAGTGTGCACCCCTCTTTCTCAAAACGCTGTATGCGCCCGTGTACCATTAGACGTCTTTCACGAGAGAGATAGGACTAAGGATCAAGTCTGACTCGGACCTTCATGGGTTCCAGTCTTCTATTCCAATCTTTAGACATCCGACTTGACATGATAATAAATATTAAACAAGGAAACGATGACATTAACTTCAGTTCCTCCAAAATAATTTTAGTTGTGAGGAGAGATCCCTCGCAATGTCTGCGACTTCCCAACTCCCTGCCGAGGCCATGATTATGGACCGGCAGGATGAAAACGTTCTCCTCAATTTGCTTGCACTGCAAATTCTTCATTAAGCTTGTATCTATTTTTTGGGGGTCCAAAATAATAAAGTAAGTCCTTAACTAACATGTCTTTCACTCTTCTTTTCACTGACATTTGTTTGCCTGTTTGTTTTCTGTTTAACAACGCAATACTCTAGTTACTCAAGCAGAGGCTGTGAATTACTGCGTTATCAAGTTAAGATCCCTCACTTATTTCGCCATATCAGAAACACTTATATCGGTCTGTAATTTGTGACTTAAAAACTGAATGAGAAATTGTTTGTAGGACAACAATCAGAGCATTTTCGAAGTGTATGAGAATCAGAAACATGTTGTTTCCTCCAGAAATCAGGAAAGAACCACGTTATATGAATGGATAATTAGCATTTTGTATTCAGATAGCCATTTCATACAGGTAAGGTCGGTCTGTTTTATCGGATGCCATGGACATGTGAATTACACGTACCAAATTACGGTATTGAAAAACATCCTTGCGTCTCCAGTCATGAAAATGGGAGCTCCAGGTGTTTCATTCTGTTGTCAGTAGGTGTGTATGGAAGCGGCCTGATTTTGCTATGCTTGTCCATAAAGTCCACCACTTTCACCACATACCATGAGGTCGGAATCCCAGTTGTACGAGGAGCGACTGTAAATTATTGATGGTTTTAAAACATGGTCTCGATAGTCCTGGGGTGGTGATGGTATGAAGCCCATTTTCTGTTGTCCGCCACTGTGATACTAAAGGTATATTGCTAAAAGCGGCGTAAAACTAAATCACTCACTTATATTCACACCAAAGAACATTTTACAAGCATATAAATGTATTTATCCAGACTGTTGTAAACCCCATACGTGTGAACCATATACTATTTTAACATCAAATAGTTTGAAAATTAGTAGGCATGAAATATTCTCCAACAAATGCAAGCTTTTGAAAATACTTATGCCTAATTTGCTGCCTGGTTTCAATGTTTCTTCCACAGCAAATAGGTATTCTACCGACGCTATTGCTTTTTGTTACTGAAGTCATTTGAGACCTATATTTCACGTAATATAATGACTATATCGTTCTAAAAATCCGTAGTTACATGTCAAGATCATTTTGGATCGCAGCATCAAACCTCAATTAAAATAGTTTTGCTTCGGTCCAGTCGAACATCATCAATAGTTTACAGATTTCATCTGAACCGTCCGGTTAAACAAACAGCGCACAGTGACTGGAAAGTTTGAGGCTGTTTTGTTCTTATGCCTCATTACTCGTAGAAAAACAGTATTAACTTGAACAATGTATTTATTCTTCAGATCATAAGAACGTTGTTGTTATTACCCTGAAAGGTTATGATCGTACTGGCGGTTCTCATCCTCACGCCACTGGTCAGCGTTCAATAGAAACAGTTTTCACTTTCGTTGCGATTCTCTCCATGTTCGGATCTAGAAAAAAAGACCTTGAGATCAACCACCTGAAGGCAAGTGCTCCAACTTCTGATTGGATGGAATTTCTAGGTTCACTTTTACACCTGTTGCAACAACCGGAATGATGGCCCTCGACGACCTCGTCCTTTCTGCGATGGACGTACCTTTCACAAAGCATCTAGTGAATCTTGCCGCGAATCTGGTGGGATCGACGGCGGGAACGGCAAACAACGTGAACTCTACCCTTGTGGAGGATGTGATGGAGAGGCCAAAGTAGCTGAGATATGTAAGCCATGGCCTTTCACAGATGTTTGGTGTTCACGGAGTGCTTCACAGACCACGGTGAATAAAGGTGCCGACTAACAGGTATGATGATGCTAGATACCTGTTACAACGGAAAGTGTGATACCGGGGAAACTACCGACAACTGCCCAGTCGACTGTTGTTACAAGAAGAACACGCAGTGTACCATGATTAACAAATGTGTACATGAACCATGCTCCTGTGGAGGATGTGATGGACAGACCAAAGTAGCAGAGATATGTAAGCCATGGCCTTTCACAAATGTTGTAGGAACATGCTGGGTGTTCACGAAGTGCTTCACAGACTACTGCGGAGAGCGGTACCGACGGAGTGGTTTAAACCTAGCTGTAGGGGATGGATCAAGGATGCCAAACACCTGTTACAACGAAAAGTGTGATGCCGGAGAAACTACAGACAACTGCCCTGTCGACTGCTGCTACAAGAAAAACAAACAGTGTACCTGGATTAACAAATGTGTGCCACAGTCTTGTGAGAATGGAGGCAATGGTATATTTAGAACTGGGTCTGAAAGTTTCAAGATCCTGATAGTTGCTCTGTTAGCACTGGGTGTATAGGCTTTAAAAAAGAACCAAGCACATTAACACTCAAGTTTAAACATGGATAAACGGTTTTAGAAACACTTTTCACCTTCTTTGCGACTGGACATGGAAATATAATTGACGAATCTAAGGCGTTACATAAAGGCATGGCTAAGGTCGCACAGAATCCGAGCCCAGTATCATTTTTTCCGTACTTTTTTCCGCTCCTTTCGCTTGATACATATTATAGAATTTTTTTCAGATCCAGTGACACATGGAATATCTGTGTTTAGGGCTATGTTTATTAGTCAGTCTTATCACATGTAGCATACAAGCTGAACAGCTCATGTAGTTTAAAGACCTCAATCTCATTTCAATTTATTACATAATCCTAGTGGGTCACCTCAGGCAACAATATGTAGGTCACAGGAGGGCTTAGAGCGGGTAACAAGACGGGCAGCTTTATTTGGAGAGATTGCAGGCGCTTTGTCTTGGGTTTGGAGGCCCGTGTAAGCAGACTGTTGCAATAGTCCAATCTTGATAGTATGAGCGGGCGAACAAGCAGTAGGTCACAGTTATAATAGCAACCGACCGAAGTCTTGGTTTGAGAGTGAGAAACAGTAATACTGAATGTAGCGGACAGGCAGCGATTATGTAGGTCAAGCGTTGATAGAAGGGCGGGCAGATAGGTACTCTAGTTAATCTGTGTCCCCCGTGTCCTCAACACGATAATCAGCCTTTATAATCACAGTCACTGATTAGCGAACATTCGAGCACGATACGGCCATCGCCATGAACGTAGATTTTTCTCGTAGTCGCCCGGAAGTACGTACAACTAATTAAAAAACATACTCAAAGGGAGATAACTCTAAAGCGCTACTTCAAAACCATAATGACAATCACTCAAAACTCTAAACAGTGTGGCCCTATAATAAGTTAATCAATAATGCAATTTACAGAAAATACAGTCTCGTAACGGTCAATATATTGGTTAAATCATCACTTTCACGACCCAAACTTCATCAATAAAAACTGGTTTCACGAAGGTATGGTTTATGTAAAAGACCTATATTATAAAAATGGATTAAATCCATTTCTAAACATTAAAACGTTTTTCAATATACAGGACACCATACTTGACTACAATCGCGTTTTACTTAACATCCCGAAGGTATGGAGAACAAAACTACAAATTCTTAATATAGATTTTTCTCACAGTAAAACTGTATGCCCTTGGAATGATATTAACAATCCCTGTAAAGGATCGAGACTCCTCTTTGATAAACTCATCTCACCCACTAGTTTCCCTAATGTTTGCAATAAATGGGAAAGAGAACGTGACACTTTTATAAACTGGAAGTGCAGTTTTTCACGATATAGAAAATCCATAACTGACACAAAACTGTATGCCCTTGGAATGATATTAACAATCCCTGTAAAGGATCGAGACACCTCTTTGATAAACTCATCTCACCCACTAGTTTACCTAATGTTTGCACTAAATGGGAAAGAGAACTTGACACTTTTATAAACTGGAAGTGCAGTTTTTCACGATATAGAAAAGCCATAACTGACACAAAACTCTTAGAATTCAAATACAAGTTCTTACATAGAATAGCATACACCAAAAAGGAACTACTATGAATGAAATTGGTCGACTCCTATTTGTGACCTTTCTGTGGGTTAGAAGGCGGAAATATTGACCATGTGTATATAAAATGCTTCTGCGTCAAATCCTTTTGGGACAGTTTTAACAACTGTGTTGATTAAATATTCGGAAACTCTATTGAAATAACAAATAATGACATTCTTTTCTCTTAATGCACTGATAGTTTATTAACTCATATGATCATTGTAGCCAAACGACATATATATTCTAAAATATAATTAATTACATTATTAATATACAGTAGAACACGGATATAACGAACTCCAAGGGACCAAGGGATTAAGTTCGCTATATCCGTTGTTCGTTATTCACGTTTGAGCGATTCACGTGGAGAGCGATGTTTGTCTTCGATCTTACTCCTGATTCTACAGCCTGGATTATCTGAAGCTTTGTGTCAAAGGTGATAGCTTTACGTTTGCCTGCCATAGCGACGAGAGCGAACTGAAGATCTCAGTTTGGATGGATTTTACGTCGGCTTCTAACACCTAGCCAATGTCGCCGACGGGGTAGGTGGGGGTGATTAAATGATGAAAAGTGGTAATAAATTTAAACCACCTACCCTAAAAAATGATAAATGTAGGGAGTAAACCTAGTGAATTTGGAGGACCGTAGTGGTAGGTTGCCGAAATAAAGAAAGGGGGGGGTGGGGTGGGGTATATTTATTTGGTATAGGTTTTAGAAAGTATGGAGAGTAGATAGTTGGTTATAAAGTTGGGATGGGGGAGGGGGAGGAGCAATATAGGGGATAGGGGGTGGGTGGGTAATAAGGGTGGGGATGGTATAGCATAGGGGTGAAGTTGAGTTATACAAATAAGCTGTATAAAGTTAGATAAGGGGAGTAAAAGTAAAAAAAAATAGAAGTGATGGGGGGGGGGGGGGGGGGGGGGGGTAAGATGGACGGTAAGGCCTGGGCCTATGGTGTTGATGGTTGTGGCGATAAGGTTGGTGGCCTGGCTAAAAATGTTGAAGTGTGGGGGGATTAAAATGTTTTGCGTATATAAATAGGTGTATATGATAAGATAAGTTATAGATGAGGGGGTTTTGGGTGGGTGGGTGGGGGTGGGGTGAGAAGTTTAGGGTGGTATATGTACAGTGGTTGGGGGGGTGGTGGTGAGATTGTGTACAACACTTTGTGGTGTGTGTTAAAATGTTTTTGGCATAAATAATTTGTTTAAAAATGTTGTTTTTGGTATAAATAAATTGTATGTATATAATAAGATAGTTTAAAACAAGGGGGAGGGGGGAGAGATTTGGATGAGTAAAAAGGTTAAAACTGAGCTGGGAATTTGGGAGGCTGCGGGAGGGGGTAAGCAGATTGACGGTAGAGGAGTTTGAGTGAGGCAGAGTGTGGGACCGTTAGGTGGTTTACGGTACAGGCGAGAGGTAACATGGCGGTCGTGGGTGAAGGGTGTTGTGGAGAAGGGTTTTCGGTTTTACATTTTGTGTGCTATGGAGGAGTTGAGAATGAAGGTTGCTACTGCGTTGAAGATGGATTTTGGATTAGCCGGGTTGAGTAGTTGATGTGTGTCGTAGTGGTATTTTGGTGGGATTGAGTTGTGTAGTTGTGTGATGTTGGTGTGTTGTTGTTTACATTCGGTGAATATGTGTGATATTGTTTCTTTTGTTTTGCAATGTGGGCAGAGTCCATCTGGGTGTCTGTTTTGTCTGTATAGATTGTAGTTTAGGTTGGTGTTGCCGGTGATAAGTCGTGTTATAAGTGTGTCTAGGTAGGGGGTGTCTGAGAATGTGGGTGTTTTGGTGATGGGTTTTGTGATGATGGATTTGACCCAAATGGACTTGCTTGAGTTTATGTTATGATTGTAATTAAGTGTAGATGTGTATGATTTGATGAGTTGTTTTGTTTCTGTTTTTGAAGTGTGAAAAGGTATGTGTGGGGATGGGTGGGTAGTTGCTAGTTCGGCTGTTAAGTCTGCTGTGTTGTTGCCTGTATTGTGCGTGTGCGCAGGGATCCAGAGAAGTGTTATGAATTTGTTGTGTTTCTGAAGATAGTTGATTTGTTGGGTGATTTGGTGGATAAGGTCAGGGCGGGATTTAGAGAATTTGTTTTGAAGTTGATTTATGGCTGGGAGGGAGACAGTTATGATGAGGAGGTGGGAGGCCGGGAGGGTAGGGATAGTGTGGAGGGCTGTAAGGATTGCTAGTAGTTCTGCTGTGGTGTTGTTTATATGGTTTGTAAGGTGGAAGTTGCTGGTGAGGGGTGGGGTTGTTTGAACATGTATACCTATTCCTGTTGTTTTGTTTGTTGAGATAGATGCGTCTGTATATATGTGTGTGTGGCTGGGATAGTGGGTGTCTAGGTGAGTTTGGATAATGTTTGTTTTAGTGTGGGTGTCAGGTTTAGGGGTTGTGTTTAGTATGTGGTATTGTAGTGTGGTATCTGTTTTGGGTGGGGGGAGGTGGTGAATGCAGCTTGCTATGGGAGGTGAGTGTTGTATTGTATTAAGGTGTTGTGCATGCAGCAGACTGGATAGGTGAAAGTAGAAAGGAGCAATATTTTTATTGTTTTAAGGGTGGGTTTTTTAATGTTGGTGAATTTTGTTTTTATGGTGTTGTAGATTGGGTTGTGTTGGGCCCCAGCCCAGTAATTGAGTGCGGTTTGGTTTATTCGTGTACCGATTGAAGAGATGCCTGTAAGTAAGAGGAATGTGGATAGTGGTGTGCCAGTCCTGACCCCTAGGGCTAGTTTTAGGGCCTTGTATTGTAAGGAGATTAGTTTCTGGAGGTTGGTGGGGGAGAGGGAGTGCAGGACCGGGGCGGCGTAGTCCAGTTTCGACTGGATAATTATAAGACAATGATAGATGTTGATAAGTGTTTGTTTGTCGGCTCCCTATGTGGTGCCTCGAATACATTTCATTAGATTTAAATCTTTTTGACAATTGTTGACCAGGTTATTAATATGGGGAGTCCATGTTAGGTGTTGGTCGAAAGTTACTCCTAGGAATTTTGCTTCTTTTTCAAAGTTGATTTTTTGGTTGTTTAGGTGTAGATTGGGTGTATAATTTTGCATATGCTGTTTTTTGAAGAGAATACCCACGGTTTTGTTGACATTTATATGGAACCCCCACTTATGGGCCCAGTTTTGGAGGTGATTTAACATTCGTTGTGCTTTAGAAGTGGCTTGCATTATTGAGGTGGAGGAAATCCAAAAGGAGATGTCATCTGCGAATTTAGCAGTGGTAATTTCAGGCCATTTTTGAGGGAAGATGTCATTGATCATGAAGTTAAAAAGGGTTGGTGATAGGAAGCTGCCCTGGGGGGTACCATTTTCTAGAGGATAAGGGTCCAAGAGGGTGTTGTGACTTTTGACTATTATTTGTCTATCTTTTAGGAAATGGTGAATGGAATTTAGAATATTACCGTGTCTGGCATTTTGCTGTAGTTTTTTAATGAGGCCGTTGTGCCAAACCATGTCAAATGCTTTACTAAAGTCTATGAAGATGGCCAGTGTGTATTGTTTCTGTGCTTGTGCGATTCTAACATCATGCTCCAAATACAAAATATGATCTAAAGTTTGTCGATTTGGAGTGAAGCCGCTCTGGTCCTGTTTAATGAGATTGTGGGTTTGGATATGATGTTTTAATCTATTGTTTACTATGGTTTCCAGCGTTTTGCAAAGGTGTGATGTTAGTGAAATAGGTCGAAATGAGTCTGGGGAGTTGGCGGGTTTCCCTGGTTTCAGGATTGGCACCACCTTTGCTGTTTTCCAGGAGTGGGGTAGGGTTCCTTGGGTCCAGATTTTGTTAAATAATGTAAGGGTGAGTGAGAGCATGTTGGGGGGAGTTTGTTGATGATTGTGTAGGTGATATGATCTGGATCCGGGGCTGAGGCTGATTTCTTTTGTCTAAGTGATGCCTTGAGTTCATGGATGTTTATGGGTTTGTTAAAAGGTAGGTGTGAGTGAGGTGGTTCGGGGATGTAGGTGTTGTGGTTTGCAATCTGTTGTTGGAATGTGGGTGGGTAATTGGTGGAGCTGCTTGTGTCCGAAAAGTGGGCTGCCATCGCGTTTGCCTTATCTTTGTTTGTGGGGTGGTCCGAGAGGTGGGGTTGAATGAGTTTTTTTTAATTTCCCTGTATGGCTTTAAATTTATTCCACAATTTGCCTGAATTTGATGGGTCAAGCCTGAGGGATGAACAAAATTTTCTCCAATGGTTTATTTTGGCAGCCCTGATTACTTTTTTGGTATTATTTCTGAGTTTTTTAGCCAAATGTATTTTTGAACGGTCCCTCTTTGCTTGGTTGAGGGCCTTTTTTCTAGCCTTTCTGGCATGAATGATTTCGTTGCTCCACCAGGGGACTGTTTTTAGTGCAGGGGTGGGCCGAAAAGTGGGGATGCATTTGTTTGTGATATCTATTATAGTGGTTGTGTAGTTGTTGCTAAAGGTGTCTATATCGTGATTGTATATGTCTTGTGTGTTTAGCTGGGTGCATAGGTTTTGGTGCATGGAATTTTTTCCAGTCTGCTTTTTGATGTATTTTAGTTCTGTGGGTGCGAGTGTAGTGGTGTCAGGTTGTTGCTGTGTCTGTAGGTGATTTATTGTTATTTTGATGGGGCAATGGTCACTGCCCCAGGTGTCTTGGTGTGCCTCCCATAGGCAAGCTTTTGCTAGTGTTGGGGTGGTGATTGTTAGGTCTATAGCGGACGGGAGTTGGAAATGGGATAGTGGAATTCTAGTTGGCTGATTATCATTTAGTGTGATGAGGTTATTTTTGTCTAGCCAGTCTGGTAGAATGAGTCCATTTCTACAAGTGAAAGGTTTGGTGCCCCATGATGGGTGGTGAGCATTGAAGTCCCCGAGGATAAAGGTGTTTGGGGTGATAAATTTGGTGATAGTGTCTAAATCTGTTATATTTAGTTTAACTGAGGGACGTCTGTATACATTTATAAATGTGAGTTCTTTATTTTTAATAGTGGTTTTGATAGCCAGGACTTCAAGGTCTATAGCTGGTATGTCTAATTCTGTGAAATTTAATTTATCAGATATGAATATGCCCAGTCCTCCTGCAGGAGGACCGGGGTTGTTTACGGGCCGAGGGCGGTCTTTCCGAATATAAAAATAGCCTGGTATTTTGAAGGCATTTCTGGGGGATAATTTTGTTTCCTGAAGAAAGATTAATTCGGGGGCAATTTTGTTTTGGGCAATGAGTGCCTTAAGCTCATGCCCATTTGCTCGGAGACTGTTACAATTCCACTGCATCAGAGCCATGATTGCGGTAATTTGGAATAGAACTTTATAATAGATCATGGATGGGGCACATAATTTTGCGAGATGAGGTAGGTTGGCTAGAGCAGCTTAGTGGGGATGAGTTTATGAAAGGGTTTTAACAGTTATGAGTAGACTGGCTAGGGGTTTGTGATATAAGTTGAGTTTACGTGCTACAGTATGTATTTTTTTGGCTGTTGGGTTGGGTAGGAGGGCTATGGTAGTGATGAGCTCTATTAGTATGTTTAAGTTTTGGTTAAGTTTTTGGGGGGTGAGTGTAATGGAGTTGGATGAGGGGGTGGTGGGAGCTTTGTGTTTAAGTGTGCGGTGTTTGATGTTTGCTGGGTATGTGGGTTTTGTAGAGGTTATATATAATAATATATATATATTAATATTATAATTCTAAAGCTACCCATAAAGATAAATTAAAAATGTTAAAACTTCAATGTATTACAAAACATGCTTAAATATGTAGCCCAAGCTTTATTACCATTTGTATTGGTTTAATGTATAAGCTGTTACTTCCATTGTCAATGTTTATCTCAGTGTAGCTAGAGCTGCTGCGCCCGGATTAATATTGTACCCTACTTTGAATGTACTTTTATTTCGTAACCCACTGAGTGTAACAAAGAAAAGAAATATAAACAACAAAAACTCTCCGCCGTGAAGCTGCATCGCTAACAATCGTATGACATCATTTATGTGATGTATGCAGTGTCGGGAGTTCGAAATATTTCGATCTTCTGTTTTTGAGTTCAATATGCACATACACATTTATTTTACCAACTTTCACTGCTTTATTGAAACACTTTTTAACATGCTATTTTGCGCTCTTAAATTAAATATAAACTGATAATTTCATAGCTTTTTCATGCTTGTCAGAATACAGTCGAACCCCATTGTCTCGAACTCGGTTGAGACGAATTCTCGGATGTGTCGAAATGACATCTCGGTCCCTGCCGATTTCCTTATATTTATCATTATTTTTACCCTGATGTGTCGAACTAGATGTGTCGAATTCCCGTTTGTGTCGAACTCATTTTAGGGTCCCCAAAGGCTCTAGCAAGTACAAATTTACCCCTTTGTCTCGAACTGTCAAAGCTGGTTGTTGCAACTGAAAACTGCAGTCGCGCAATCGGAAGTCATCCTCATAAACGTGCTAAAGATCAAAAGTAACGAAAGCAATCAAGTGACATGTTTAACTACGCATCTATACACACATTGTCAGCACACTTACCAACTGAACTTTACTCAAACAATTAACCATAATTAAGTTGTTACCAGTGACACGTTGATCACGGACCGACAGGATATCTCTAAACAAACAATGGCGCATGTTGTTGTCATGTGACAGTCTATGTTAGCGGTCATGTGATTTCCTTGAAAATACAAAATGAGAAGTGAGGAAAGCGGAGTTGGATTATCTAAATTGATGTTTTGTTTTTAGTTTAGTATTTAAGGTGTAGGATCAATTATTTTAACCAGTACGGTTAGTAACATGGCAGTACGGTTAGTAACATGTATATTTGAATGATGTTTAAAATCCAGTCGAGAGACAGACCCCATTTTTGTTTGCATGTCATGTAGTCGGTAGCGACCTTTAACATAGAATGAAATGATAATTTGTACATTTAACACGGTGGTAAGATAAATACGTCGTATGTTTATCAGACCGTATTACCCTGAAGAGGAGCATATATCTTATATCATTAATCCTTAACTGACATTCATTTATTTCCTCCAAAAATAAAATTAAAAAATCGTTTTCTTGTTGCCCTACGAATCCCAGGAGGAACTGTGAATAATTGATGGTTTTAAAACATGATCGTGATAGTCCTGGGGTGATGGTGGTATGAAGTCCATTTTTTGTTGTCCCCAGCCGTGACATTGGTGGAATATTTCCAAAAGCGGCGTAAAACTAAACTCACTCACTCGTGATACTCCTAACTGGTCGGTAATTAATAAACACAAACATCTCCTTGATTCATGGCAGTCACAACTAGAAATATTCACCTGTTAATAGAGACATCTATTCATAACAAATGCATAAATAACTTGAGTCAAACGCTTTCGAGTACAACTCTTCTTGTAAAATTATAGAAAGATGTTAGCTGCTAATACCAACCTCCTGTGTGATCCTAACAATACAAAACACACAGAAAAACTTTACATCTTCAAACTATAATATACATGGTATCCGACTGAATTCTGGTATTGATATACATCAAAGATTACAGGCTTTTGCCGCCGATGAGGCACCATATGAACAGTCACTGGATAGTCTGGTCTAGACTCCAGACAACGTGATACTACTGATATTAACCCTTATTTATATTATATTATGTTTCTTATGGATGAGGAGACGGTTTTGTCGATTTTGTTTGGTTTGTTTGGATGTTAAACATTAGGCAGAAAATCAAGGCAGAAATGGCCCCAGGTTTAATCTATAGTAATCTCTCTCTCTCTCTCTCTCTGTGTCTCTCTCTCTGTATATATATATATATACACTCGTTTAATATCAAACACACACACACACACACACACACACACACACATATATATAGGGGAACCTGCACTTTCAATTGGATAGTAAGTGTAAACGTTGACAAACGTTTCAAGTACAGACATCTTATGAACGCACCACCAATTAACTCTATTACCACCCCTAAACACAACGCATGATATGCATGTGCCCCAACACAGTTGCCCCATTCCCGTGCATGGGATCCTATTTGTTATTTTGACGGTTTTCATGAAGGGTGAGAAATCACTTAGAATATTAATTTTGACACTCATCTTGCATCACACATTTTTTAGTGTTTGTTTCTAGTCGATTGTTTTAAAATGAAAATCGTACATATGCTAATTAGATGTCATACACCAATCATCTTTCAAATACGACTACATTCCAAATAACTGTGGATGGTGATGCACTCTCAAAACATTCAATATTATCATATCAACATTGCTTGACTCCGATAAATCTCCTCAATATGTTTAATCATAAATAAACACAATGACGTTCCCCTACCGTTTTTATGTTTATTTATATATTATTGCATCCGGGCTTGGCTCAGCCTAAGATATTTATATCAAACTGATTTCTCACACGCAGACACTTCCTCACTGGCAAGACACAATTGAAAGACACCAATAGGTCACTGGGCAGAGTGAGACCATTCAGAAGTTTGTGTTCACTGAGTATGTGACAATTTGGTGTATATGTCGCCAACAGCAACACACTGACGCTTGCCTCCATCTGCAACGTCGTAAATGTGATCCTCCACTCCAGCATCTTCAACCCCAACCGTGTAGGTCCCAGGTGATTCAGAAATCGTGGTCATATCCGTCAGTTGTATGTCAGTATACCACTCCAGTTCTTGTACAGAGACATCGTCCACCTCCGCAGCCCTGGGACATACAGGGTTCTCTGTCTTGGGGACTCTGGGGAAGTAGGAACAATGAAAATTGATAACTGTAACATAGGACCCATAGTCAACACATCACAGTTAAGTTTAGGTTTTGATAAATACAATGACATATTTGATAACATCCGGTTTGTTAGAAAGAATGATCAACTGCGAAACGAGAAATGAAACAATCTTCACGATAAAGAGGCACCATTACCACATGGCAATGCTTGCCCTGTGTAGAATTATCCGGGAACATCTGGTAACATATATGCTTGCTTTCTTTTGTTATCAAGTGTTCAATTTCTTGGTACGTGATGTCAATGTTTTAGTTGACTATATATTGAGAAGTGATAAATAGCAAAGAAAGATAATTCAACTCTATTATAACTGTGAAGTTGAATAGCTATCTTGTGAGCCGATATGAAATGAAATGCAAGTTTATTTTCGGTTTGAAACCGTAAGCAGAAATTATCCATATTAGTAGCCCAAGGACAAGTAAGGCTAAATAAATAAAAGCGAAAATTTGTCAGTTAAAAAAATAGTTTTCATATGGCCGCGTCCCAATCATCAATTTGTCCACTATAAGAACTAGTGTTTGTAAGAATGCGAGAGACCGAATCTACAATTCATTAACACGTGCTAAACTTTCCAAGCTGTGTTCGTAAAAGGAAGAAAAATGTGTTCCTCCTGCGTCACATATTTTACTATCAAAAATTAAAAGCAAAAAATCCTACCGCCCTCGTCACTTTTGAAGAAAATGTGCCCCAGGAACTTTCTTTCAGCCTAAGACACCACTATTTGATTACCCGAAATGAAAACTGACTTGCCCCGGGCCTCGGGCGATGGAATTTTTGGAACCCTGGTTATTGTTATACAGAGCTATGCAACACCTCCTCCTTCACACTGATATAATATGGTTTTAGGCAGTTATTAGCAAATATTCAAGCCATATCATGGCAGCTGACGTCAGAAATAGATTTCACACTTCACACACTGCACCCATGTAAGAAACAGAACCAGGCTGTTTGGAGCGTCCCTTTGCTGACTGTAGTGTAACGATATATTGCAGTGAAGATACACTGATCATTGGGTCAGGACCCAAAACGTAGAAGTACTAAGGCATATAGAACAGAAGTAACGTAGAGACGTGCACTGGTAATCAAGACGTCTACCATTAAAATTCATTCCAGGTCTCGCCCTATCATATGAAAAGCAACACTATACTGACTGAAATGACCAATCTGTGCAGTAGAGCAGACTGAAGATAACAAGTGCCTTGTGTTTTACACCGTTTTCTTCAATATTCAAACAACAACAAAATTTATCGCACATTGAAGATAGTCAAAACTAAGCCTTCGTCTTGACAACAGCCCCGCTGAGCAATACAAAAAGCTCGAAACGACAAAGGTTTATATAAATGTTTTGTTCTATGAAGAAATGACAGTTTTTACTATATCACAACGCTCTGTAATGCTAGTAGGGTGCCTTATGAAGGAGCTCGAGCTGTTAGGAATGTTTTGATTTCGAAACAAAGTCTGACCACATCCCTACCTGTAAGTTTTTAAGACAAGCATGTCATGGCAGACACGGCTCGTTCACTCATTCCCACAACCACTCACGGAACCACTCATTCAACCACTCAATCATGCATCCTCTTTTTCAACCAATCTACAATACAACCTCTCACTCAGGCAAACAGTCATGCAACAATCATTCACCACTCAACTGTGCATCCATTCATTCGGCCTGCGAAGGTCCCGGGGTAGAATAGGCCTCCAGCAACCCATAAAAAGAGACTGTGTTTGTCGTAAGAGGCGACTAACGGGATCGGGAGGTCAGACTAGCTGACCTGGTTGACACATGTCATCGGTTCCCAATTGTGCAGATCGATGCTCATGTTACTGATTACTGGATTGTCTGGTCCAGACTCGACTATTTACAGACCTCCGCCGTATAGCTGGACTATTGCTGAGTGCGGCGTAAAACTAAATTCACTCACTCTGACAAAAAGATTCACTCATTCAGCCACTCAGGCATGCATGCACTCATTCACATACTCAATCGTGCAACCAAACATTCCAACATTCAGCCATACAAACGATCATTCAAACACTCAACCATGCAGCCACTAATTCAGACACTCAACCATGCAGCCTCCAATTCAGACACTCAACAATGCAGCCTCTAATTCAGACACTCAACCATGCAGCCACTAATTCAGACACTCAACCATGCAGCCTCTAATTCAGACACTCAACCATGCAGCCACTAATTCAGACACTCAACCATGCAGCCACTAATTCAGACACTCAACCATGCAGCCTCTAATTCAGACACTCAACCATGCAGCCTCTAATTCAGACACTCAACCATGCAGCCTCTAATTCAGACACTCAACCATGCAGCCTCTAATTCCCACTCAACCATGCAGCCTCTAATTCAGACACTCAACCATGCAGCCACTAATTCAGACACTCAACCATGCAGCCACTAATTCAGACACTCAACCATGCAGCCTCTAATTCAGACACTCAACCATGCAGCCTCTAATTCAGACACTCAACCATGCGGCCTCTAATTCAGACACTCACCATGCAGCCACTAATTCAGACACTCAACAATGCAGCCTCTAATTCAGACACTCAACCATGCAGCCACTAATTCAGACACTCAACCATGCAGCCACTAATTCAGACACTCAACCATGCAGCCTCTAATTCAGACACTCAACCATGCAGCCACTAATTCAGACACTCAACCATGCGGCCTCTAATTCAGACACTCACCATGCAGCCACTAATTCAGACACTCAACAAGGCAGCCACTAATTCAGACACTCAACCATGCAGCCACTAATTCAGACACTCAACCATGCAGCCTCTAATTCAGACACTCAACCATGCAGCCACTAATTCAGACACTCAACCATGCAGCCTCTAATTCAGACACTCAACCATGCAGCCTCTAATTCAGACACTCAACCATGCAGCCACTAATTCAGACACTCAACCATGCAGCCTCTAATTCAGACACTCAACCATGCAGGCACTAATTCAGACACTCAACCATGCAGCCTCTAATTCAGACACTCAACCATGCAGCCTCTAATTCAGACACTCAACCATGCAGCCTCTAATTCAGACACTCAACCATGCAGCCTCTAATTCAGACACATTAAACCATGCAGCCTCTAATTCAGACACTCAACCATGCAGCCTCTAATTCAGACACTCAACCATGCAGCCACTAATTCAGACACTCAACCATGCAGCCACTAATTCAGACACTCAACAATGCAGCCTCTAATTCAGACACTCAACAATACAGCCACTAATTCAGACACTCAACCATGCAGCCACTAATTCAGACACTCAACCATGCAGCCACTATTTCAGACACTCAACCATGCAGCCACTAATTCAGACACTCAACCATGCAGCCACTAATTCAGACACTCAAAAATGCAGCCTCGAATTCAGACACTCAACCATGCAGCCACTAATTCAGACACTCAACCATGCAGCCACTAATTCAGACACTCAACAATGCAGCCACTAATTCAGACACTCAATCATGCAGCCACTAATTCAGACACTCAACCATGCAGCCTCTAATTCAGACACTCAACCATGCAGCCACTAATTCAGACACTCAACCATGCAGCCACTAATTCAGACACTCAACCATGCAGCCTCTAATTCAGACACTCAACCATGCAGCCACTAATTCAGACACTCAACCATACAGCCATTAATTCAGACACTCAACCATGCAGCCTCTAATTCAGACACTCAACCATGCAGCCACTATTTCAGACACTCAACCATGCAGCCTCTAATTCAGACACTCAACCATGCAGCCTCTATTTCAGACACTCAACCATGCAGCCTCTAATTCAGACACTCAACCATGCAGCCACTAATTCAGACACTCAACCATGCAGCCACTAATTCAGACACTCAACCATGCAGCCACTAATTCAGACACTCAACCATGCAGCCTCTAATTCAGACACTCAACCATGCAGCCTCTAATTCAGACACTCAACCATGCAGCCTCTAATTCAGACACTCAACCATGCAGCCACTAATTCAGACACTCAACCATGCAGCCTCTAATTCAGACACTCAACCATGCAGCCTCTATTTCAGACACTCAACCATGCAGCCTCTAATTCAGACACTCAACCATGCAGCCACTAATTCAGACACTCAACCATGCAGCCACTAATTCAGACACTCAACCATGCAGCCACTAATTCAGACACTCAACCATGCAGCCTCTAATTCAGACACTCAACCATGCAGCCTCTAATTCAGACACTCAACCATGCAGCCTCTAATTCAGAAGCTGAATCAATCAGTCACTCATAATTGCTGACTTACTTGTGTTGTCTCACGCGTTGCCCATATATGCAGTACACAATCACGACAATCATTAAACTGAACAGCCCCATGGACAGTCCCAAAGGTAGTCCGACTGCATCACCTGACAGAGAACAAGGTTGAAGACATTATTGTGGTCAGGTCAACGTGTATTGTATGACAGACCACCAAAGTCCCCTTGTACGGCTTGACAGTCGAAAGGTTAAATTCTGAACAGCCAATAAAATACAATTAATCATTCCAAATTATCGTCACACAATCTGTGATTGGGTTTTCCCCGTTCTATTTCCCGTTTCCGGATCAGAAAGTTGGTCCCAGGAGTAAATAGTAACGTCGTGGGAAGAGCGATGGTGTTAGGCTTGTTTCAAGGAAATACCAACCTGAATCACAATCTCTGCCATAATGGGAGTCTACACATCCAGACACACAGGATGAGTTCAGCTGACAATATCCTCCATCACAACCATCAGGACATGCTGTACAACCAGCTCCTGGACTGTCGCATGGTATGTTGCATCTCTGACCTTGATATCCTGGCTCACAACCCTTGCTGCAGCGTCCACTGCCGTCAGCAGATTGATTACACAGGTTGCCTATACAATGACCGTCGCACTCGGAGTAACATTTCAGATCAAAGTACCCCGTGTCACACGTAGTGAGGCAATGTCCCGTCGTGTTGTCGCAGTCAGAGCAGTGCTGGTTGCCCAGACATGGACCACCTGAAGTGTAAGATGCTGTTGTAGCAATACTGAAAACATTTAATGGACTCAGAATATGATCTTTAATGAGAAAATACTGTAGGGTAGCCTTGCGAGAGAAGTGTCCGCTCGTTATGCCGAAGATCCGAGTTCGAGTCCTTACATGGGTAAATTGTGATAAGCCAATATCTGGCGAATATTGCTGGAGTATTGAAAGAAAAACAGAAAAAAATACTCACTTCACGTGAATGAAGATGCTTACCTGTTCTGTGTAAATATGACTATGCCTGAACATTGAATACTGATGAATACTGTAGTATATATACTTATATTTTTATATAAAAGTAGTATGTGTAAGTATTACGCCTATTATATATGTTCAACAGAATATACACCAACTTTAGACAACGCGTCTGGCCACGATTAAAACTGGAACTAACAAAGAAATTTCAGTGTTATTTCCATTCCGTACGTCCTATTTGGAAAATACCCGAAATCCATTGGAAAAATCAATGCCTACACAGAAACAGAGAAGCTGCACACACAATAACAGATCCTGAACCCTTGTCAAATCATAAATACGAAACGTTACAAAGACGATATTTGATGTTACCCTGCCTGGTGCAAGTCATGAGTGGAAACAAGGATTAGTAAGCTTGGGCTCAGTGTTCTGTGAATGTATGGGCAACCAGCCTTACAACAGCATGGTACAATATCGTGGCATAAAATCAAGCCAATTTTATAATAAGCCGGATTTCATCAACACATAGATCTGTTATGAAACCTTCAACACAAAAAGGGCTATATCCAACAGGTAACAACACAAATTCATACACAGTCTTGTTTAAAAGAAATAATATTGCTCGCAAAAATATCAAATCTTAAGACAGGCAAGTTGTCACTAACATGAAAACACTTAACTGGCATACATACATACACACACGCACGCACGCACGCACGCACGCACGCACCCACACACGCACCCACACACACACACACACACACACACACACACACACACACACACACACACACACACACACACACACACACACACACACACACACACACACATACATACATACATACATACATACATACATACATACATACATACATACATACATATACGGACTAAAGAGATGAGATATGCCAAAGTAATATTCTACCTTCAACTGCCATTAACAAACATGCTATCCACATGAAATCCAAGACGATCATGCTGCTGACTGACGCTGACACGGACCGGTAAACAGCGGACAACTCATTAACATACACAAGGAAATATATATGGATGGGGGAGATATGTGGGGGGTTGGGGTGTGGGTTGGAGGAGGCAGGGATGCGAATAATCATCCAGCACCTGTCTGGCACACAATCACATCATACTTCCTGCTGACTCGTTTCCCTCTGACTGGGGCACAAGGAAATATTACTGTGCATATGCCTATTAAACACTTAATATCAATTAGAATATGGCTAGTAGTACATTGAGTAGTTTCACTTTATGCTTGATTAAATTATTTTAATACGATCGACAGGACCCTTTCCACATTTACAAGAAATCTCGATTGTGTAATTGTTATTATACCATGAGCAGAAATCTGTATGATGTTGTTTGTAAACAAATCTAGTCTGATCCACAGAATCGGGTAATTGTCTACGGTGACAGAAATATGTTCATTAACCACTGTGAAACAGACATGAGCTGTATCCTGCCCCACCGTTGTACGCGTCATAAAAACATGCAAAGTCTACAAAATTGTTTACCCGAAGTAACCCAGAAACAAATGGTACAAGTCACATAGGAAATGGCATCGGATACTAATATTTTCTATTTAATATTTTATTCAAGAGCTTTTTTCACCTTCCCCCCTTTAAAATGTGTCGAATATGGCAGCAATTGAAATATATCCACTTTCGTTCCTGCTTCTGTTATTTCTGAACTATTTCTGCTCCAGTCTCTGGTCGTGGACTGTTTAGATAGATTCCCCCGCAAGATCACGTGACATGTTCGTCTGATGTACCTACCTGATGAATGTCCATTGTCCAGACACGTCCCGGTGTGTTGTGCTTGACCACAGGGTCATCACATATTGTTCGTGACAGAACGCAAATGCCGTTTGTCCATGACTCAATGAGTTTACTTCAAAGGTATTCTTCTGCCTACACGCATCTTAACATACAGATACCGAGTTTTGTCATCTTTGTGCCCTTTGACCGGAGTCAGTAACCATACCTTTTCTTCCAACCTCTACATCTGTTTTTCGAACCCGTGAAGGTCCAGGGTAGAATAGGTCTTCAGCAACCCGTGCTTTACATAAAAGGCGACTATGTGTGATGTAAGAGGCAACTAACGGGATCGGGTGGTGAGGTTCCCTGACTTGTTTGCACCTGTCATCGGTTCCTAAGTGCGCAGATCGATGCTCATGCTGTTGGTCACTGGACTGTCTGGTCCTGATTCGACTATTAACAGACCACCGCCGTATAACTGGAATAATGCTGAGTGCGGCGTAAAACTAAACTCACTTACTCGCTCTGTTTTTCTCTATGTCAACGTGGTTGCACGTGAACAATTTACATGAGAAGTACTCGTAAGTATACGCATAAATGTACAGACACCAAATGTAGCAGTTGTACTCAAAGGCTTCAAAGGATCCCAGAACTGATCATATTGAAGGAACCTTTCATATTCCCGATCTTGGTTTGTCCAAAAGATTGAGACTGACTGATCGTCTGTCTGTGTTTGCAGCAGAGTTACCAGTCATACTTCAAGCTTTAGAATCGGTTAAAGATAATGAACACGATTCGTTGTTAGCTATGCAAGCAAGTCAATCAGGTGTCCACGCAGTGACAATATATACGACACCTTGTATCTGGATACTGTTCTAAACTCCGTATCAGCTGTGATATTGTTTGGATTCCTGCGCACGTTGGTGTAGGTGGGAACGAAGTAGCTGACACACTTGCAAAGATGGCTTGCAACAGACAACAGACCACAGCCAGATTGTCACTCAGTTAAGCTCATTCCAAGAGATTAATGGTTTGTCATTTCATCGTCTATAAATGTCTCTTGGCAAAATGCATGGGACAATGAAACTACAGGTAGACACAATGCTCTACTTGTCCTGTAGTAAACAAACATTTTAAAATTCGTCGTTGCTGTCGCAGAGATGAACTCGCCTCAGAAACAATTCACTACTACCTGGTTGCATACAAAGAGTTGTGATAGACTGCCTCGTTCTACAGCTTGAAGAGCTAAGTATACATGCAAACTTTATCTGCTTAGAGACATAAGCGTTTACTGAGACTTCTGAAGGCGTTTTCAATTTCCTGCATCTGAAGTCAGTCAAATATCAAATAGTTACTTCTTTTCATATCGAGTCCGTGTCTTACATACATACATGCACTCAAGGCAGGTGTCGCTAGAGTCTATTTATGGGGAGCAGCGCTCGAAATAATCGCCTGCCTCGTTATTGTATAAAGCCAGCAGATAAAAAAATGCAGGTCCATGCGGCCTCCAGTAAATTATATGTCATTATATTTTTCAACTAAAAGCTTTCCCATTGTCAAGATCACAGATGATTTCGTTTATATAATTAGTTTATGGTACTGTAAATAGATGTAGTATGGTATTGTTAGAGTGTGTTATATATTGTTGGGAGTTGTTGTTAGATTATGTTCGGTAATACTATGGGAACAGGGTTATGTTCAGGGAAGCGTGACCAGGTATGGCCAGAGAGCTGGGGTGTTAATTTGTAAACAATAGAGAGGTGTTGAGTAGCTTGGGTATGGGAGGTCAATATAAATAGTGAGGAAGGGTAGTAATCTGCACAGTCAGCCAGAATCACCACTGTGTTCACCTGTATGGGTTCAACTTTTGTATGGGATTGCATCTCACGCTGGCTGGCGTAAGTTTTTATTATCATTATTACTTTTGTATTTATTGATTGAGTAGATGTAGCAAGAAATTGTTTTACTGATGTAGTATTTCTAGATATATGTGCATATTGTAACACTATATAGCCACAAAGCCATTCAAAATTTGAATGTTATCGTTCCACAAAAACTGTTCCACTTTCAAATATGTAAATCGGAGTAAAGTACATGCATAAAGTATAAGACATTGACACATGTCTTACTGAGTAACTGTAGTTACTTATATTGTATTGTAGTGTCCCGGAACTGGCCGGTTATCCTTAAAGTAAGGAGAGGGGTATTATCTCCGCCTGTAAGGAGACAGACAAGAGTCTTCCCTGTTGTACAAGGAGCATGTATCTCCTAGTAATGTGAGATGTGGATGGCACAGCCATCAACCATTACACAGGCCCCTTAAACTCCGTGAGGGAAACCATCGCCTGGGTGTGAGGGATACCACACAAATACCATGACGTCACCAAGTGGAACCAAAGTGCACTGACATTCTGATTACATTGTAAAGAGAAAGTGTTCTCTCTGAGTGGCAAATTCCTTTATTGTTATTTAGTTCAATTGTTTAGTTTCTGATTGGGATTATATGTAATCATTATCTATATTAGTGAGGGTATTAGGATTTTAGTGTAGTTAGTAGTAGTAGTAGTATTATTAGAACTTTAGCAATTTAAGTGGTAGACAGAACTGTATATGTAGCTAGGTTAGGTAATTAGATTAGTTAGTTGTATTTGCACCTGTAGAATTAGTTTAGTATAGGTATTGGGGTTACTTATATCTTAAGGGGAGGAATAAAGTTTTGCAAAACAAACTATTCTTCTGTTGTGGTTACTTTGGTATGTGACATTTTGGTGGCAGCGGTGGGATAATTAGATTATGTGTCACTATCAAAGGGAACCCTAGTTGTGTTCTGTAGCGCATTTGATGTAGCGTTGTTGATTGTATATCGCTGCAGAATCTTTGTGTCCATAAAGAAGGGTTAGAACATACGGCACCACTTCTGCGTCCTTGAGTGTATGATTTGGAATTCAAGGGTGGAGGGTGTATTGTGGTTATTGGTCAGTTAAGGCCATTGGTTCGTCGTGAACATTTTGAACATTGGGATATATGGGAAATCACCTCCGGTTTTATTCTTGGTAGGATCCCTATTTATTCCAGACAGTTTGACTTTTTGTGTACCCTGCTTTGCCCTCATACAGACAATTATGGACATTGACAAACTTATCAAACTGGGTCAGAGTTTAGGGTATGAGAAAGATGATTTGAGAGTGTTTGTGAAAGAGCAAATGGAGTTGGAGAATGAGAAAGAAAAGGACAGGCTCGAACGGGAGGAAAGAGCTAGGGAGCGGGAGATTAAAAAGTTAGAACTGGAGGAAAGAAAGGAGAAAGAAAGGTTAGAATGGGAACGAGAGAGAGAAAGATTAGAATTGGAGAAAGAAAAGTGTAAAATACAGTCAAATGAAAGAATAGAACTAGCCAAGTTAGAAAAGAGTGCGGCAGGAAATCAAGAAGGGCAGGTAGGAGAGAATAGATCGGCAGCCATTCCCAAGATGCCTAAAATGCCTCCATTTGACGACCACAATGACAATATTGATGCATATCTGCAAAGGTTTGAACGTGTAGCTACAGCGCAAGGCTGGGACCCGTCCCATTGGGCAGCTTACCTGTGTACTCTGCTGAAAGGTAAGGCTTTAGAAGTATACTCCCGGTTAAATGCCTTTGAGGCTGAAAATTACAATGCAGTTAAAACTGCATTACTTAAACGCTATGAAATGACTGAGGATGGATTCCATCAGAAATTTAGGACTGCTAAAACTGAAACAGGTGAGATTTTCACACAATTTGTAGTTAGAATTGAGAACTATTTCAACAGATGGATTGAACTAAGTGGTACACAAAAGACGTTCGAAGGTGTGAGAGATTTGCTGCTGCGTGAACAGATTTTGAATGTGACTGGAAGGGATCTGGGTATATTCTTGAGAGAGAGAAAGCCAAAAGACGCGATGGAAATGGCTAGACTAGCAGAGCAATTTATAGAAGCTAGAGGTACGAGTCATGGAAGATACAATAGACCAGTTATTCCAGGTCAAACTGACAAGCAGGTTTCCAAAGGGAAAATAGTCGAGGGTAGCGCATCAGGTAAACATGGTACTTGTTCCAAACAATTTGTTCCTATTAAGGAAAGGACATGTTACAACTGCAATCAAACTGGGCATTTGGCAGCACAGTGCAAGAAACCCAAGTTTAAAGTGGCAAGTATCCAGGTGAGTGAAGACAACACAAACATGTCTCTAATACATCCAGATAACACAAAAGTAGAGCCCTGCATACATGAAGTTCTAGATGGTGATGCAGCAACTTCAGAGGAGGTTACTAACGCAGATGTAGCCTCAGGGAGTGTGCTTACCAAAGATCACCGCATGCCATTTTATCAGGGAAAGGTAAACGACACTCCAGTAGATGTGCTTAGAGACACGGGATGTAACGGTGTAATAGTGAGGAGGTCAATGGTAAAAGATGCATGTTTGACTTCAGAAACACAATCTTGTAAATTAGCAGATAGCAGGATCTTGACACTTCCGGTAGCATGGATTACTGTAAATACGCCCTTTTACACGGGTATGGTGAGAGCAGCATGTATGGACACACCAATCTGTGACTTAATATTAGGCAATATTCCCGGAGTTAGAGAGCCAGGAGATCCAGACTTGATGTGGGATAAGCAGGACATTAAAACAGTAGGTGCTGTAGAGACAAGGAGCCAGAGAAGAGTACGCCAAGTAGGCATGGAACCCTTGAAGACATTGGAACCTGTTGGGTTGAGACTGAGTCGAGGTGAGTTCGTATCCCTACAACATCAGGATTCAAGTCTGAACAAAATAAGAAAATTAGTGGAAGAAGGTAAGATTAGGGAGAACCGACATAGTACTTCCTCTTACTTTGTGGAGAATGATATGCTGTATAGGAAGCATACTTCCAATAAAATGGACAATGGTAAACAAGTTGTACAGGCAGTAGTACCGGTTGGATTGCGCACACAGGTAATGAAGGTATGTCATGAAGCACTGATGGGTGGACATCTTGGAATCAAGAAGACTCTAGATAGGGTAATCTCACAGTTTTATTGGCCAGGAGTAATTGGTGATGTCAGAAGACATGTTCAGTCTTGTGATATTTGTCAACGTACCATGCCGAAGGGAAAGGTAAGGAAAATACCACTGGGACAAATGCCATTAATTGAAGTGCCATTTGAGAGGGTAGCTGTTGATTTGATTGGTCCATTGTATCCTGTCACAGACAAGGGTAATAGGTATATACTGACGGTGGTTGATTATGCAACACGATACCCAGAAGCAGTAGCTTTACCCAGAGTAGAGACAGAATATGTTGCCGAAGCTCTGTTCGAGATATTCAGTAGGGTTGGTATCCCCAAGGAGATATTAACAGACATGGGAGCCCAGTTCACGTCAGGCGTGATGAAGGAGGTAAGTAGACTATTGTCCATACATCAGCTTACTACTTCCCCTTATCATCCAATGTGCAATGGCCTAGTAGAGAAGTTCAATGGAACCCTGAAGACGATGCTGAAACGGATGTGTGCAGAACGACCAAATGACTGGGACAGGTATGTACCTGCTTTGTTATTTGCTTACCGAGAGGTACCTCAAGAGAGTTTGGGTTTTGCCCCATTTGAACTCTTATATGGACGCACTGTGAGAGGACCAGTACAGATTCTGAGGGAAATCTGGACAAGAGATATACCAAATCCAGAGGTAAGAACCACATATGAGTATGTGCTAGATCTTCAAAACCGTCTTGAGGAGACTATTCACGTAGCACAGCAAGAACTTCAAAAGAAAGCATGTAAATACAAAAAGTTCTTTGATGTGAAGTCCAAGCCAAGAAAAATGAAGGTTGGTGATAAAGTATTAATTCTGTTGCCCACTGATTCAAACAAACTGTTGCTGCAGTGGAAAGGGCCATATGAAATACTGGATACCTTTGGCATTGGCAATTACAGAATACAGGTTGGTAACAAGATTAAAACCTATCATGCCAATCTACTGAAAAGGTACATTAAGAGAGAGGAGGTCAAGGACACAGCTGTATGTGACGTCAGCATAGCTCAACTTGTGCATGTCAGTGCTGGTCTGGTGGATGTCAAGGCTGAAGAGGTGAGTATGTTAGACATAGCTTCACCTTCTTTAGTTTCTAAGGAAACGTATCAGGATGTAGACATTTCTGAAGATTTGACAGAGGAGCAACAAAATGAGGTGAAGGAGCTCATAAGTGAATTCAAAGATGTACTGAGTGATTTACCAGGGAAGGTAGATTGTATGGAATATAAGATCAAGCTGACATGTAATGAGCCTATACGATCCAAGCCCTATCCACTTCCTCATCATATGAGAGATGTTGTAGCTAAGGAGATACAGCTAATGTTAGACATGGGGGTGATAGAACCTTCTCAGTCACCATATGCATCCCCCATTGTACTTGTGAAGAAGCCTGACTCGACTTACAGATTTTGTACCGATTTTCGCAAACTGAATCAGGTGACCGTATTTGATGCCGAACCAATTCCATTAGCTGATTCCATCTTTGCACGGTTACGGAACTGTAAATATCTTACCAAAATTGATGTAAGCAAAGCATATTGGCAGATTCCAATGGAAGAGAGTAGCAAAGAACTGACAGCATTTATAACTCCTGATGGATTATACCAATGGAAGGTGATGCCATTTGGAGTAGTTAATGCACCTGCAGTATTTTCCCGACTGATGAGACAAGTATTGCACAACATACCAAATACAGACAACTTCATAGACGACATCATAGAAGGAACTGAGAACTGGTCACACCACATGGTAAGTCTGAGAGCAATATTTACGAGGTTAAGACAATTCCATCTTACAGCTCGACCTTCAAAGGTAAAAGTGGGATATAAACATCTGGACTTTTTAGGGCACAAGGTGGGTAGTGGTCTAATTCGACCAGAAGGTAAGAATGTAGAAAAGATCCTAAATGTGGAGCGACCTCAAACCAAGAAACAAGTGAGAGCGTTGTTGGGACTGACCGGGTACTACCGGAAATTTATCCCAAACTATGCAGCCATAGCAGTTCCGCTAACTGATCTCACAAAGAAAGGAAAGCCAAACAAGGTAATATGGACAGAAAGCCAGGAATTAGCTTTCACTACGTTAAGAACCCATATGTCAAGTTTTCCTATCTTGAAACTACCCGACTTGAAGAAACCATTCTTGGTAAGAACAGACGCTTCTGACGTTGGAATCGGAGCTGTACTGCTACAACAACAGGAAGGTGAGCGATTTCCAATATTGTTTGTGAGTCGGAAGTTAGTAGATCGTGAGAGAGCGTATTCTACAATAGAAAAAGAGTGTTTGGCTATTGTGTGGGCAATACAGAAGTTAGAAAGATATCTGTATGGGAGAGAATTTATTTTGGAGACTGACCATCAGCCCTTAATATGGATGACCAAGGCAAAAATGACCAATGGACGAGTGATGAGGTGGGCCCTGACTTTGCAACCCTACAGATTTCTAATTCGTGCAATCAAAGGAAGTGAGAATGTTGGGGCTGATCTCTTGAGCCGGTGTTCACCCTAGTCATACTATGTGTATGGCAGTGTGTAAATAATGTACTCTCTGCATATCCAGATTATTTGTCAGCAGTTATTTCTTATGTATTACTGTGCTATTGTACATTTAGACAATTGTGTTTTATGATATTTATGCATTAAAACAAACTTAAATGTGATCTTGAGTGTAATATATAATTGTACTTGTGTACAATTACTTGAAGAGGGGAGTGATGTCAAGATCACAGATGATTTCGTTTATATAATTAGTTTATGGTACTGTAAATAGATGTAGTATGGTATTGTTAGAGTGTGTTATATATTGTTGGGAGTTGTTGTTAGATTATGTTCGGTAATACTATGGGAACAGGGTTATGTTCAGGGAAGCGTGACCAGGTATGGCCAGAGAGCTGGGGTGTTAATTTGTAAACAATAGAGAGGTGTTGAGTAGCTTGGGTATGGGAGGTCAATATAAATAGTGAGGAAGGGTAGTAATCTGCACAGTCAGCCAGAATCACCACTGTGTTCACCTGTATGGGTTCAACTTTTGTATGGGATTGCATCTCACGCTGGCTGGCGTAAGTTTTTATTATCATTATTACTTTTGTATTTATTGATTGAGTAGATGTAGCAAGAAATTGTTTTACTGATGTAGTATTTCTAGATATATGTGCATATTGTAACACTATATAGCCACAAAGCCATTCAAAATTTGAATGTTATCGTTCCACAAAAACTGTTCCACTTTCAAATATGTAAATCGGAGTAAAGTACATGCATAAAGTATAAGACATTGACACATGTCTTACTGAGTAACTGTAGTTACTTATATTGTATTGTAGTGTCCCGGAACTGGCCGGTTATCCTTAAAGTAAGGAGAGGGGTATTATCTCCGCCTGTAAGGAGACAGACAAGAGTCTTCCCTGTTGTACAAGGAGCATGTATCTCCTAGTAATGTGAGATGTGGATGGCACAGCCATCAACCATTACACAGGCCCCTTAAACTCCGTGAGGGAAACCATCGCCTGGGTGTGAGGGATACCACACAAATACCATGACGTCACCAAGTGGAACCAAAGTGCACTGACATTCTGATTACATTGTAAAGAGAAAGTGTTCTCTCTGAGTGGCAAATTCCTTTATTGTTATTTAGTTCAATTGTTTAGTTTCTGATTGGGATTATATGTAATCATTATCTATATTAGTGAGGGTATTAGGATTTTAGTGTAGTTAGTAGTAGTAGTAGTATTATTAGAACTTTAGCAATTTAAGTGGTAGACAGAACTGTATATGTAGCTAGGTTAGGTAATTAGATTAGTTAGTTGTATTTGCACCTGTAGAATTAGTTTAGTATAGGTATTGGGGTTACTTATATCTTAAGGGGAGGAATAAAGTTTTGCAAAACAAACTATTCTTCTGTTGTGGTTACTTTGGTATGTGACACCCATATTCGCGTTCGAGAATGATCGATGGTCTTACAATAACTTAGTTTCACATCCTGGTATACGGGCGCTTTGCGCGCAGGAAAGTCAACATTAGTGTTTAACAAATATAAACTTTTTCCTTCGCCATAGGCTTCACTAGCTGATTTTTAGATATAGATTGAATCTGTGTACAGTGACGTCTTGTTTGATTTTGTTTCTTTAACTGTAACAAAATGGACCTGCAGCTGCGGCAGGCCGTGATGGTAAATGGCAAAATAAAGTTCTGTGGTGTAATTATACTTGTGTCAACAGGACAACACGTAAGTTCGTGGGGAGTGCGAGGAAAGCCGAGATGTCACTTGAATTACATTACACCATCGCACAAAAAGATGGATTTAGTAAGCAACGTTACCGACGCATGGGTGCACTTAGAAAGTGTAATTATAATTGTATTTAATTGTAATGGGACTCAACCCAAAAAGTACTAGGATTAGTACTTGACTAAGAAAGTGTAATCCCAAATATGACATATATGCTGCAGTCCAAGAATTGATGTGTTTTATGTTTGTTTTTCTTTTTGTGTTTTGTTATTCTTTTCACTAAAATTGCGAAAAAATAGTCTACAATTCCTATTCTGTCGATAATGTATCATTTGAACTGTAAAGAAAGTGTTCGGACATTGTGAAGGTTTAATAAGTGACTGCGGTGTTGAATGACTAATTTTAATTGTCCATTCTCTACCGTTAATTTTGTTCACTACTAGCCTCGATAGAGTATCGCTGTGTGATTCAGTACAGCCTCACGGTTCCACTACACTATATCAATATCACATGCTGCCCGAGCGAGGACCGTAACTCAAACGGACAGAGGCCTGTGACAGCTGTGATTGGATGAAATAGTGTAAGACGTGTATGTGTTTTAAAAGCACATCCACCCTGTTATTAAAACTGACCACAATTTTAAGCATTTAGTGCTCTCATTTTTATCACCATGGGTTATGCTTATGTGTGTACATATATTTTGAAGTAGGTGACATTCGGTGTGGAGCTGGGGGTTGATGTGTTCCGCTTCCTGTGCTTGGCAAATGTGCCGGACAGATTGGCCACAACTTGTGTTTTATTGTAGCATAGAGGCCAGACTGTGCCCATGTGTACATGGAATGGCTGTTGATAGCCTGGATATTTTTTAAAAAAATATAAGGTTCCTATAGAAGTCTATGGGAAAACATTCGGTGTTGTGTAACCTCAGGCCGAAATGCCTCCCATCTGGGTCGAGGCTGAGCGAGGCGTCCAATGACAATATTCGTTTTCGGCTGTTGCTAAAAATAGACAGGGAACTTCACACACGTGTTGCATGTGGTGAAGGTCGAATTAACAGTGCAGTTGTCCTAAATCTTATCAAATGCGTTTTGTATGGCCGTTAGGTCTATTACCCAAAGTACACATATGCGTACAACAGTTCTGTCCATCTTTAATAGTTCATGTAGATGTACCCAGAAAAAAATTGTTTTGTTATTGACGTTCGACCCTGATACGCACAAAAGGCATTTCAAAAGTCCACTGAGTGCCACATACTCCACGAAATTCGACTGACATCTTCAGATTTGCGTCATATTCACCGTGACTTTGGATTTAATACTGATAGCTTCATAGACGAATTTGCATGTTAGGACAGACGACTAGTGTTAGTTTTGCCTTATTAGGCATTAATTCCTTTCTAAGTCACTATGTTAGCAGTAGGATAACTGTATATGGATGACAACTTCTTTAATACTGGAACAAAGGGTTAGCAATGGATAAAAGGATAACATGGAAGCCAGTAGTGCACAGAGCATAGTATGAATACAAGTTAACAAAGTGGTGATAACTAAGTAAGCCAGTGAGGTACAGAGAGTGGGTTGTTTGTACAGTAGGCTAGAGTGGTTTGATGAGCTCATCATTAGCTGTGGGAATGGAGTAACCTTAGTCTCTGTTAATCAGGGGTCGGCATCTTTTGATGTTGATTGCTTCATTTATTTTCCTTTTGGTAAAGTCTGATGTTATCCTTTTATCCATTGTTAACCCTTTGTCTTTATCATCACTTGTTAATTAGTTTATGTATATATATCGCCTGTCCTCTCCCTGTATCATTTACACTTTGTAAACGATACAAGAACCTGTATCGAAACGTCGTGTTCCAATACTAAAGAAGTTGTCATCCATATACAGTTATCCTATTTACTTCCAACTTCTTAAAATATGCCCCTCAAGCAAACTATGTTAGCAGTTTGAACTCAAAGTGTGTCAACGTGTATAAACTGACTTTCAGTCCGGAAACATTTCCTCTGTTTTGAGTTCAGGATATACTACGTCTTAATATGTGTCAGTCAAATAAAATGTCAGGACAAACACCCAGATTATCTACAACAAAACCCTAAAGTACATTTGTACCCCCACAAAAATCGCATTAGATCATGCTAAATTGCTCTTGCAAATATCGTTAATTTACGACTCCAGGTGCAAGAAAAAACGTATTTCAAAGCGTTTTCATTACAAAATGGTCAGGTCGCTTAGCTACTTGTATACACATTCACTCTCCTCAGTTACGCCTATGATTTGGTGTAAATAATGTAAAAAGGTGAATTCATTGCCGGTCCCGACGGCCCTTTTCACCACAGATATAGCGGACTTTGACGTTTTTTCACCTGTAATAATATGTCATGAATTTGACTTGAGCAAGAATACTTCGCTTGTTATGATCATTGAAGCACGGTGTTTTTACGCTAAAAGCGCGAAAATTAGTCCAACGCGAAAATAACTACGATTAGTGTACTGCAAACAGGAGACCTGTGAACATCCGGTTTAAAATTGATTTTCAGTGGGCAACCATTCCGCTGACCAATAGTCAAACCTGGGCTAGCACGACATGCTCTGACTTTGTGGTGACTGAGAAAATACCGGAAAACTGATAGCTGCTGCTTCTGAAAGTTCCAGTGATCGTCCAAGTCTTCAAGTTCACCAGCCCTCGGTTAACCTGCGTCCCTGGTGTTCACTGTACCGAAAAATAACTCCACCACATAAAATAATTCTTCTTCTACAGCTCCGTCGTGTGTCCCAAACATTAAAATTCCGATTCTGGGTCACTGTATTCATTATCACTAGATATCGCGCACTCACCAAGTTCGTGGGCATTGGTAGGGTACACATGCAGGGGTTGAAAGAGGTTGACATTCGAGGAACAAAACTAAGACGAAACTAAGGCCACTCTGTACGTATTGTAAATAGTCTTCTAATAAAAAAGCTATCATGTTTCAGCAAGTGTATGTTTGATAGGTCTGAATAATTTCTGATAAATACGCGAGTTTGCTTATGACTGAACAACCTGTCTCCCCTACCTTTCATGGTATCTCCCATGAAGTATTTTCGAGAATTGTGTTGATCTCAGCTTGCCGGGAAAATGGTATGACCTGTTGCGTTATATACTTGACGTGTGACGGCTGAGATTGTGGGAGAGTGAGTGGGGTTAGTTTTACATCCGAGGGATCAACAGCATGAGCATCGATCTGCGCAATTGGGAACCTATGACAGGTGTCAACGAAGTCAGCGAGTCACACCACCCCCACCCCATCTCGATAGTTGCTTTTTTCTAACTACACGCATGGGTTGCCGATGGTTAATACTAATCCGGACCTTGTCGGGTAGGTAGTATCAGAGAAATGTCAGGTCGGGACTGTGGGAACTTGGGGGGTGGGGTGAGTTATGTTTCTTAGTCAGTTCATGCAATTACGGGTGCTTGGGGTAAAGCTATGTAGGTGGGCGTAGAGTGTCCAGTCAGTGATATAAGTGTTCTGTTGCACACAGCTACATTTTACTTAGTCGCTTATATTGGGATTTTACGCACGATTCATTTCTTATCTTTCGGAACTCTCCTGCTCGGGAGATAGACATATCCGACAAAAACCGCATTGCATTCGGGAATGTTGCGGGGACTAAATTACTTTCTACATACTTACATTTGGCATAACTTTCGCCACACATAGAGTGAGTATAACAGTTACCTTATTCATAGTGCTCTACTGTGTAGAAATGTATAATTAGGTGATATTTCCATCCAAAGAGTCGTTTTCGGTGCATCACCTTTGACCTAGTCTACTCGATTCAGTCATGCTTTGTTGTTAGGTTTAGATGCATCTATGTGTCAGTATGTTTACAGCCATACTGTATTGTTTATGGTGAAAACAAACTAAGGTGTATGAAATGAGAACATATTCATCCTTTTGAAACAAGGTTTTTGTTATTTCATTCAGTACGCATGACCTTATTTACTGAAGCTTTCGTAAAATGGCTTTATATTGTCCGTCTCAAACAAGTCAATGTAATGACAAAATAAGTTCGTGTTATTTTTCATTCATTCACCTGTTGTCAGCATCTTGATGGTGATGAGAAGAATAAAGTTAAGATAATGTTGATGAGTTAACTGCTGTTATATTTCTTCAGAGGGGGACACATATAAGATAACTCTAATTTACTGCTAAGAGGTAATATTACCCAGCCAAGTTCAACATGCGAGTTCAAATCCGCTCTCAGCGCTTTAAACTTTTTTGGCTTATAACAAATAAAAGATAATTAATATGATGGTTTAATTAACAAGAACACACTATGATGAAAGTACCTCAGATAATTTGTAATAACATTGTAGTTTTGGGGCGTGGTGGACGTGGTGAGTGTGGTGGGCGAGCTGTCTCAGGCGCCTAGCTAGTGATGCAGTTGGGTTTAGTCGTCGAGAACGAGCTCACCTCTTACCGGGTCTAAAAACCTCGGTGTCAACTTTGTGCGCAGACTGTTTCATGTTATCACAACACCTAGTGTACAATACACGACACTGTACACTTAAAGGAACTCACGAATCCGTTGGTATATGACCAGATGGTTGCCTTCTATGTGTGTTGTAGGAGGCAACTAACGTTGATCACAGGACTGTCTGGTCCAAACTCGATTTTACGAACACCGCCGCCGTATAGATGGAATATTGCTGAGGGTGGCTAAGAACTAAATTCTCCCCTGAAACATCAGGAGTCCAGAGTCGCGCCAAAGTCGGGCTTGGTCAGTGTTCCTTCCTCCTTGTCCATGACTTCTGCCTGTGCTCGTCCCGCTGTCTGGTCGAGTGAGTGAGTGAGTGAGTGAGTGAGTGAGTGAGTTTAGTGTAGTTTTACTCCTGCCAACTAAGTCAGCTAGCCTGACCACCCGATCCCGTTAGTCGCTTTTTATGGCAAGCATAGGTTTCTGAAGGCCTATTCTACCCCGGAACCTTCACGGGTCGAAAGGTAGATGAACGACTAACAGTCTGTATAACTGGTCAATTTCTAACTAGTTCGACATATTTAAGACAAGTGTGTCAAATGTCGTTCATTATTACATATGTATTATTTGTAGTATTTATGTATTATTATTAGTGTATTCATCGAGATGAATATTACCGTTCGACGATACACGTGATTTGCTTGGACCAATACAATGAATGATATTCCTTATATTTGTGGCAGTACAGTTCTGATTTTGTTTCAGTTCAACGTCCTGTCACGGAAACAAAACTCAGAGTGCCTTAAGTCTCGCCCAGATAACCAGTCACAGTTCAATGTGGACTTCGATCGTTCCAGGTAACAAGGGAGATAACTCGTATAACACACCGGCCCATCTTTTGTTGCTGAAAAAAAATTGTGTTGCCAGGTTTAAGCGAGGATTCTACAATCCAGGAAATGTGACATTTCTAAACAGAAATATTGCCGAGTTCGCAACTAGTGAATGACTCCCTCAGTGTGATGTATTACTTCCGGGAGTCTCCATCGAAACAGGTCGTATCATGATGCACGTGGGTTAATGGTCCGGCCGTCAGTCATTTGCAGAGACCTATAAAATGACCACAAACTGCACTAAACTGTGGAAACATCACGGATATACATGTAAGTATTAACGCTTTCCAGACATCAAAATGTATTATAATACGGATGACTGTCACTGTTGCTTGCAGGTTGAACACTGGAAACGTGTGTGGGTGTTTGTAAATACATCAATGAAGGGTTTCCATGTTCGATACTGCAAAATCAGACACTAGTGTTTTGAAGCTTGTTAAGTCATAATTATTTGGTAAAAAATATTTACAAGAACGTCAGTGTATGATATCCTTGCCTCAATGTGTGGAGGTTTCCGTCGGTGTTTGACATTCTTTCATCAGTGTCTGGCATCACTTTGTGTATCGTGGTGTCCGTCAGTGTTTGACATTCTTTCATCAGTGTCTGGCATCACTTTGTGTATAGTGGTGTCCGTCAGTGTGTGACATCCTTTCATCAGTGTCTGGCATCACTTTGTGTATAGTGGTGTCCGTCAGTGTTTGACATTCTTTCATCAGTGTCTGGCATCACTTTGTGTATAGTGGTGTCCGTCAGTGTGTGACATTCTTTCATCAGTGTCTGGCATCACTTTGTGTATAGTGGTGTCCGTCAGTGTGTGACATCCTTTCATCAGTGTCTGGCATCACTTTGTGTATAGTGGTGTCCGTCAGTGTTTGACATCCTTTCATCAGTGTCTGGCATCACTTTGTGTATAGTGGTGTCCGTCAGTGTTTGACATCCTTTCATCAGTGTCTGGCATCACTGTGTGTATAGTGGTGTGTGTCAGTGTGTGACATCCTTTCATCAGTGTCTGGCATCACTTTGTGTATAGTGGTTTCCGCCAGTGTTTGACATCCTTTCATCAGTGTCTGGCATCACTTTGTGTATAGTGGTGTCCGTCAGTGTTTGACATCCTTTCATTAGTGTCTGGCATCACTTTGGGTATAGTGGTGTCCGTCAGTGTTTGACATCCTTTCATCAGTGTCTGGCATCACTTTGTGTATAGTGGTGTCCGTCAGTGTGTGACATTCTTTCATCAGTGTCTGGCATCACTTTGTGTATAGTGGTGTCCGTCAGTGTGTGACATCCTTTCATCAGTGTCTGGCATCACTTTGTGTATAGTGGTGTCCGTCAGTGTTTGACATTCTTTCATCAGTGTCTGGCATCACTTTGTGTATAGTAGTGTCCGTCAGTGATTGACATCCTTTCATCAGTGTCTGGCATCACTTTGTGTATAGTGGTGTGCGTCAGTGTTTGACATCCTTTCATCAGTGTCTGGCATCACTTTGTGTATAGTGGTGTCCGTCAGTGTGTGACATTCTTTCATCAGTGTCTGGCATCACTTTGTGTATAGTGGTGTCCGTCAGTGTTTGACATTCTTTCATCAGTGTCTGGCATCACTTTGTGTATAGTGGTGCCCGTCAGTGTTTGACATCCTTTCATCAGTGTCTGGCATCACTTTGTGTATAGTGGTGTCCGTCAGGGTGTGACATTCTTTCATCAGTGTCTGGCATCACTTTGTGTATAGTGGTGTCCGTCAGTGTGTGACATCCTTTCATCAGTGTCTGGCATCACTTTGTGTATAGTGGTGTCCGTCAGTGTTTGATGTCCTTTCATCAGTGTCTGGCATCACTTTGTGTATAGTGGTGTCCGTCAGTGTTTGACATCCTTTCATCAGTGTCTGGCATCACTTTGTGTATAGTGTTGTCCGTCAGTGTTTGACATCCTTTCCTCAGTGTCTGGCATCACTTTGTGTATAATGGTGTCCGTCAGTGTTTGACATTCTTTCATCAGTGTGTGGCATCACTTTGTCAATGTTTGGAGGCTTTCTTCATGGTGTAGTATACCATTGTCAGTATATGTTCTCCCATCATCAAGGTGTTGCATCCCTTTGTCATTGTGCCCGTCGTCAGGCTATGGCATCCCATTGTCAATGGATGACAGCCTTTCGTCAGTGTATGACCTGACAAAGCCTCTTCCGACTTCCGTAGAGAGGCAAGTACACTTTGAAAAAATGTGCAAATAGAATAAGGTCATACAATCCCGGGTCTCCATTTACTATGATGTTCGTAAGCCTGTCACAAACTGTAGAGTTACGACAGGGCGTAACCTTACGAATGCATTTTGGATTGTTGCTTTTGTGAGGCAAACAGTGCTATCTACAGAGGTACCTCATTCACATATTGCGGGTATGTATCTAACAGGTGAGAACAAACAACTCGCCCAGTAACCATCTGTAAATATTGTATGCCTCAGTGCACTTATGTCATTTAAACTATTTTAGTCGATAAATCTTTCCTCGAGGCAGTACAGCTAGAATCGCCCTCGGCACTTCAACCATTTCAAAAAGGGCCAATGGGTCACGGTGAATACCCGGGTGCGATTCCCCACATGGTTGCAAATGAATTTGTGGCTTTTACTGTGATATGGATGGCATATTGTGAAATGCGGTGTGAAAACATACTGATGTGTCATCGTAATGTTAATGACGAAAATCGAAATGATTGCGACGTTAAACTTTTGTTAATTTGCTAACAGGTCCTCAACATATAACATTAGTTAAAATGTATGTGTGTGATTTGTGTAACATAGTCATGTTTACGCTAGAAGTGTGATAGCTTGGCCACTGAATACATGGGTAATACGGTCTATCTGCCGGGCTCATAAGACCAACCGTCAACCAGCATCTACACAAATATCTGGTCATGGTACTGATACTGTTATACTGGTTTTCTACATGTAGGGCCGATAAGATCAAAAAGTCACGGGTAGCTGTCACAAACATCTTGTGATACCCTGAACACTACAACGTTGCCAATAAACTCCTCAACCCAGGGTTGAACCTGGCACGTGCTAAACTGTAAACTCGGTCCAGCCAATAAGGTCTTGACACAGCCCCTCTCAATGGACACAAACAAGGTGTTTACACCTGAAACAATGGGGATGGACAAAACCACTCGGTCAGAAGGTTGTGACCCGGTCTGAAGAAATGCAGCATAAAGGCGTAGCGTTACAGATAACAGGACATTTAGCCAAATTGAGGAAGGCAATAGAACTGCAAGGCATAACCATAACCATTCGAGGGGAACAACGGAAGTTGAAGGAATGAATAAGGTCAATTGAAAAATATGCAGTTTTGGCAGGAACAGAGTGAAATGATATAAAGCTAGTAGCATACCAAGCGAGCAAAGGGACAGTAAGCAATTTTATCCATAGATATATCAGTGATCACCCACGAGCCCCATGGGATGAATTGAAATTGGAATTAACGACCCGATTCGCTGAAATTACGGATCCAGAACATGCCTTTATGTTGTTACAGACTTTAAAACAAAAGTCAGGTTAGAGCGTCCAAATGTTTGGAGAGAGACGTTTAAATTTGGCCGAGGATGCATATGTTGGCCTGGGGAGGGATGGACATCCAGGTCCATCCTTCGAAAGGCAACTTGTATGATTTTTAATAGATGGGCTCAGTCCATGATTATATAAAAATGAAGGTGTTAAGGGACAATCCTCGCAGTCTGGCCGATGCTGTGGCAGGAACAAACCATTAGGGCTAGACTGATTTAAGATCAAAGAAATCAGTAGACACGCCCCAAGATGCAAGAAGGAGGGACATGTGGCACGTAACTGTCAGTCGCGACATGTCAATGCTGTTTCAGAACAAATAGACCCAGGGAACCATCCCAAATTAAGAATTTGTTGGTTTTGCAATAAACAATGCCTTTTAAAGAGAAACTGCCCTGAAGGTCATCAACATTTAAACTAAAACGTCTTCCTCATTGTAATGCTAATGAGGGTGATGCAGATTGTTCAGGACCCTACACGATTAATTTGGCAGGACGACCCAATTCATGTACAGTTAAAATAGGAAAACACAAATTTAGGTCTCTAGTGGATTCTGGTGCAGAAGTGTCTATCATGCATAGGAGAGTCTATGATTTAATTAAGGATAAATACAAACTTGACAGAAAGAAAAAAGCCTTACAGGGTGTAAATGGAAATTCTTTAGGAGTAACAGGTAAAGTTAATATTGATTTTACTCTTAGAGGTACTAATTTAAAGCACACCTTCATAGTACTTAATAATGTTTACTGAAATATGATACTGGGACATGACTGGTTGACTGAAGCAGGGGTGCGTGTATACTTTGACCTGGGAAGTATGAGAGTTGGACGGATGTATACCATTTGAGGAAGACATTCATGTGTCGTTTGTTATTCAATTGGCAAGTGATATGACAGTAAAACCTCAGAGCCAGACCATGTTCAGAGCAAAGGTCAAACATGGGACACCACTTGAACCCTATAATGCTTATCAGGTGGTGGGCACCAACTCAGCTTACATTGGCGGCCAGTCAGGATTACTAGTAAGCAATTCAGTTATCAGGTTGGGTAAACAGAGAGATTTACCTATCATGGCGGTAAATACTACCAATCGCTCCTATTGATTACGAAGAGGTTGTATCTTAGGAAGATTGTCAGATATCCCATCTACCAACCTTGTGACAGTCCCTGACGCACTGGATGCAGTCAAGATGACATCAGATTCAGCAAAGCAAATCAACGTGACCGGAGAGCTGAGGGAGGAGATTAGCAACATAATTGCCGATAACAGTGACTCTTTGCAGCAAGCGACACAGACACAGATACAGTGACAATGAAGATAGACACAGGTAATCACGCCCCCATCAAGCAAAGACCTTACCGGACTCCTTTGAATAAACGCAAGGCTGTTGGCAAGGCAATTGATGAAATGTTGGACGCCAAGATTATTAACTGTTCAAGATCGCCTTGGAGTTTTGCAATAGTAGTTGTAGACATGATCGTTTCAAACGATTTTGTGTTGATTTTAGAGCATTAAATAAGATTATCTGTCCCATCTCGTCGCCTCTCCCGCTTATCGATGATATCCTTACGCAAATGGGACATGCAAAATATTTTACGACCTTGTGATTTGAAGTCAGGATATTGGCAGGTCGCTATGGACAAACAGGATAAAGAGAAAACAGCTTTTGCTTGGCATGCATTTGCGCTTGCATATCTTGACGACATTCTAATAATGTATTTGAACGTGTAAGAAAGCATTCCCTTAAGTTCAAATTATCTAAGTGCTCTTTTTTACAACAAGAGACAAAGTATCTTGGGTTTACAATTAACCAAATGGCATTAAACCAGACGTACAGAAGGTAGAAGCAATCAGAGGCATGCAAGCGCTAGCATCAGTGAAAGAAGTACACAGCTTTGTGGGCATGTGCAGTTATTACCGCCGATTAATCCTCAACTTTTCAAAGATTGCCGAACTCATTGTGAAGTTGACAGAGAAATTTGCTCGGTTCATCTGAACAAAGGAATGTCAACAAGCTTTTGAATTTCTCAAGGATAGTCTGACCATAGTTCCTCTACTGATCTATCCTGATCCCAACAAGGCCTACACGTTGTATACAGATGCAAGTGATACCTGCATTGGAGCATGTTTGTTTCAGCTGCATGTAGATGATGAGGGAGAAGCAGAGAAGCCAATGCATTTTATCTCCCACAGGCTGTCGGATACACAGTGTTGATGGTCAACAATCGAAAAGTGAAGCCTATGCAATCCATTATGCCCTACAGAAGTTGGACCACTGCCTTCACAACGACCAATTCACCATTAAAACAGATCACCAGCCGTTAGAATATCTCCAGGAGTCACCTATGCAGAATAAGAAGGTCCAGCTCAGGGCCTTGGGTATCAGTGGTTACAATTGCACAAAAGTGTATATCAAAGGAGAGCACTGACCTGTTATCTCGAATACCGACAGATAGTGTTCAGGATAACCAAGAAACTGAATCAGAAGTGGAGTTTGATAAGGTTGACAACAGTTTCATGTCTAGCACGTTGCATTCTGGACTGTTAAATGTGAAAGATTACGCCAGATGTCAAGCTGAGTCAGTGAGACCACGTTCCCTGCCAAAGATGGATCAAGATGTTGACATTATCAAGGAACACGATAAAGATAAATCAATCAAGAACATCAAGGAACAGCTATACAGTGGAATATCAGACAAACTCCAGCTGAGAAGATTCCTTCTGATGGACAACATACTTTATTTCATCAGTGATGTTGATGATGAACCGAATCCAAGACTTTATGTACCTTAACATATGCAGGCAGTGGTTGTGAATCAGTACCATGATGATGGTGGGCACCTGGGTACAGACAAATGTTTTGAATCCATCAAGAGAAAGTAGTATTGGCCAAATTTATATAAGAAGCTATATGAATATATTGCTCGATGTGTGACCTGTCAGCAAAGAAGCATGAAGAGTCAAAAACCGCCACTTCAAGAGACAGACATACCTCCATACCCATTCGCCAAGATCAGTATGGATTTGTCAGGACCTTACCCAACAATTCTGTCGGGTAACAAGTACATCATTAGCTTTGTAGAGGAGATCTTCCAATGGTTTGGCTGTCCTCTGGAGATAGTAACTGATAATGGCACAGAAAATGTGACTAAGACCATAAAGGAGACCCTAGTGCAACTGAAGATACATCATGTAGGGACCTCATTCTATCACCCTCAGTCGAAGACTCAAGTAAAACGCTTTCACAGGACATTACATGATGTGTTGGCAAAGAAATTAACAGACTCTCTAACAAGCTGGGATTTACATCTCAACCAGACCATGGCAGCCATTAGATTAGATTTAACGTAAGTGAGTCATCCAAGTTCTCACCGTTTTACCTACTATATCACAAAGATATTGTATAGACAACTTGCGGAAACCTAGAAGCAAATATACAGGTGACGAATGGCATAAGTCAGCCTTACAACGCCAGCATCAATCCTTTGTGTTGGTGCATCGGAATATGAAACAGGCGAAGAAATGACAAGCCCAGTATGCAGATCGTAACACTAAGCCAAATAGTATCAAGGTTGGAGATCCAGTATATTACAAAGTACACCACAGGTAGAGCAAATTACAGAATAAGTGGCATCCATACTACAGGGTCATTGATCAAACATAACCTGTCACCTACATGATTCATAATCAGTTGGATGGCACCACCACCAAGGCTCATGCAGAACATTTGCGAGTAGCAAACCTGGATCAGTGGGACATCGTAAAGGACAAAGCAGGAAGACCAAAAAGGAGGATCTATTATGCTGTTCCTGCTTCCTCCGAGCAATAATGAAGAACAAAGTGGTATCAACGATGGCTCTGCACCCTGTATCATAAAGCGTTATTGACATGTCAGGTCTGACTCTGATAGTCAGGATGATATCCCTCTGGCTGAACTTGCCAAACGATTAAGACATGCTGACACAGATAGTGTCTCTGACAGCCCTGACTCTGACCAGATAAAGACACAGACTGCTAGTCCCACTGCGCACATGGAGATATACATATGGAAATTAATTAAGCAACACCAAATTCAAAGACACATAAAAACTTAACAAAGTTTAACGAAGTAATTTTGATGATTGATTATTCAATTTTGATGTATTGACATACAGCATGAGCTTTTCATGGGTTGATATGACGCGCGTGAAGCTTGCACAGCGCACGTGCATTGCTTTAACCTCAACTTTCGAAAAATGCACTTTTTCCCTGGGGTGTTTACAAGCGCAGGTTGTCGATTGCATTCGGTTTTTCATTCATTTCAATGTCATGGCACGTAGGAAATTATCAGAGGCCACTCGTTGGCAAATAATCGGCATGAGGAATGCTGGTATGTCTCTAAGACAAATCGGGACTCAAATCGGACGACATCATTCCATAATTTCAAAACTTTTGAAAAAATACCGGGCCACTAATGAAGTTAAAGACCTGCCTAGACCAGGAAGACCCAGGAAGACCACAGTCCGGGAGGACAGAGCTTTACTGAGACTTGTACGGCGCAGGTCCTTCGACTCGAGCTCTCGGTTGAGACAGGAGTGGCTTCCAGGGAGACCCATCTCGAACAGGACTGTTCGGAATCGTCTGAAAGCTGCAGGATACCGGGCAAGGAGGCCAATCAAGCGACCCAGACTGTCTCCAGCCCATAAGGCAGCCCGACTGGCCTGGTGTAATGACCGTTTGCACTGGAACATTGCCTCTTGGAGGAAGGTCCATTTCTCAGATGAGAGCCGGTTCTTGCTGCACATGGTGGACGGTCGTACTCGGGTCTGGAGGCAGAGGAACACAGCAATGGCTCCACGGAACATCCAGGAGACTGTGGCCTTTGGGGGAGGTTCCGTTATGGTATGGGGGTGCATTTCCATGAACTGCAAGTTGGATATCATTACCATCCGTGGCAACCTTAACGGTGTTCGTTACCAACAGGAGGTTCTTGACAGGGCTGTGGTACCTCATTTTGAGAACCATCCTCTGGCAACGAGACCCATATTTATGGACGACAATGCTAGACCTCACAGGGCGCATGCTGTAAATGATTTTTTGCGGCAAAATGCAATTGACAGACTTCCATGGCCTGCCATGAGCCCTGACCTCAACCCCATTGAACATTTGTGGGACTTTATTGGCCGTCGTGTGAGGCAGAGAGACCCACCAGTCCATAATCTCAACGAATTGACGGCTGCCCTGCATGAGGAGTGGAACAGGATCCCCCAGAATCAGATCCGGAGACTCATCCAAGGAATGAGGAGGCGTCTGGAATCGGTGGTGCGTGCGCAGGGAGGACACACTAGATATTGATGAAAGTCGGTGTGCAGACTCTCAGATGACTGTTCTTTCTTTCCATGTGACATTTGTGTTAATACACCTGACAACAACGTCTGTGGATGAATAGTAAATTGTGTCCATTTTTTCATGAATTTAAGACAGTTTTAAGAATTTGGATTTCGTTGCAATAAAGCAAAGTCTTGATACTTTTTCCCTTTAAGTTGTTTGTCAGAGATCGTCTGTTGAATAAAAAAGTGTCAAACTATATCAACCCGGCATATTTTGATTGTCAGAACACTTCAAAGTTGCTCCAATAGAAAAAATTGGGGTGTTGCTTGATTAATTTCCAGGTGTATAGATACCTAATGACACGGTGAAAGCACTGTTGGAAACAGTGGTGAAGTTACTGTAGGACCTCACAGTGATTTCTGAATAGGTGTAAATATGTAAATACCATTGATATATCAGTACAAGCTTAATCTAATTTAGGTGTACCATGAAGTCTTAGTGTTGTTCGATAATGGTGTACCATGAAGTGTTGTTTGATAATGGTTGTTTTAGTTATTTATATTTTTTGTAGGGATAATGACCGTGTGTTTCATGGTAGTCTTTTTGCTAGGTATAACCAGTGGCACTTTAGTTTCTGAAAATGTCGTATTTCAGAAGGTAAATGAAATCTCTACCACGCGGTCAAATGACTTTCATCACTGACCTTAATCCATACAGTTTATTTATAGATAAGTGTAGGCAAGATATCAATCAGGTGGCACAGGTCGTTCAGACACTAGTTAACTCTTCTCATCAGAAGCATCGCATCAAGAGTACGTTTACAAAATTAGATAAAGAAACAACAAGTTTAAACCACACTTTGGAAGATCTTGAAGATCAGTTTGTGCAATATCATCATCTAGTCAGAACCAAAAGATCCCTGTTATTGGTGATGCCTTAAGTTTCCTACTTGGGACTGTTTCTGAATCAGGCTCAACGCCAATTAAAGCTTCAAGAATTTGGCAAAGGGACAACAAACTTTGGTCCATGTAGTACAGGAAGTATGCTTAGTGTGTCCATGAGAGCAAATAGACATGCTATAAATTCTATTATCGATAATATTGAACAGCTGGACGAAAATGTTCACGACGTGTCTCAACAGTTAAATAACCGTATTGATAATCTTGAGTGGGCAACCACCACCTATCTTTGAGTGGAGTTAGCTATTGAAGACATCAGACAGGCTCTTCAAACATTAATGGCTTATTGTGAACATATTCAGGTTCAGTTGGGAGTATTGTCCCTCGGTCACTTATCTCCAACAGTAATTATGCCTGGAGAACTCCTTGATCTTCTGAAAGATATCCTAATGCACATACCTCCTAGGTTTATATTGGCAACAGATCCTGTAAAACATTTATGGAATTTCTATCAAATCTTGATATGTTCAACTGTGTTGCATACTAATAAAATTTTGATAGTTACCTCACTGCCCCTTCTTGATCTGGGTAGAAGCTTCGAAATTTATAAAGTTTGTAACTTACCAATGCCAATTGTTTCGGACAGAATCTCTCGAAATTACATAGAAAACATGGTGGCACAATATCAGCTGGAATCAACCATGATTGGTATAGATGTTAAGAGAACCAAGTATTTACTGATTGAGGATTCAGAAAAGCGAGCATGTAGTGATCACATGACAGGTTACTGTCATGTTCAGAGCCCATCATATCCTGTAAACCTTAATCAGTTATGCGTGATAGCCCTGTTTATGAAAAATCCTGGTAAGATTAGGGATCTGTGTAAATCGGAAGTATACCCACAAACCATATTACCCAGAGCCAATTATATCGAGAATGGGCAATGGTTTATCACCACAATGGATGATCTAGATTTTACTGTTGTCTATAGTTCAGGTGTAACCAGACATCTTACGATTGCTATCAAGCCTCCATTAGTTTTTTTTTGACTAAATGCAACCTGTTCGGCATCCAATGATTATCTTACCCTTCTCCCCTATTATCACAATGAAAGTAGATCTTATATCAGCGATCTCTGGTTAGAATTGCCTGCCACTCCAAACATGTCGGACATTTTACATTGGCAACCGTTTCATGCAAAACTTTGAAATGTAAGTAATATCAAAATGCCTAAACATTTGAGTACCATGAAGTCTTTACCTTGTGGCTCAGCTCGTTGATCAGTTATCTGAGACAGATCCTGGGAACGTGGATTTTGGAATGGGGAATTGGAAATTAATTTTGTAAATTGTGGGTATAGTAATTGTGGTCATAATGGTATCAGTAGTTATTGTTAGGAAATATAAGCCCTGGTTTACCAGAAAGTTCAGCCTCAGGAAACACTCTCAGGTTGCTTCGGGCCAAGAGATGGTGTTGACACGTCACCCATGCGGATACCGTGGAGAGAGAGCGGGTAGCCTCTGCACCATTCATGCCTGGAGGAGGGACTGGAGAAACAGGAGGGAATGGTACTCTCCACGATTAGGCTGCTGTATCCAAGCCTGGATTATGTGCAATCAAGACAGCATTCCTGAGATGTGACTGGTGCTCAGGCACTGGACAGGACTGGATGCAGTGGACAAAACAATCGTGTGTCTCCCTACCCTGACAAACACAACACCAAGTCAGAATGCATCGGAGAACGCAGTCATGAAACTGGTGATGCGTTGGATCCTTCAATGTGACAATGAAAGGCCAAGAGACATTCTAGTGACAATAACATTTGTGTGTGTTGCTCATCACTGTGACACCACACTGGATTAAAGAACTGTTTAAATGTAAATGACATTAATAAGCTCGTGTATTCATCTTTTACCTATGGATTGATAATTTTGAGAATTGTTGTGATGCGATTAATTTATTTAAGATTATTCTGTTGAATAATCATGTCGAGAAAAGGGCGAATGTAACATAGTCATGTTTACGCTAGAAGCATGATAGCTTGGCCACGGCCACGTGATGTGGTATATCTGCCGGGCTCATAAGACCAACGGTCAGCCAGCATCTACACAAATATCTGGTCATGACACTGATACTGTTATGCTGGTTATCTACATGTAGCGGATAAGATCAAAAGGTCACAGGTAGCTGATACCCAGAACACTACAACTTTAAACTCCTCAACCCAGGGTTGAACCTGGCACGTGCTAAACTGTAAACTCGGTCCAGCCAATAAGGTATCGACACAGCTCCTCTCAGTGGACACAAACAAGGTGCTTACACCTGAATCAATGGGGATGGAGAAAAACACTCGGTCAGAAAGTTGTGACCGGGGTCCTAAAAAATGCAGCATAAATACACCAGGTATTCAGTGGCCAAAGCAGACTTGTCTCGGCGACTCCTTGATTCATAGAACGCCTCAGTTCTCAGTCCTATCTAGACTGGTTGTATCTAGGTATGTCTTGTATATAGTTATGGCTTTGTAATTGTACTTATGGTGTCTTTGACCTGTTGATTAAAATCTTCGTCATTGGAACAAGCTTGTGACTCCTTTTATGCCGTTTGCTGTTACATTTGGTATTGTTGAAGATCATCACTAGCTCCTCCTTCTGGAAGAATGGTACTCTGTGGAATATTGCTAACAGCGGTATAAAACCATACTTGCTTATATATGCCAGGTTGATACTGAAGGTGAATCCTGTGTTAAATTGTCGGCGATCATAGCTGAGCCACTGTTGTTCCTAATCACAAGGGTACACACTTAAAAATTTGAGGGTGCTTTGGGCACGTTTATTGCAATCCAGAATCAAAGTCTTTGCATTGCTGTATTAAGTAACTTGCTACGCCATTACACTACAATGGTATTAACTTGTACCATGTTATTACTCTTCAGATCAAACGAACATTGCTGTTATCTCCCAAAGTAACAATGGTGATACTGGCGGTCATTGTCCTCACAACACTGGTCAGTGTTCATGCAAATTCTCCACATGTTCGGGTCAAGAGAAGGCCTGTAGATCAACCACCTGCAGGAACGTGCTCCAACTTCTGGTGGGGTGGAAAGTCTAAGGTTCACTTCTACACTTGCTGTAACAACTTAAATGAATCTCGTCCCTATTGCGATGGACGTACCTATCACCGTGCGTCTAATGAATCCTACTGTAAATCTGGTGGGTTCGACGGCGGGGACGGGGAGCAACATGGATCCTACCGTTGTGGAGGGTGCGACGGACAGACACGTGTTGCTAAACAGTGCAAGGCATGGCCTCCTCTAGATGTTGTAGGAACGTGCTGGGTGTTCACGAAGTGCTTCACGGACTATTGCCAGAAGTGGTACCAAGTGAATGGTTTACGCCTTGCAGTGAGAGATGGGCCAGGAATGCCAAACACCTGTTACAACGGAAAGTGTGATGCCGGAGAAACTACCGACAACTGCCCACTCGACTGCTGCTACAAGAAAAACAAGCAGTGTACCTGGAATAACAAGTGTCTGCTACAATTTTGTGCCACCCCGTCTTGTGGGAGTGGAGTTGATGGTGTCTTTATTACTGGGACGAATGGCATCAAGATCCTAACTGCTGCTCTTTTAGTACTGTGTGTCTGCATTTTCTATATAATCAGAAAAAAGAAGAAATACAAGCGTATACAGTCACATTATATTTAAATCTGATTCTCTCTTGTTGAATCCAGCATAAACATACGTTGATGGATTTTAACAATTGGTAAATACGTTGCTTTCAACAATAGCTTTAATTTACCCAATGATCGTTATTGTAAAATGAACGGATATATAAAATCCATATATTTTTGAGAGGCTTGACACGGATTTTTATCTTTTATGTATATTTTGTTATGAATTTAGTCAAAATACGGCTGAAATATTGCTGATGTGACTGATTCTTTACTCACTCTTTGAGAGGCATTTCCGAAGTGAAGATGAAGGAAAGCCATGTTCTGTGGTTAGTCAACCTGTCTATTGGAATGGGTGTGGCGTTTCGGTGTTTGGCACGAACATCGTTATCAAGCAAGTGATTAAAAGAGATGAAACAAGGAGAATATGTACAAGTTGCATAGTGAGAGTATACAACTGACAAGGTTAAGGTACACTTGATATCCAATGTCATGTAGGAACCGGGAGCTACCTCTTTGCATTGTGTACTTTCATTTTGTCAAACCTCAATCACCTCAACGACGACATAAAAACCCTAACGGAACAGGGTATCTTGTGTCACAGCTGTCGCCAAATCGTGAGTGCGTGAGTTTAGTTTCACGCCGATCTGAGCAATATTCCTGCAGTCTGTAAATAATCGAACCTCGACTAGACAATCCAGTGACTAACATCAGATGCATCCATCTATTCAGTCGGGATGCGGTGACGTGTCATCTAGGTCAACCGGACGAGCACCCATCTAGTTATTTATCTAATTATGTCTTGCTTTTAGTCACGATATGGCTGAAATACTGCCGATATAACTTGAATTTAATTCACTCATTCACTCACAATGACACCAAGGCATGGTCTTTGAGAGGCAAGATAACATGACAGCTTAATGTGTTTGCGCATCAACATGAATTCTGCTTCTTCAAGTTCGTTTTTCTTGTCGTTTTGTGGGTATCCAAATTGAATTAAATCCTTTCCGTGACATGCATTCATTCTGGTGTTACTAGCATTGGCTTTCGTGTTTAGTTTGTTTTTCACTTTGCAATATTGCAGTTATAGGAGTAGAAATTGTGAAATCCTGAGGGATCTCTGCTATTTTGCCATTTCTGAAATAAGTGCAAGAACTATTGGCAAAAATGTTCACATGGGCTGGCTTTTATGTCTCTTAATGTGATTGCGTCATTTCATAATGAAGATACTTTTGATTTGACCTACTGTCATAGGAATTATTATTGTAATATTTAAATCTGTTATTAACAAGTGATTTAGGTGTAATGAGATACGAATAACGATAGGATTTAAATTGACATACATTGCATACAAAGACCTGACAGCTCCTGAAAATCCTTACCTCTCAAAAGAATGTCCAGATAGCAAAATATGATTGATTACACAAAATAATCCTCGAGTGAAGGAAAAGTGCATCTTACTTGAAAAACTAGAGAAGTTTGAAACCCATGGATCTGTCCACCTTACTTAAAGGGATGAAAATCTCATACTGAAAACAATATAAAATTATCTGTGCCAAATACAACTTCAGACCAGACACATACACTAGAAGGGAGAAATTTCCCTAAATAAAACTTACTTCATGCAAAGAAATACTACAATACGCAATTACATTACGCAACCAATAGCTTTACCCTAAATGATAACAGACTCACCCAAGCATGAACTTGCCAGGGACACTTTAAAAATACTGAAAATATTAATTACACCCCTCAAAGTCTACCAAGTGAATTTACACATACAATATTAAGATTATATGCAATCTGAACTATGAAACAAAAGTTACCTGAAGAGTGAACCTCCCAACACTGGCATATTAATTCGTTCGTTTTCTGCTGCACACAATTCGAGCACATGGGGCACCCGTGGCGAGACACCTCCTCGTGGTGGGTGCTGGGTAACGCCAAGAGCTCGCCGACACCCCAGTAGTGGACCCGGGGGGACATTTGGTCCACCAACCCGTTTGCCATGGGTTGCGGCCCTGTGTCGGCGAAGGAAGGGATCCTGGTGGTTGAGGGCAATAGGAGCTTGCAACCGTGTTCCTGTTGCTCAATACACCACTTTGGCCCTGACTTCGCCTAGACGGGTGGTCGAATGGGCCCGGTTCGACCAATCGGCTGGTCATGCCAAGCCCTGTGCATGGGGTATTATTATATTTATCAATGCACATATACCATTTGGAATCGTTGTAAATTTGGACTTGGCTTTATAATCTAAAACATTTTTGAATTTGAAATATGTTGTTCTGTAATTTGCCTAGAGTCCTATGCCAGAAGGCGGTGGCTCATGGGCCAGTCTGGTAGAATTATTAATCTTTTCATTCTTCTGCTGGAGTATATCATCCGGGTATCCTTGGTGCTGCAAGCTGGAGGCCCGCTTGCTTTAGCATTGTCCTTGTGATACTCCGTGGTGGGTGGGGAGCTCGGATGATGAACCATATTACCTTAACCATGGCCCACGAAATACCACTTAAAAAAACAAAACGTCCACTTGATATTGAGCCTGTTGATACTGACCAGAGACCATCTGCATCGATTGAATATTGGATGATGGATGATATGTCGGAACTTGTGTGTGTGTGTGCTCACTGTGGTGAGAAGACACACACAACAGAAGATTGTGACAGTGATTATAAAAAATGCACCAATTGCTCAGGCAACCATTCTTCATTTTCTAAACAGTGTTCTATTTGGAAAGAGCAAATGGAGATCAATAAAATAAAATTTACCCAAAATATCTCTTTTTCGGAGGCCAAAAAACTGGTAAAGAGATCTGAACTTTCAGAAAGTTATGCTACAATAACAAAACATCATCGGGATCTAGTTCTAAAACAACATCAACCACAGGATGCCAAACTACTTTGACTTGGGTAAATTGCGATTCTCCACAGCTTTTGTACCCTGCTATATCATCACAGACCGAAGAATCACTTCCCAGTACTTCAAAGTCTTCTTCTGATAACAAATCATCATCTCAGTCACACTCAAAGTCTCAGCTGACAGCTGATACTCAGCAAGCTGGCAAAGGTAAACCGAAGTCAAAGCCTGATGCTCCAAAACAACAAAGTGGCAGAGCTCCTAAAGGGTCACAGAACAAAATTCAATTGTTCAATAAATACGGGTCTCTTGAGGACATGGACGTTTCTGAAAACGCCCATTCTAGGGCACATAGCTTGTCGCCCTCCAAAAGAGTGCGGGGTAGATCCCCCAAAAATCCCCCCAAAAGATAGTTTATTCCACTAATATTGTACAGTGGAACTGTAGAGGACTGAGGACTAATTTACATGAATTACAGCTATTAGTCCAGGATTTTACACCTTCAGCGATATGTCTCCAAGAGACATATTTAAAACAAACAGATACATTTGACCTTCGTCATTTTAATGCATGTCATTCTTTTTCACCTCCGGGTGATAGAAGCACTGGTGGGTCATCCGTTCTAGTCTGACAAAACGTTATTCAAAGCCCTGTTTCACTAAATACTAATATGCAGGCTGCTGCTGTGAGAATTACTTTACATGTAGCGTTTACACTATGCTCGCGCTATATTTCGCCGTCTTCGACGCTTGCCAAAACTGATCTGCAAGCTCTCTATGACCAACTCCCAAAACCCTGTATTATAATGGGAGATTTAAATGGGCACAACCCACTCTGGGGTATAAATATAAACACTAAAGGGAAATTGTTGGAGGACTTTTGTTCTGACAATGATTTATGTATTTATAATGATGGTTCCAACACATATTTAGACCCTGGGACAGGGACGTATTCTGCTCTCGACTTGTCATTGACAAATTCTGAAATACTACATGAATTCGAATGGTCAGTCCACCATGACCTATGTGGAAGTGACCATTTTCCTACTATATTAAAAGCTATAACTCCATCCGATGTTTCTCCATCATCAAGACGAAATTTTAAAAAGGCTAACTGGGCATTATATGAAACACTGTGTGCTGAAAAACTTACACGTGAAAGTTTTATTGACGTTCCCGATGCTATTAAATGCTTTTCTGATGAACTGAATTCCATAGCTGATGAGTGTATACCAAAGTCCTCTGTAGTTCCACACATAAGGAAACCATGGTTCGACGATGAGTGCAAACAAGCTAGGAAGGCAAGGAAAAAAGCAGAACATTATTTCCGTCGCCATCCCATGGTGCATAATTTAAATAAATTTAAGGTTTTAAATGCTAAAGCACGGCGTACTTTTAAACAGAACAAACGCCAATCTTGGCAAAATTATGTATCCAAAATTAATTCTCGGACACCTATGTCAAAGGTATGGAACATGGTCCAGAAAATCAAAGGTAAAGGTACTAAATCTAGTGTCCATCATCTTAAACATGGAGATCAATTGCTTACTGATAAATCAGATATTGCTAATAAACTGGGTGAAACCCTTGCTAAACATTCTTCCTCTTCAAATTATGTACCAAAATTCCAGCAATATCAAAAACAAGAAGAAAAGAAAACTATTAATTTCAATTCTGATAATGGTGAAGATTATAATGAAACGCTTTCTATTCATGAACTCCATACTGCTCTTGATCAAGCTCATGACACTGCTACTGGAGCTGATAACATACATTATCAACTCTTGAAGCACTTACCGGAATCCTGCCTAGAAACTCTTCTCAATATTTTTGATGATATTTGGACATCGGGTAACTTTCCTCCGTCATGGCGTGACGCCATAGTAGTACCAATACCTAAACCTGGACGTGATCATACGGATCCGTCCAGTTATTGACATATTTCACTAACTAGCTGTGTTTGCAAGACCATGGAACGCATGATAAATAATCGACTTGTTTGGTACTTGGAAACAAATAATCTTATCACAGATATACAGTGTGGTTTCCGTAAAAACAGAAGTACTGTCGATCACTTAGTGCGTTTCGAATCATTTGTTAAAAACGCACTAATTAATAAACAACATGCTGTGTCTATCTTTTTTGATCTAGAAAAAGCATATGACACAACCTGGAAAGATGGTATTTTGAGGGATTTACATGACTTTGGTTTCAGGAATCAGGATCAGGGTGTTCCACAAGGCATTATTTTATCTGTCACTCTTTTTAGCATCAAGATCAACAGTTTATCAAAAGTTTTAAACGATTCAATTGATGGATCGCTTTTCGTGGATGATTTTAATATTTCTTGCCGAGGTAAAAATATGCTTACTATTGAACGGCAACTGCAGTTGTGTTGAAACGAAATAAATAAATGGTGTCTTGAAAACGGCTTCAAATTTTCGAAGTCCAAAACTAATTGTATACATTTTTGCAGAACATATAAGCCACATAAGGACCCAGAACTATCTCTAGATGGCACTCCCATCAAAGTTGTAAAGGAGGCTAAGTTCTTGGGATAAATTTTTGACTCACATTTAACGTTTCTACCACATATCAAATCCCTCAAAAACTAAGTGCCTGAAGGCACTTGACTTGTTGAAAGTCGTTTCAAATTCTAAATGGGGAGGGGACCAAGCTACCCTCCTGCAACTTTATCGATCACTGATCCGGTCAAAACTTGAATTTGGCTCCATTGTATATGGTGGAGCCTGTAAAAGCAACCTGAAACTTTTAGATTCTGTTCACCATCAAGGTCTAAGACTTTGTCTTGGCTCCTTTCGAACTTCACCTGTTGACAGCCTGTACGTTGAGGCCGATGAGCCATCTCTTGAGCAGCGACGTATCAAATTAGCTTTACAGTATGTAACAAAATTATATTCCAGTGAGTCAAACCCTGCATATAACTGTGTTTTCAGTCCTCTGTGTGAGGACTTATACAATATGAAATCTTCGCTTGTACCGCCTCTTGGTTTAAGAATTAAACCATTTCTTGCTGCTGTCGGCACTGACCTGGAAAATATAGCTCCTTCCCGTCTTCTTTCTTCTTCTCCTTGGCAGTTGGTTAGGCCCCAAGTGGACCTAACACTGACCACATTTTAAAAAATCAGAAACTAATGAATTACAGTATAAACAAGAATATAATCAATTGAAACATAAATATAGCAGTTATAAATCCTTATTTACAGATGGGTCCAAGGCCGGTGGCGCAGTAGCTTGTGCCACTGTCATTGGATCCAGAACAATATCTTCTAGATTACCAGACAACAGTTCTATTTTTACCGCTGAGGCTAACGCCATATTAACAGCTCTTAAATATATTCAAAGACGCCATAAACATAAACAATATATAGTCTATTCCGACTCTCTTTCTTGCCTTCAGGCGATTAAAAATCTTTCTTGTAAACATCCACTTTTAATAGAAATTATTGAATTATATAATGATCTTGCCACTGGCCAGTACGACATCGTCCTCCTTTGGGTACCCAGCCACGTTGACATTTCCGGTAACGCAATGGCCGATCTTGCTGCTAAGGCAGCACTTAATAAATTTGTGACACCACTTCGTATTCCTTATTCTGACTACAAAGCTAGCATTAGAGCTTACACTCGTGATCTGATGCAGAAGAAGTGGGACACCCAAGTAGGTATAAATAAACTACATGAAATAAAACCCTACATTGGTTATACATACTTGGGTTGTCAGACCAGATTTGAAGAAGTCATTTTGCGACGACGTCGTATTGGCCATACAAGATACACTCACGCATACCTTTTAAAAGGTGAGGAGTGAGTGAGTGAGTGAGTTCGTAGTTAACGTCACATCGGCAATATTCCAGCCATATCGTGACGAGAACATGTTTGATATTGAAATGAAATGTGCATATACTATAAAAAACTGTCGTCAAAGGACAGTAAAATAACTAGAATATCACAGTTATCATTTAAAACTAGTGTAGAAAGTTAAAACTAATATCTCTATTTGGACAATACAACATAAAATACGGGCTATATATCACCAACATCTGAAGGTAGATCACCATACTAGGGACCATGGGGACTTACTGTACATTTGCTTCCTGCATGGACCCTAGCTGGATTTACATCATCCCTTCAGTTGTTAGCAATTTAGGAAATCTAGCCATATATTAAAAAGACACATATTCTACGATTAAAAATATGGACAGTTTGAATTGACTTTGAATGTTTGTGGACTTACGTACCCTGTCAGGAGGACAATAATTTTACAGTACTTTAACCCCCCTCGAGGAGATAGCCACTAACAAGCACAGTTACGAATTTAAACTTCCAGTACTAAAATATTTATCTATGTACAAGTCATTTAACAAATCTAATTCTAGATTAAAAAAATCTAGATTTAAAAATTGAATGATTAAATGAGAACTTATATTATTAAAAAGATCCTTCATTGTTCGTGATTTGAAATAGGTATCCCTTGTGATGGAATATTCGACACAGTCAAGCAAGACATGCTTGACCGTGATTATTTCATCACAAGGGATGCAAAACGGAGGATCCTCACCTTTCAATAGGTACTCATGAGTATATCTCGTGTGGCCAATACGACATCGCCGCATGATGACCTCTTCAAATCTGGACTGACAACCCAAGTAGGTATAAGCAACAGAAGGTTTTATTGCATGTAATTTATTTATGCCCACTTGGGTGTCCCACTTCTCCTGCATCAGATCACGGATATACGATCTAATGGTAGCTTTATAATCAGTGTAAGGAATAAGAAGTGGTGTCACAGATTTGTTGAGTGCTGCCTTGGCAGCAAGATCAGCAATCGTGTTACCAGAAATGCCAACGTGGCTGGGTAACCAACAAAAGACGATGTCGTATTGGCCAGTAGCAAGTTCATTATGCAATTCAATAATCTCAATTAAAAGTGGATGTTTGCAAGAAGTGTTTTTAATAGCCTGAAGGCAAGAAAGAGAGTCGGAATAGATTATATACTGGTTATGTTTTGGATGTCCTTGGATATATTTGAGAGCCGTTAATATGGCGTTAGCTTCACCTGTGAAAATAGAGCTGTTGTCGGGCAGTCTAGAAGATATTGTTCTGGATCCAATGACAGTGGCGCAAGCTACTGCGCCACCGTCCTTGGACCCATCTGCAAATAAGGATTTATAACTGCTCTATTTATGTTTTAATTGATTATATTCTTGTTTGTATTGTAATTCATTAGTGTCTGATTAATGTAGTTAATGTTAGGTCAACTTGTGGCCTACCCAACCGCCAAGGAGAAGAAGAAAGAAGACAGGAAGGAGCTATATTATCCAGCTCAATGCCGGCAGCAAAAATAAGTGGTTTCATTCTTAAACCAAGAGGCGGAACAAGAGAAGATTTCTTATTGTATAAATCCTCATACAGAGGATTGAAGACACAGTTATATGCAGGATTTGACTTATTCGAATGCAGTTTTGTGATATACTGTAAAGCTAATTTGATACGTCGCTGTTCAAGAGATGGTTCATCAGCCTCGACATATAGGCTGTCAACAGGTGAAGTTCGAAAGGAGCCAAGACAGAGTCTTAGACCTTGATGATGGACTGAATCTAATATTTTTAGGTTGCTTTTGCAGGCTCCACCATACACAATGGAGCCGTAATCAAGTTTCGAGCGAACCAGTGATCGATCAGGTGTAGGAGGGTAGATTGATCCCCTCCCCACTTGGAACTGGAAACAACTTTTAATAGATCTAGTGCCTTCAAGCATTTATTTTTGAGGGATTTAATGTGTGGAAGAAAAGTTAAATGGGAGTCAAAAAATATTCCCAAGAACTTTGCCTCCTTTACAATTTTGATGGGAGTGTCATTTAAAAATATTTCAGGGTCTCTATGTGGTTTGTATTTGCGGCAAAAATGTATACAATTAGTTTTGGATTTAGAAAATTTAAAGCCGTTTTCGAGACACCATTTATCTATTTTATTTAAACATAACTGCAGTTGTCGTTCAATAGCATGCATATTTTTTCCACGACAAGAAATATTAAAATCATCCACAAAGAGTGATCCATGAATTGAATCATTTAAAACCTTTGATAGACTGTTAATTTTAATACTAAAGAGTGTGACAGATAAAATACTGCCTTGTGGGACGCCCTGGTCCTGAGTATAATGATCAGACAGGGTAGAACCCACGCGTACCTGAAATTGTCTGTCAGTTAAAACTCGGATATAAATTGAGGCAAACGACCCCGTAAACCAAATTTATGTAAATCTTTTAAAATGCCATGCTTCCATGTCGTATCATAAGCTTTTTCTAAATCAAAAAAGATTGACACTGCATGCTGCTTGTTAATGATGGCGTTCTTAACGAATGATTCCAATCGAATTAAATGCTCTATGGTACTGCGGTTTTTACGAAAACCACATTGTATATTTGTGATTAAATTATTTGACTCTAAGTACCAAGTTAGTCGGTTATTGACCATACGTTCCATGGTTTTGCAAACGCAGCTAGTCAAGGAAATAGGCCTATAATTAGAGGGATCTGTATGGTCACGGCCAGGTTTAGGTATGGGTACAATAATGGCATTACGCCAGGATGGAGGAAATTTACGAGATGTCCAAATATCATCAAAAATATTCAATAGTGTCTCTAAACAGGATTCAGGTAAGTGTTTCAGGAGTTGATAATGAATGTTATCAGCTCCTGTAGCAGTATCGTGAGATTGTTCAAGAGCAGTATGAAGCTCATGAATAGAAAATATTTCATTATAATCTTCCCCATTATCTGAATGAAAATTGATTTTGTTCTTTTCCTGCTGTTTTGGATATTTTTGAAATTTGGGAACATAATTAGACGAGGAAGAGTGTTGGGCAAGAGTTTCTCCCAGTTTGTTTGCAATATCAGATTTATCTGTTAACAACTGATCCCCAGTTTTGAGATGATGTATGGTTGATTTGGTACCTTTACCTTTTATTCTCTGGATCATGTTCCATACCTTGGACATCGGCGTTTGGGAATTTATTTTCGAAACATATTTTTGCCACGACTGGCGTTTGTTTTGCTTAAATGTGCGCCTTGCTTTAGCATTTAACACTTTATATTTATTTACATTATGCACCATTGGGTGGCGGCGGAAATAATGTTCAGCTTTTTTCCGTGCTTTCCTAGCTTGTTTACATTCATTAGTAAACCATGGTTTACGTATGTGTGGATTTATAGAGGACTTAGGAATACATTCATCGGCTATTTTGTTGAGCTCATCAGAGAATAATTGGACTGAATCAGGAACATCAATAAAACGATCAGGAATTAATTTGTCCTTGCAAAGTAGTTTGAACAAAGGCCAGTTAGCTTTACTGAAGTTCCATCTTGAGGATGGAGGGATATCACCTGGAGCTATTGCCTGAAGAATGGTCGGAAAATGATCACTGCCACACAGATCATTGTGAACTGACCATTCGAATTCATTTAAGAGATCTGCATCAGTGAGTGACAAATCAAGAGAAGAATATGTACCTGTACCAGGATGTAAGTACGTTTTCGAATTATTGTTGAATAGACATAGTTCATTGTTTGAAAGAAAATCTTCTAATATCCTCCCATTTCTGTTTGTATCAGAACTACCCCAAAGTGGATTATGGCCGTTAAAGTCACCCATAATGATACATGGCTTAGGGAGCTGGTCATAAAGAGCCTGAATATCTGTTTGTTGTAGAGTAAAAGACGGTGATACATAAATTGAGCACAAAGTGAAAACAATATTCAAAGTCAGCCTGACAGCAACAGCTTGAAGTGGTGTATTCAGGGGGACAGGGCTATGTATAACACCCTGCCTCACGAAAATTGAAGAACCCCCTGTAGCTCTAGGTCCTGGAGGAGAAAAATAATTATAAGAATCATATTGCCTTATATCCATAAGGTCAGTGTCTCTAAAATAGGTTTCTTGCAAGCAAAATGCCGATGGTTTGAAGTCCTGTATCAGTAACTGTAAATCATTTAAATTGTTCCTTAGTCCTCTACAATTCCACTGGATGATGTTAGTTGAGCGGCTCATGGAGGTTCAATTGGAGTTCGTGATTTGGAGTGGGGTCTAGCTCCACTAACTGGGAGTGACGGATTGACCTCCATCTCTAAAGGTTCAAATTGGTTGTGAACCGTGATAGGGGAAGACTCTGAGGAAGGCACCTCCAAATGCTGGATGGTTCTGGTCCTTTTGGATTGTTTCTTTTCCTTTTTGCCATTTTTTGAAGATTTACTCTGACTCTGTGATCTCTCCTCTGCGATACATTGTGCTGCTGAAGATAAATCTACCGACGGCAGTGATGCTACAGCCTCAGTCTGAGAAGTTGATGTAGATACATCAATCAGAACCTGAGAAGTCTGAATAGTGTCACTGATTATGACTTGTTGATTGACCCAAGATAAGGGTGAGTGAGTGAGTGAGTTAGTATTTTACGTCACATCGGCAGTATTGCAGCCATATCGTGACGAGAACGATTAATTATATAAATACAAATGAATTACTAGCACGGACATTGTAAAACCCTGTCAACGAAGGACAGTAAAACTAACTAGAATATCACAGAATTGAATATAAAACTAGTGAATAGACCTAAAACAATGTATCTGTAGAGGACAGTACAATATAAAAATGAGCTATAGGTTGCCAACAACTGAAGGTAGATCACCATACTAAGGACCATGGGGACTTACAGTACATTTGCTTCCTGCATGGACCCTAGCTGGATTTACATCATCCCTTCAGCTGATAGCAATGTAGACAAATCTAGCCATAAAGTAAAAACACACTTATTCTACGATTAAAAAGCTGGAAAACTGAAATTTACGTCAAATGTTTTTGGACTTACGTACCCTCTCAGGAGGACAATTATTTTACGGTACTTCAACCCCCTTTGAGGGTACAGCCACTAACGATTTGAGTTACTAATTTAATCTTCCAATTTTAAAATATTTATCTATTTACAGTTCGGGTAACAAATTTAATTCCTTTAAAATGCAATAATTAAATGAGGACTAACACTGTTAAAAAGATCCTTCATAGTATGTGAATTAAAATACTGATCCCTTGTGATGGAATACTCAACACAGTCAAGCAAGATATGCTTGACTGTGATTCTTTCATCACAAGGGATGCAGAACGGAGGATCCTCACCTTTCAAAAGGTATTCATGTGTATATCTGGTGTGGCCAATACGACATCGCCGCATGATGACCTCTTCAAATCTGGACTGACAACCCAAGTAGGTGTGACCAATATAGGGTTTTATTGCATGTAATTTATTTATGCCCACTTGGGTGTCCCACCTCTTCTGCATCAGATCACGGATGTAAGTTCTAATGCTGGCTTTATAATCAGAGTATGGAATAAAAAGTGATGTCACAGATTTGTTGAGTGCTGCCTTGGCAGCAAGATCGGCCATTGCGTTACCAGAAATGCCTACGTGGCTGGGAAACCAACAGAAGACGATGTCGTACTGGCCAGTAGCAAGATCATTATATAATTCAATAATTTCTATTAAAAGTGGATGTTTACAAGAAAGATTTTTAATCGCCTGAAGGCACGAAAGAGAGTCGGAATAGATTATATATTGTTTATGTTTATGGCGTCTTTGAATATATTTAAGAGCTGTTAATATGGCGTTAGCCTCAGCGGTAAAAATAGAACTGTTGTCTGGTAATCTAGAAGATATTGTTCTGGATCCAATGACAGTGGCACAAGCTACTGCGCCACCGTCCTTGGACCCATCTGTAAATAAGGATTTATAACTGCTATATTTATGTTTCAATTGATTATATTCTTGTTTATACTGTAATTCATTAGTTTCTGATTTTTTAAATGTGGTCAATGTTAGGTCCACTTGGGGCCTAACCAACTGCCAAGGAGGAGAAGAAAGAAGACGGGAAGGAGCTATATTTTCCAGGTCAGTGCCGACAGCAGCAAGAAATGGTTTAATTCTTAAACCAAGAGGCGGTACAAGTGAAGATTTTATATTGTATAAGTCCTCACACAGAGGACTGAAAACACAGTTATATGCAGGGTTTGACTCACTGGAATATAATTTTGTTACATACTGTAAAGCTAATTTGATACGTCGCTGCTCAAGAGATGGCTCATCGGCCTCAACGTACAGGCTGTCAACAGGTGAAGTTCGAAAGGAGCCAAGACAAAGTCTTAGACCTTGATGGTAAACAGAATCTAAAAGTTTCAGGTTGCTTTTACAGGCTCCACCATATACAATGGAGCCATAATCAAGTTTTGATCGGGTCAGTGATCGATAAAGTTGCAGGAGGGTAGCTTGGTCCCCTCCCCATTTAGAATTTGAGACGACTTTCAACAAGTCAAGTGCCTTCAGGCATTTAGTTTTGAGGGATTTGATATGTGGTAGAAACGTTAAATGTGAGTCTAAAATTACTCCCAGGAACTTGGCCTCCTTTACAACTTTGATGGGAGTGCCATCTAGAGATAATTCTGATTCCTTATGTGGCTTATATGTTCTGCAAAAATGTATACAATTAGTTTTGGACTTCGAAAATTTAAAGCCGTTTTCAAGACACCATTTATTTATTTTGTTTAAACACAACTGCAGTTGCCGTTCAATAGTATGCATATTTTTACCTCGGCAAGAAATATTAAAATCATCCACGAAAAGCGATCCATCTATTGAATCATTTAAAACCTTGGATAAACTATTGATCTTAATGCTAAACAGTGTGACAGACAAAATACTGCCTTGAGGGACACCCTGATCCTGATTATATTGATCAGACAGTGTTGAACCCACTCGGACTTGAAATTGCCTGTCTTGTAAAAACTGTGATATAAAAAGAGGCAAACGGCCTCTTAAACCAAAATCATGTAGATCTTTCAAAATGCCATGCTTCCAAGTGGTATCGTAAGCTTTCTCGAGATCAGAGAAATTGATACTGCATGTTGTTTACTTACTATGGCATTTTTAACAAAGGATTCCAAACGTACCAAATGGTCAATGGTACTAAGATTTCTCCTGAAACCACACTGGATATTTGTTATCAAATGTTTGGTTTCAAGATACCATGTTAATCTATTATTTACCATTCGCTCCATGGTTTTACAGACACAACTCGTTAACGAGATTGGTCTGTAGTTAGAGGGATCAGTATGGTCCCGGCCAGGTTTGGGAATAGGGACTACAATGGCATTACGCCATGAAGCTGGGAAATTACCGGTAGTCCATATGGTATCAAATATATTTAACAGAGTTTCCAAAGACGATTTGGGCAAATGTTTCAAGAGCTGATAGTGGATATTATCAGCCCATGTTGCTGTATCATGAGCCTGTTGAAGAGCAGTATGCAGCTCATGGAGTGAAAATAATTCATTATAATCTTCACCATTGTCTGAGGTAAAATTAATCTTTTTCTTTTCCTGTTCTTTCTGAAACTTTTGAAACTCAGGGATATAATTTGATGAAGATGAATGCTTGGCTAAAGTTTCACCAAGTTTGTTTGCAATGTCAGCTTTGTTAGTTAAAAGATGTTCCCCATCCTTCAGATGGTGTACAGTAGATTTAGAACCTTTGCCCTTAATTCTTTGGACCATGTTCCACACCTTGGACATAGGTGTGCGTGAGTTTATTTTAGAAACATAGTTTCTCCAAGACTGGCGCTTATTTTGTTTGAAAGCACGTCTAGCCTTAGCATTTAAAATTTTAACTTTGTCTAGATTATGTACAGTAGGATGTCGGCGGAAATACTTTTCAGCTTTCTTCCTACACTTTCTGGCCTGTTTACATTCCTTATTGAACCATGGTTTACGAATGTGTGGAATTGCAGAGGACTTTGGTATAGTTTGGTCAGCAATATTGTTGAGTACATCTGCAAATAACTGTATAGGATCTTCGCTGTTCGCAAAAATATCATGTTTCAAGTGATCACTACATAGTGTCTGAAATAATGTCCAGTCAGCCTTTGCAAAGTTCCGTCTTGATAAAGGTGGATCATCACCAGGGCTGACTGTTTTAAGGATGGTGGGGAAGTGATCACTCCCACACAGGTCATCATGTACAGCCCATTCGAATTCATTATATATGGTGGAATCAGCGAGTGATAGATCCAGAGAAGAATATGTGCCAGTAGCAGGATGTAAATATGTTGCAGAATCAGCATTGAGAATACATAGATTATTATCAGAAATAAATTCCTCAAGGATTTTACCTTTAGTATTAGTATGGTCACTTCCCCAAAGCGGGTTGTGGCCGTTCAGATCGCCCATGATGAGGCATGGCTTTGGAAGCTGGTCATACAGATTTTTTAAGTCTGACTGTGTAATATCAGAGGAGGGAGGAATATATAAACTGCACAGAGTCAATGCAATATGCAGACTGATACGAACAGCAACAGTTTGAAGATTAGTACTAAGATGGACAGGACTGTGTATTATACCTTGCCGCACCAAGATTGAAGCACCTCCAGTTGCTTTATCTCCTGGAGGAGAAAAACAGTGGTAATCACTAAACTGTCTTAGATTAAAGTTATCTATATTTTTCAAATATGTCTCTTGGAGACATACAGCTGACGGTTGAAAGTCCTGTGTTAGTAATTGAACCTCACTGAAATTATTTTTGAGACCTCTGCAATTCCATTGAATAATATTGGACAATTGGGTCATGGTGCCTCAATTGGTGATCTTCCGCGTGAATGTGAGTGAGATAAGCTCCTTCGTGTGTCCTGAGAGGACGGCGACACCTCCATATCTAGAGGTTCAAAGGGATTCTCAAAGGGAACCTCTGAAGGAGTTGGGACATTTGGTAACTGTTTCTTATTGAATTTTCTACCTTTCTTCTTGGACAATTGACCAGTGTTAGACTGTTTAGTCAACGTTTGTGATGTGTCTGGCTGAGTCTTTGTCTGAGAGTCTGATGAAGACTGGGAACCAGATGAAGTCTGAGAGGCAGATGTTGACTTAAATATCAATGGTAATGATGGAGCAGAAGTCATGGGCTTCTCTGACTTGACCCATGTCAGATCTGTTTGACAAGCAACAGAAGATGTCATTACAGGCCGAGTTACTGCAGCAGAGTACGACAGAGGCAATGGAGTCGAATTAGCACTTTGAAAGAGCTTTTTAGCGTCAACGTATGATATATTCTTTTCGCACTTCAGTTTCATTATTTTTGATTCTCTTTGCCAAACGGGGCAGGATTTGGATGACGAATCATGTGGGCCAGAACAGTTTGCACATTTATACTCCTTGTCACAGTCTGTATGTTCATGATTGTCACCGCAACGATGACACACGACGGAGCCACGACAAGAGTTGGACCCATGACCATATTTTTGGCACTTATAACACCGGAGTGGACTGGGAACATACACATCCACTCCAATATTAAAGTATCCTGCTTTTACGGACTGTGGCAAAGATGCACGGGCAAACGTTAAGAGATAGGTATTAGTTTTCACAACTGTACCCTCTCTCTTGACAGTGAAACGTTTTACAGCAGTTACCCCTTGATCTACAAGTTCTGTGGCAATATCTTCCTCTGACATGTCGAACAGACAACGAGCTCTGTCACGAATGATTCCACGACATGAAGTTAATGTTCTGTGCACAGACACAGCAACCTCAATATTTGCAAATGTTTTGATGGACAAAAGATTGAGAGACTGCTGTCGCCGTGCACATTCCACCAGAAGGGAACCACTACGGAGACGGGTGACGTTCTTAACATCTCCACAAATTCCAGAGATGGCCTTTGAAATCGCAAAAGGATTTAACTTTATAGGTAGTGAATCAGTTGCCTCAATCACCAGGAAACGAGCCCATGAATCAGAATTTGAAGAAACAGTGTTTGAAGAATCCTCAACATTTTCAAAACGTCGCTTCTTTTCATTTCGCAATGAACCAGATGGAGTGGGATCCATGATAAGTGTAAATGGATTCGACATCCCTGCTCCCCACCCACCACGGAGTGTCAACGTGGACAGCGTCAAATAGCATCGGATCTCCAAGATGCTGACACCAGGGATACAGGGGTGTTATACTCCAGAGATAAAGACATGAAAAGCTATGAAAAACGAAAAGAATAAATGTCAGGCTGGTTCGGCCCATGACATAATCCCCAAGAATCACAGATTTCAGAGGTCTCACATCACCAGATTGGCCCATGAGCCACCGCCTTCTGGCATAGGACTCTAGGCAAGTTAAAGTAATCAAATATTATTACACTGCACATCAAAATAACAAAGACCCATTGATAATGTATTGTGCAAATATAATCACCATGCACAGGGCTTGGCGTGACCAGCCGATTGATAGAACCGGGCCAGTTCTACCACCCGTCTAGGTGAAGTCAGGGCCAAAGTGGTATGTTGAGTAACAGGAACATGGTTCAAGGTCCCTATTACCCTCAACCACCAGGATCCCTTCCTCCACCGACACAGGGATGCAACCCACGGCCAACAGGTTGGTGGACCAAATATGCCCCCGGATCCACACGGGGGGTTGGCGAGCACTTAGCATTACCCAGCACCCACCACGAGGAGGTGGCTCGCCACGGGTGCCCCCAAGATAAGGATGTTTGACATGATTTTGATGTCATAGGAGGTCTGGAAACAAGAGCTCGAGAAGACACTGCATTTGAGTATAAATTTGACGAAGTGGTAGAAAGGGGTACCAACTTTCTTGCAGAAGAATACGAGATACTGTTAGTGTGTTTGATATGTTGAATTTTTGTCTCGCGTTCATAAAAAGGACAGGATTTAGATGAGGCTAAGTGGTCTCCATCACAGTTAGCACACTTAATGCCATTCGTACACTCAGAAAGTTCGTGTGCACTACCACAACGGGAACATACCGAGCTGTTGCGGCAGAACTTGGCCCCATGACCAAATTTTTGACATTTGAAACATCGGAGAGGAGACGGTACATACACCTCCACCCCAATGTTGAAATATCCAGCTTTTACAGATTTTGGAAGGACGGAATGTGAAAACGTGAACAAATATGTATTGAGCTTGATTGTTGTGCCATCGTCTTTCTTTTTGGAAAATCGCTTTACAGCGATGACCCCTTGATTGTGAAGCTCAGTAACAATTGCCTCCTCAGTCATGTCAGAAAGACAATGAGCCCTATCTCTGACAATGCCTCTACATGAATTCAGAGTTCTGTGTACAGAGGCAACAACGGGTGTATTCACAAACTGTTTTAATTTCAACAGATTGTCTGATTGTTGCTTACGCGCACATTCCACCAACAGAGAGCCATTTCGAAGTCGCGTTACATCCTTAACTTCTCAACAGACACCGTGAATGCCCTTGGAAATAGCAAAGGGGTTCAACTTGAGAGGGTTTTCATCAGCAGATGAGATGACAATAAATCTCGGCCACGAGTCAACTAAGTCAGATGAGCCTTCATCAGATGACGAAGATTCAACATACCGGCGTTTATTCTTCGATGAACCAGAAGGAATGGAGGTAGCCATTATGTAGGAAAAGTGTTCGACAACCCTGCTCCCCACCCACCATGTGTCAACAAGGACGGTGTTACAGCGGAAACCAGTCTGTTCCACCAGGGCTACAGGGATGTTATACTCCAGCCAATAAAAACTTGAAAAGCTGTTGAATCAAACAGAACAAATGCCAGGCTGGTTCGCCCTCGACACATTTCTGAAGAAACACAGAATTCAGAGGTTAATATTGCCAGATTGGACCATGAGCCACCGCCTTCTGGCATGGGACTCTAGGCAAATTAGTACACAAAAAATTGTACATTGAAAGCCAAAAAAAGCCAAGATCATATAATCAAAGTACTACGTGCAAAAGTATTCACCATGCACAGGGCTTGGCGTGACCAGCCGATTGATTGAATTGGGCCTATTCAACCTCCCGTCTAGGTGAAGTTAGGGCCAAAGTGGTGTGTTGAGCAACAGGGACACGGTTGCAGGCCCCTGTTACCCTCAACCACCAGGATCCCCTCCTCCACCGACACAGGGCCGCAACCCATGGCAAACGGATTGGTGAACCAAATATGCCCCCGGGTCCACAACGGGGGGTTGGCGAGCACTTAGCGTTACCCAGCACCCACCACGAGGAGGTGGCTCGCCACGGGTGCCTACAAGGTGAGGATCCTCCGTTTTGTATCCCTTGTGATGAGAGAGTCACGGTCAAGCATATCCTGCTTGACTGTGTTGAATTCTCCATCATAAGGGATAAGTATTTTTCTGTAAAAACTGTTAAGGATCTTTTTAACACAGTCAGCGCTCATTTAATTATTGGTAATTTAAAAGGAAATTGATTTCTTGGTTGAAGTTTGAGTAATATGTTCTGTATATAAATGTATTTTAATGATTGGTAGTTTAGGTTAGGAACTAGAATTGTTAGTGCCTGTACCCTCAAAGGGGGTTGAAGTATTGTAAAATTATTGTCCTCCTGAGAGGGTACGTAAGTCCACAAACATTCCATGTAAATTTAAATCTACCAGGTTTTTAATCGTAGTATTCTTGTTGTTTTAATTTTGGCTAGCATATTGTACACTCGCCAGCAGCTGAAGGGATGATGTAAATCCAACTAGGGTCCATGCAGGTAGCAAAGGTACTGTAAGTCCCCATGGTCCCTAGTTTGGTGATCTACCTTCAGTTGTTGGCGATCTATAGCCTGATTTTATAGTGTATTGTCCTAATGGTGATGTAGTTTTTAACTTTCCATGCTAGTTTTAATTCCATTTGTGATATTCTAGCTGTTTTACTGTCCTTCGTTGACAGGTTTTATAGTAGACATACAATTCATTTTGATATTAGATGTTCTCGTCACGATATGGCTGAGATATTGCCGATGTGACGTTAAATTTTAACTCACTCACTCACTAAATGCCTGAAGGCTCTTGACTTGTTGAAAGTTGTTTCCAACTCAAAGTGGGGAGGGGATCAAGCAACCCTCTTACATCTATATCGATCACTCGTGCGTTCGAAACTCGATTATGGCTCCATCGTATATGGTGGAGCCTGCAAGAGCAGCCTTAAACTTCTTGATTCTGTCCACGATCAAGGCTTAAGACTTTGTCTTGGGTCTTTCAGAACTTCACCTATTGATAGTCTGTACGTTGAGGCCGATGAACCATCTCTTACTCAACGTCGTATAAAATTGTCTTTACAATACATTACTAAATTATATTCTAATGAATCTAACCCTGCCTTTAACTGTGTGTTCAATCCCCTTTATGAGGATTTGTATAACAAAAAATCTTCTCTTGTTCCACCTCTTGGGCACAGAATTAAACCATTTATTTCTTCTGCCGGCATTGAGCTGGAAAGTATTTTGCCTTTCCGTCTTCTTTCTTCTCCTCCTTGGCAATTGGTTAGGCCTTTATAGATCTTATATCCGTGATCTGATGCAGAAGAAGTGGGACACCCAAGTGGGTATAAATAAATTACATGAGATAGAACCTTACATTGGTTATACTAACTTGGGCTGTCAGTCCAGATTTGAAGAGGTTAATTTACGACGATGTCGTATTGGCCATACTAGATATACTCATTCATACCTTTTAAAAGGTGAGGATCCTCCGTTTTGTATCCCTTGTGATGAGAGAGTCACGGTCAAGCATATTCTGCTTGACTGTGTTGAATTCTTCATCACAAGGGATAAATATTTCAATGTCAAAACTGTAAAGGATCTTTTTACAAACATTAATTCTCATTTAATTATAGGTTTTTTAAAAGAATTTGATTGAATTTTGAATAGCGTGTTCTGTAAATAGATGTATTTTAATTCTTTGTTGTTTAGATTTGTAACTAGAATTGTTAGCGGCTGCACCCTCAGGGGGGGTTGAAGTATTGTAAAATTATTGTCCTCCTGAGAGGGTATGTAAGTCCACAAACAGTGAAAGTAAATTCTAAATTTCCAGTTTTTTTATAGTAGAATAAATGTCTTTTTATTGTATGGCTAGATTTCACAAATTGCTGACGGCTGCGGGAATGATGTAAATCCAGCTAGGGTCCATGCAGGTAGCAAAAGTACTGTAAGTCCCCATGGTCCCTAGTATGGTGATCTACCTTCAGTTGTTAACAATCTATAGCCTATTTTTACATTGTATTGTCCTGTATAGATAAATTGTTTTAGGTATAGTTACTAGTTTTATATTATAATCTGTGATATTCTAGTTGTTTTACTGTCCTTCGCTGACAGATTTTATAATAGACATATATTTCATTTTAGTATTGAATGTTCTCGTCACGATATGGCTGAGATATTGCCGATGTGACGTTAAATATTAACTCACTCACTCACTCGAGCACATGGGCTGGCTGTCTAAACCGGAAATGCACACTTTTACGGTTACGTCCTGAAGTAGCAAAATTATAGGTGTGCGCAACGCAAACTGGGCTCTGAATATCAATAGTATAATACCTGACCAAATTTCCCATACCTAACCTAAAATAACTCTAAAAAAGATCTTAACTTAATTATTAGAGAAATACTTTCTCACTAACAAATGAGCACTTAAAGCAGTTGGAACTGCCATTCGATTCAAATCACCTTATATTTTCCAAAAGTATATGAAGTTTTAAGTCCATAAAAATCATTGATTAAAATGATGTAGTTGATACTGCAATTTGTGATTTTCTTCGCTTTTAAAACAGGAAATGAAACGCATTAATGTTTGCATATTCATACAATGTGTCCATGAAATGCATTAATGTTTGCATATTCATACAATGTGGCCATGAAATACGTTAATGTTTGCATATTCATACAATGTGTACATTATAGGCCTTCATCCAACAATGGATCTAAACAAGGAATTGGTGAATTCTTGTGGATTTCTGTAAGCAAAGCAGGTGTATCAATATATAGGTTGTTGGTAAATGATACCTTTAATTCAATAAACCTAAAAAAATGCAAATTAGATATGTGAAAACATGTATTTAACATCGTATGTACAAGTAATAAAGGGAAACATTACAAGTGTGTTAATTTGCTTCAAGAAATGTTTACCTTTATAGAAAAAAGGATGATGTGCTGTTATCAATAGACCCATGTTAAGAACATCTATATGTTGAATGGTGTTTCCAGAAGTATTGCTTTGGCTGGAGAATTCAATAGAAGAGGGACACTCTTGATGCGGGTTGATAAATGAATAATTGTATTGCATTGCACACAAAAATAGTAATGAAATTTAATAGTCAATGCAATTGCGCCTATTGCGATTGCGATTGCGATTGCGATTTTTATTGTGATAGATGCACCGATGGTGGTGGATATTAACAATGTAGGTACATGAAAAGAAAGAATCCATGAAAGAATAACAGCTACAAAGTATGATTTCCTTACAAGATGGATAAGGAATGGGACAAGAAATGGAAGGAATGGGAAATAAGAGCGGGATCGTCGCTTTCCTTGCTGAATTAGTGGAGGCAACTGAAGAGAAAAACGTATCAGAGGAAGGTAGGTTAAAAAATTGTAATCAATACCAGTATTTAGGTTTGCAAACTAAATCAGTTATCACTGGTGAAAAGTTTTGTGTGTTGGTAAATGAAACGAATGTAATGTAAAGTGCAAAAAGCAATGACATGCGTCACAAATGTTTTTCAGCCTAAGAACTGTTTTCGGTGTCATTGTTTCAATGTGAAGTGTTTTGTCCCTTGGCCAAAATGAAATATGTCCCTTCTGTCCACCGTAGATTTGTGTACACTCGGAGGCCGCCATTCCTGGGTAGGAGCAACGAAGCAGTGCACATGTTGCGGGTATTCAGATGTATGTGGTTTGAACACTGTCAGGCGAGTGTGTCACCCAGCAGCTCTCGAGTGAAACAAAAACGCGTTCTAAATGTCAAACCATGGAACGACAATTCCTAGAAAATGGGGTTATAAACATACAGGGATTGAAGAAAGTTGGCATTAGACAAACAAGACTTAAACAAGACTGACGCATCTCAGTACACATTGTATATACTCTCCTACTAAATAGTCACCATGTTTGAGCAAGTTTTGGTTACACATGTACGTGTAATTTGTGACGTATAAGCGAGTTTGTTTATGACTGAACAACCTGCCTCCCCTACAAATCATAATCTCGCCCATATAAGTATTCTCTGGAAATGTCAGTTTACCGAGAAAACGATTTGACATATTGCGTGACATATAATAAGAGCGACAGCTGTATGAATGCGTGGCAGAGAAACGAGCGATGTTACATTCTTGTTGGAATGCTGTCACCGACACTAGATCGGGGAAGATTATGTGAAGGAGGAAAGACGGTGAGATGAGATAAGGTTGTCCTTGAATGTTCCATCCACTGAAGTCTGTAAGAGAGATGTGGGATTTACACCTAGATGATATTGTACAACAGACAAGTGATTTTGTTCAAAATTGCATCTTTTCATTCACCATCCAATGGGTTCTCCGAAGGATAAATTATGTCATTGTTACTCGTCTAGCGCCTCACGTACAGTTTGTATTGGTAATAATGTGTTGTGTATGCTGTCGATGTTGATTAAGCGCTATGTAACTGCAGCAATCGCTATTCCGTCTTACAGATTAAAACTAGGTCACAGCAGAGAGAGTTCTTATGATCCTACAACCAGGCTTGGGGCCCTTGTCTAGTGTACTTGTTTACCATAATTTGCAAACATGGTTCGTCTACCGTCGTTTAGACCGGAGTAAGGCATTCCGCAGACGTGACTCTCCAAACTGTAGCATGAAAGACCCATTTCACAACTACGTAGTTTTGTGTGTGTGTGTGTGTGTGTGTGTGTGTGTTTTGGTTTTTGTTGTTTTTTTTCTTTTGTTATTTTTCTTGTAAACGCAATACGTAACCAAAATCCCACTGTAACCTGTCTCGACTCGAGTTAAGAGCATACACCGCATTCACCCCCAGCAAAATGCCATACAGTGGGGTAGGGTATGGGGGTGAGTACGCGGACCCAGAGGTGAGTGATGCATGGGTGACCCCCCACCCCCCAACACACACACAGACACAGACACAGACACACACACACACACACACACACACACACACACACACACACACACACACACACACACACACACACACACACACACACACACACACACACACACACACACACACACACACAAACCTTCGCAAAAGCTGTATTCGCCCCTGGAGCTGGTAGGAGCAGGTGTAATGGAAGGAGCTATAAATGATAGCTGTTTCGTGTCAGTGTTGTTCAATAACAAAGCAGGCATATGTTGCACACACACACACAGGTGCGTGTACGTAGTTGATGTCAGTGGTGTCAGTGTTCAGATAGACTTGTTTCAGTTTCTGTACCTCTGTACCTTCATACTGTTGGGAATGTAACCTTTGCCTCCATGTTCCTACTTCAATAAGTCGTCTTGGGCTTTATAGCAAAACTGTTTAGAACATGTCATACCTTACAGTTGCACAAATTTTATCGACACATTAAGGTCGATGTGACCTAGCTAGTTGTGAAATATAGATGGACATATATATGCAACAGCTGGATTGTATTGTTACTGGACGACAGCGGTGCATGCCAGTCGATCATGCATGAGATGAGACGATTGTATTTCTCTGACATTGAAATAGGCAGTCCCACGAACACCTCTGAGCGTGAAAGTGCGCTCTCACGGTGCAACGATTCCGCATGTGATACGGGGGGATATGGTCGACGGCGCCTCGTCTGTCTGTCCGTCCATAATCAAGCGGAAAATAATAGATGTAAGGCATGGAACAACATATATATCTATATGTGTGTGTGTCTGTGTCTGTGTCTCTGTGTGTGTGTGTGTGTGTGTCTGTGTCTGTGTGTCTCTGTGTGTGTCTGTGTGTGTGTGTGTCTGTGTCTGTGTGTGTGTGTTTGTGTGTGTGTGCCTCTGTGTGTGTGTGTGCCTGTCTGTGTGTGTGTGTATTTAAAATAATATACATTTATTTTCACACTTCATCAAAGCCTATCAGTACAATGACATAACGATGGCGGTAAACAAAAGAGGACAGCACACAAGAGAGGGTGGTACACTAGTGAGGGTGGTACACAAGAGAAAGTGGTAGACAAGTGAGGGTGGTACACAAAAGAGGGTGGTACGCAATAGTGGGTGGTACACAAGAGAGGGTGGTACACAAGAGAGGGTGGTACACAAGAGCTTGTGGTACACAAGTAAGGGTGGTACACAATAGAGGGTGACACACAAGAGAGGGTTGTACACAGGAGAGGGTGGTGCACAAGAGAGGGCGGTACACAAGTGAGGGCGGTACACAAGTGAGGGTGGTACACAAGAGAGGGTTGTACACAAGAGAGGGAGGTGCACAAGAGTGGGTGGTACGCGAGAGGTCTTTACAAATGTGAGGGCAGTACACAAGAGACAGTGGCACCAAGACATTCTGGTACACAAGAGAGGGTAGTACAGAAGAATGGGTGGTACAGAAGAGATGCTGGCACACAAGTGAGGGCGGTACGCAAAAGATGTCGGTAGACAAGAGAGAGTGGTACCCAAGAGACAGAGTGGGACACATGAGACAGTAGCACAAAAGAGAGAGTTGCACACTAGTGAGGGTGGCACGCAAGAGAGGGTTGTACATAAGAGAGGGTTGTACACAAGTGACTGTGGTACACAGGTGAGGGAGGCACACGAGAGAGACCGGTACACAAGAGAAGGTGGTACACATGTGAGGGTGGTACATAAGCGAGGGTAGTACACAAAAGTGGGTGGTACACAAGAGAAGGTGGTACACAAGTGAGGGTGGTACACAAGAGGGGGCGGTACACAAGTGACGGTGGTAGACAAGTGAAGATGGGACACAAGTGAGGGTTGTACACAAGAGAGGGAGGTGCACAAGAGTGGTTGGTACCAGACACAAGAGACAGTGGTACCAACAAAGGCTGATACACAAGAGAGGGTGGTACTTAAGAACGGGTGGTACACAAGAGATGCTGGCACACAAGTGAGGTCGGTACGCAAGAGATGTCGGTACACAAGAAAGAGTCCTCTACAAGAGAGGGTGGTACACAAGAGAGAGTGGGACACAAGAGAGGCCGGTTCCCAAGATAGAGCAGTAAAGTACTTAACTAGATATAAAAGCTGTACTAATAGCAAGAATTATGTCAGAGATGAAATGTGTGAATTCACTCTGCCCCCACATACTGATTATGGCCTTTCTGCGTCATCCTTGTCAAATAATGATGTAAGTTGAATGATAACCCATACTGAGAATAGCTGTTATATACTGGACAAAATAACCCAATCATCCTGGAACTCATTTCAGAAATCTCTCGTAAGCTTATGATCTCTTAAGTATCCTCGTACTATCAATGTTACGAGAAAAGTTACGAGATGTTAGGCTTACGAGAGCTTTGTGAAACGGGGCCCTGACTGTTTGTTTCTATTTGCAGGACCTACGAGATGGAGGTGTCTCGAGCAATGCTGATACTCTACCAAACTCTACTAATATTCAGTGAGTGCTCAAAACGCGGAGGGGGTCGGAGGGTGGGGTGGTGGCAGGGTACGGGATGGTGGGTGTGTGTGTGTGTGTGTGTGTGTGTGTGTTGGGTGTGGGGAGGGGGAGGGGGAGTGCGGAAGGTGGTCATGGGGCGTCCAGAACTTCATCAACTAACATAAATGCCCAGCGCCCAGATATAACACGCCGCTTCTTCCTCATATTTACGGACACCTGATTCATGAACAACTGCCTGTTTCATTTCATGCATCAATCTTTATAACCTCTTGTCACGATCACATGTGTTTTGTTCCAACAATACACACTGTTAACTCCATTCAATGGTTTGCTTGAAAGGCGCTATATTTTAAAATATGAAATGTGAAACATATCCTACATGCGTTGTCTTAGTACTGAAGGTTCTTATTTTGGTTAGACCCGTAAAAATCCGGAGTAGAATAGGCCTACAGCAACTCATGCTTGTCGTAAGAGGCGACTAACAGGATCGTGTAGTCAGGCTCGTTGACTTGGTTGACACATGTCATCGGTTCCCATTTGCACAGGCACCCGTGGCGAGCCACCTCCTCGTGGTGGGTGCTGGGTAACGCCAAGAGCTCGCCGACACCCCCGTAGTGGACCCGGGGGGATATTTGGTCCACCAACCCGTTTGCCGTGGGTTGCGGCCCTGTGTCGGTGGAGGACGGGAGTCTGGGGGTTGAGAGCACTGGGGACCTGTAACCGCGTTCCCTTTGTTCAACACACCCCTTCGACCCTTACTTCACCTAGACGGGAGGTTGAATGGGCCCGGTTCAACCAATCGGCTGGTCATGCCAAGCCCTGTGTATGGACTGTTTACATGTCAATGCACACATTGTATTTGGAATTGTTTGATTTCGGACTTGGACTTATTATTACATTGCAATGATTTGGAATTGGAAAAATGTTAATATGTATTTAAACTTTGCCTAGAGTCTTATGCCAGAAGGCGGTGGCTCATGGGCCAATCTGGTGGATTAGTTATTTATAATTCTTCCGCTAGAGTATATCATCTGAGTATCCTTGGTGCTGCAAGTCGGAGGCCCACTTGTTTTTAGCATTGTCCTTGTGATACTCCGTGGTGGGTGGGGAGCTCAGATGATGAACCATACTAAATTACCCATGGCTTACACAACCCCCCTAAAAAGAAACAAACGTCACCTTGACTATGATGATGATAATGACCCTCGACCGTCCAGCTCAATCGAATATTGGCCACGATTTCTCGTTATGGAAACTCTTCACAAATCACCTATTAAATTAAATCCTTTTGCAGTATCAAAAGGTATACAGGGTATTGCGGGTGAGGTCAGAAATGTCAGGCGATTACGTTCAGGCTCTCTCCTTAAAGAGTGTCATCGGAAACAGCAATCCACCAACCTGATGTCTACCGAGTTGTTCGTTGGAGTTCCAGTCTCAATTTCCGCTCACAGGACGCTGAATACGAGCAAAGGGATTGTCAGAGACAGAGATCGACTGTTTTCTGATATGTCAGAACTTGATATAGCGGTAGAAATGAAAGAGCAAGGAGTGATTTTTGTCAAAAGATTTACAACACGAATGAACTCTGAAACAAAACCTACCAATACTTATCTTTTCCATTTTTCTTCGCCAACCATTCCAAAATCAGTTAGAGCAGGATATTGCAATCTCAGTGTTGATACCTATATCCCCAATCGACTGAGATGTTTCAAATGTCAAAAGTATGGACACGGTGTCACTACATGTACTAACTCGGTAACATGCACTCATTGCAGTGAGAAAACTCATGTTACTGAGGATTGCAATAACAACATTAAAAAATGTGCAAACTGCTCTGGGACACATTCATCTTTCTCGAAACAATGTCCCATCTGGATTCAACAAATGGAAATAAACAAAACTAAGTTCACGCAAAATGTTAGTTTTGCTGATGCCAAGAAACTTGTTCTTTCCCCAACAGATCAGACCACTTCTTATGCCTCAGTTACGAGAATACCCTCTGCCGCCAGTCACAAAGCAACTGTATCCACTTCGTCAATGGAGTGCCAAACTGATCTGACATGGGTGGATACAGAGAAACCTGAAATATACACACCCAGCCAGTCGACCCAGACCGCTAAATCACTTCCAAAAACACTTGCTCCATTTCAATCACGGTCATCTTCTCAAGAACAATCGTCCTCATCATCACAGCCTATGCCTAAGCTTCAATCACAAAATAATGGGAAAGATATTACCAAAAATAAAATCAAAACCAAAAATGACATACAAAAATGTCAGAGTAGCAGAACCTCCAAAGGTTCAAATGACACCATCAAACTTTTTAATAAGTTTGGATCCTTAGAAGACATGGATGTGTCCGAAAACATCCAAAGTAGGGCACATAGCTTGTCACCCTCTAGGATATCAAGGGGTAGATCCCCAATAAATCCCCCAAAGAAATAGTTTCTTCATATATTATTCAGTGGAATTGAAGGGGCGTAACGACTAATCTTAATCAGCTTCACCTATTAGTCCAAGACTTTACACCATCAGCATTCTGCTTGCAAGAAACGTATCTAAAGCAGACAAATACTTTTAACTTACGTCAATATAATGCATATCATCACTTTTCCCCACCTGGTGATAGAGCCAGTGGAGGATCTTCAATCCTTGTAAGACATGATGTTATTCACAGTCCTGTAAAACTCAAAACTAATCTTCAAGCTGTTGCAGTGCGAATGACTTTGAACATTACGCTTACTTTATGTTCACTGTACATTCCGCCTTCATCAACTCTTATGCAGGCTGATCTACAAACTCTCTACGATCAATTACCCAAACCATGTATTCTCATGGGTGATTTAAATGGGCACAACCCACTTTGGGGTGGTGTAATCACGAACACTAAAGGTTAGCTTCTGGAGGATTTCATTTCAAATAATAATTTATGTATATATAATGATGGTACCAATACATATTTACATCCTGGCACGGGAACATATACAGCTCTTGATTTGTCATTAACTGACTCCAACTTACTAAATGAATTCGAATGGTCAGTCCACAATGACCTCTGTGGAAGTGACCATTTTCCTACTATACTGAAATCTGTAACACCATCTGATGTTCCTCCATCATCAAGATGGAAATTTAAAAAGGCTGACTGGCCTTTATATGAAACGTTGTGTGCTGCCAGGCTTCAACCTGAATATTTTATTGATGTTCCTGACGCTATCAAAAGGTTTTCTGATGACCTAAAATCTATAGCTGATGAATGTATACCAAAGTCCTCTGCACTTCCACACATAAGAAAACCATGGTTCAACGATGAGTGCAAACAAGCTAGGAAGGCAAGGAAAAAAGCTGAACATTATTTCCGTCGCCATCCTATGGTGCATAATTTAAATAAATTTTAAATTTTAAATGCTAAAGCACGGCGTACTTTTAAACAGAACAAACGCCAATCTTGGCAAAATTATGTATCTAAAATAAATTCTCGGACACCCATGTCCAAGGTGTGGAACATGGTCCTTAAAATTAAAGGTAAAGGTACTAAATCTACTGTCCATCATCTTAAACATGGAGATCAATTGCTTACTGATAAATCAGATATTGCTAATAAACTGGGTGAAACCCTTGCTAAACACTCTTCCTCTTCGAATTATACACCTAAATTTCAGCAATATCAAAAACAACAAGAAAAGAAAAGTATTAATTTCAATTCTGCTAATGGGGAAGATTATAATGAAACTTTTTCTATTCATGAGCTCCATACTGCTCTTGATCAAGCTCATGATACTGCTACAGGAGCTGATAACATACATTATCAACTCCTGAAGCATTTACCAGAATCCTGCCTAGAAACTCTCCTAAATATTTTTGATGATATTTGGACATCGGGTAACTTTCCTCCGTCATGGCGTGACGCCATAGTAGTACCAATACCTAAACCTGGACGTGATCACACGGATCCGTCCAATTATCGACCTATTTCACTAACTAGCTGTGTTTGCAAGACCATGGAACGCATGATAAATAATCGACTTGTTTGGTACTTGGAAACTAATAATCTTATCACAGATATACAATGTGGTTTCCGTAAAAACAGAAGTACAGTCGATCACTTAGTGCGTTTAGAATCATTTGTTAAAAATGCACTAATTAATAAACAACATGCTGTGTCTATCTTTTTTGATCTCGAAAAAGCATATGACACAACCTGGAAATATGGTATTTTAAGAGATTTACATGATTTCGGTTTGCGAGGTCGTTTGCCTGAATTCATAGCCAAATTTTTAAATAACAGGCAATTTCAAGTCCGCGTGGGTTCTACCCTGTCTGATCATTACAATCAGGATCAGGGTGTTCCACAAGGCAGTATTCTGTCTGTCACTCTTTTTAGCATCAAGATCAACAGTCTATCTAAAGTTTTAAACGATTTAATCGATGGATTTTTATTTGTGGATGATTTTAATATTTCTTGCCGTGGTAAAAATATGCATACTATTGAACGGCAACTGCAGCTGTGTTTAAACAAAATAGATAAATGGTGTCTTGAAAACGGCTTCAAATTTTCTAAATCTAAAACCAATTGTATACACTTCTGTCGTAAATACAAACCCCATAAGGACCCAGAACTATTTCTCAGTGGTACCCAAATCAAAGTGGTCAAGGAGGCTAAATTCTTGGGACTTATTTTCGACTCACATTTGACCTTCTTGCCGCATATTAAATCCCTGAAAGCCAAATGTCTGAAGGCACTCGATTTATTAAAGGTTGTTTCAAATTCAAAATGGGGAGGGGATCAGTCTACCCTTCTCCACTTATATAGATCACTGATCCGATCTAAACTTGATTACGGCTCCATCGTATATGGTGGAGCTTGTCAAAGCAACCTAAAACTACTTGATCCTGTGCACCACCAAGGCCTAAGACTTTGTCTCGGTTCTTTTAGAACCTCTCCTATTGACAGTCTATACGTCGAAGCTGATGAGCCTTCTCTCAACTTACGTCGTATAAAACTATCTTTACAATACATTACAAAATTAGCTTCAATTGAGTCTAATCCCGCATTTAATTGTGTCTTTAATCCTCTCTACGAGGATTTGTATACCAAAAAGTCTTCCCTTGTTCCGCCTCTTGGGCTCAGAATTAAGCCATTTCTTGCAGCATCTAGCATTGAGCTGGAAAATATAGCTCCTTCCCGTCTTCTTTCTTCTCCTCCTTGGCAGTTGGTTAGGCCACAAGTTGACCTAACATTAACATCACTTAAAAAATCAGAAACGAATGAATTACAGTATAAACAAGAATATAATCAATTGAAACATAAATATAGCAATTATAAATCCTTATTTACAGATGGGTCCAAGGACGGTGACGCTGTGGCTTGTGCCACTGTCATTGGATCCAGAACAATATCTTCTAGATTACCCGATCATAGTTCTATTTTTACCGCAGAGGCTAACGCCATATTAACAGCCCTTAAATATATTCAAAGACACCCGAAACGTAAACAACATATAATTTATTCCGACTCTCTTTCTTGCCTTCAGGCTATTAAAAATATTTCTTGTAAACATCCACTTTTAATAGAAATTATTGAACTGTATAATGATCTTGCTACTGGCCAATACGACATCGTCTTCTGCTGGTTACCTAGCCATGTAGGGATCTCTGGTAACACATTGGCTGACCTTGCTGCTAAAGCAGCACTCAACAAATCTGTGACACCACTGCTCATTCCTTACAGTGATTACAAAGCCACCATTAGATGTTATATCCGTGACCTGATGCAGAAGAAGTGGGACACCCAAGTGGGTATGAATAAATTACATGAGATAAAACCTCACATTGGTTATACCTACTTGGGTCGTCAGTCCAGAATTGAAGAGGTTATTCTACGACGATGTCGTATTGGCCACGCTAGATATACCCATGCATACCTGTTAAAAGGTGAGGATCCTCCATTTTGTATCCCTTGTGATGAGAGAGTTACAGTCAAGCATATTCTGCTTGACTGTGTTGAATTCTCCATCACAAGGGATATGTATTTTTCAGTTAAAACAATGAAGGATCTTTTTAGCAGCGTTAGTTATCATTTAATTCTTGGTTTTTTAAAAGAAATTGATTTTTTGACTGAATTTTGAGTAATATGTTTCTGTAAAAAGATATATTTTAATAGTTGGTAGTTTGAATTCGTAACTAGAATTGTTAGTGGCTGTACCCTCGGAGGGGGTTGAAGTATTGTAAAATTATTGTCCTCCTGAGAGGGTACGTAAGTCCAAAAACATTGATAGTAAATTTAAGTCTACCACTGTTTTTAATCGTAGTATTCCTGTTGTTTTAATTGTGGCTAGCATATTGTACACTCGCCAGCGGCCGAAGGGATGGTGTAAATCCAGCTAGGGTCCATGTAGGTAGCAAAGGTACTGTAAGTTCCCATGGTCCTAGTATGGTGATCTACCTTCAGTTGTTGGCGATCTATAGCCTGATTTTATAGTGTATTGTCCAAATGGTGATGTTATTTTTAACTTTCCATGCTAGTTTTAATTCCATTTGTGATATTCTAGTTGTTTTACTGTCCGTCGTTGACAGGTTTTATAGTAGACATATAATTGATTTTGATATTAGTTGTTCTCGTCACGATATGGCTGAGATATTGCCGATGTGACGTAAAATATTAACTCACTCACTCACTCGCCCATTTGCACAGATCGATGTTCATGCTGTTGATCACTGGATTGTCTGGTCCAGACCAGATCATTTACAGACCGTCGCCATACAGCTGAAATATTAATGAGTGCGGAGTAAAAGTAAATTCATTCACACACTCACTCACTCACTCACTCTTCATTTGGTCAGGACCAAACTCTTGAACAATGCAGACGTGTAACGAATCCACTGAACATCATAATCAGATATCGCACATTCCATTTCCGTGAGTATAATGTTACCATTTCTGATTGTTACATCTTGCCCGCTGCAATCCACAGAAACCATCAGCACCGTGATACACTGCATGGGTGCAGGTACGTGTACTGCGCTCACTGGGGACTTGTTAAGTTGCACAGACCTTTCTGTGGGGCAAGCATTTACCTGTTGGTTACACTGTGGGAGTGACTTCCGTGAAGCAGACGACATCGAGTTGAATTAGGTTACACCTTGCAAATCTTTTCAATAAAGCACACTGTGGGAGTGATGTCTGTGAAGCAGACGACATTTAGTTGAATTAGTTTACACCGTGCGAATCTTTTCAATAGATTCAACCGAACTTAGTTTCTCCATTCGAGTTCTTTCTGGTAGGCAAAACATTTAGTTACTTTTGGGTACACCTACAATTCCTTCTACGAAGCAGGCACCGTGCGAATCCTTTTTGTGAATTCGATGACATTGAGTTGAATTAAGTTGCACAATGCGATTCCGTTTTGCGAAGCAAGCATTTACATTTAGTTGAATTTAGTCACACCAAACGAACCCGCTTTTAATTACCATCGCATGGTAGTGCTGAAACTTTTGCCTCATGAACACAACATACATGTTACGACATTGTAATGTTGTTTGACCCAGTTCCTTTTTCATTTCAAAATTTCAGTATTATCCTTGCATTGTCAAACCAGCTATGACTGGGGAAAGTAGTACTTCGATGCTCATGCTTTTGACCACTGGATTGAATAACAACGCCATGTAGCGGCATACTGAGCGGTTTCAAACAAACAAAACGACCAATCCGATACATGGCAACAAGTAATTAATATGTAGTCTATTCAATCACTTTTCTTTCTTTCGGACCTGGAAGCACATCTCTATGAGTGAAGCTTCCTCTAGAGTTTGATGACTATTGTATATTGGAATAAAGGTGCGTAAACTATAAATACCAATTACGTCACAGTATATCCGATATGACGCGTTGGTAACATTTCATTTCATTGTTTCAGTATTTGAGGCCAACGGCCAAAACAGTTGTGACTGGGGAAAGTATGGAGAAAACTGTAACAAAGACTGTCCCTCCACCTGCATCACCAACACAGTAAAGAAGCAGATACACTGTCAGAAGGAGACAGGGAGGTGCTCTGAGGGCTGTGTTCCCGGCTGGTATGAAGATCTCTGTGACAAAGCCTGCAGCAAGAATTGCTTGAGAAACATATGCAATCGTCAAAATGGCATCTGCACCTTTGGATGCAGCGGGAACTATACGGGAGAATTTTGCAACAAACGAAAAGGTTTTAACAAGACTTATGATTTCGCTATGGTTGATACAGACCTGAATAAACTCCGTATTGCATATGCATTGTGTGTAAATATATAGATCGTATTTTGGTGGCTGTCCACAAAATGCTACCGCTGAGGAAAGTCTTTGCTGATCCTGTACGGTGTGTAGGGGAGGTAATCGCATAACAGTGTAACAACATAGCTTAATGTGTAAAAGATTGCTGCACCCGAAGCCAATGCAGTTTATTCTTAGTATGCCTGTGTTGTGATTTTTCATTTCATAAACCGGGTTTCCTTTTATAGAAACACGTAAGCTACTGCTGTCTGAATAATGAATATATTTCTTGTTCATGAAAAGCAGCATCAGTTGTTCTCGAGATATCCAAGGAAGCACCATCTGACTCGAACACAGCACAGCCGACGAATCTTGCTGCTATCCTTGTCCCAGTATTCCTTGTCGTCATCATCGTCTTTATCGTCATTGTTGTATTTATATTCCGATTGTAAGTACATAGTCTACTAGATAATTATATAGTATATGAGTTTGAATTAAATAGATAAACTGGCAGTTTATGATATATTTGTTGCCTGTCACATATTGGGAAACATGACACATGCCAATTCTGTGTAGATGTGAAGGCATAACTTGTAAAATTCTTGTGTCAGTATTTCTGTGTTGACTTTTGCAGAAGGAAGCGCAAATCAAGACCAACGCCTACAAGGTATGCAAGGTGAGGACCGACTCTCTCTACACACTTGACCGTGCATCTTCGGAAACTTACTCGTTGAAATTTTCAGAACAACCAAAACACGAAGGCGAAGCTTGTTGTGCGTTATTGTAAACCAAAGGTCACTGTGTTTTGTAATCTGATTGGTTGAAAAACATGATCAAATGGTAATTGATTCGCGGAAACTACGAGACTGTTCGATGCGTATTGTCACGTAGAAACATCGCAAACAGTTGTTTTGTTAACAGTGGTGATGTCATTCAAATGATATTGTGACATGAAGTGAGAATGACGTAACAAATGAGCAACTCCAGATGCTGCCATGGGAACAAGCTGAAACGGCCAGCTGATGACACTTCACTGCTGTACTCTTTTCACTGCAGACAGTGAAACCCTTTGGTTTTCCTTTTTGTTTACAATGTCGACAAACATCATGTGTTGGCCAAGTTTCGGCGGTTCCAAATGCATTCCCGTGCTTCAAATACTCACTAACACCCGGAAATCAGCCAACACATGATGTTTATCTCCTATTGTGGTGCACCAATAACACTCCTTATTACATACGTTGTACATTGCATATTTTCCTTTGCAGTTCTGATGAAGCTGGTAAGTATGTCTTGTTCAAAACCAAATACCATATCGTTAGCACAACGATTCGACCTAACGTTGCATGTGAGCACATAAATGGCTGGAATGTGACAAATATTTAAAGCATTACCAAGCATGACGATTAGACCTGATGTCTCGGATATAATACAACAAATATCTACAGAATTATCTTTCAAGTCAACACTCAATATTGATTCAACGACTTGGTTGGTTTTTAGTGTGTGGGTTTATCTTTTCACCTTCCATTGGAATTCAAGGTCCTGTAGTTTGTCTTTGTGTTATTTAGTGTTTCTTGAAGATCGTTATATCCATAATTATTCAAATTATAGCAATTTCAATTTACTCGAGATGGATTATTTTTTTGCACAAGCTCCACGTGTTTCTTAAGCTGAAATGACGTCATTATAAGCGAAGCAAGTGTTACAGCCATGTACCATCCTCGACATCTCCTGTACTTTCCGATAAATCTCCACGATACTCTGGATGCATCTACGGCTCAGACCGCTGATTTTATTACCTCCCTTTGCTGACTCCGCATTCTTCCAGTAGCCAAACAGCTAAGGCACCGTTACAGCCGAGCTTGCCAGTGTCAACAAAGATAGCGAAGGTTTGTTCGCTGTGTGACTCTGATATTGGGGAAATAATGCAGACAAACTGACAGGTCCAAAACCGTAAAAATGTATATGCAAGAACTACTTCGGCGGCTGACTTTCTGTGTTGGCGATTAGGTGTTTGACTCTCGGGGTGCGGATTCAAATCCTGGATGGGCTTAACCAAAAAGTACTAGATTTCGTACTTTGCTAAAACACTGTAGTCCCAAATATGACATATGTTGCATTTGACCACTTTTTAGATGAAATTGTGTAATCAAGAACTCCTCCTACCCGTTTCAGTGAACCTTTATATTGTTTGTGTTGCCAAGTTTTATCGGTTAGATAATTTAAAAATCGAACGTGAGTTAGGATTGGTACGCTCAACGTCCCAGCGTAGACACCTGACTGGATGAAAAAAGCCCGCCAAGGGAGGTAATAAATTCATCGGAGCGAGCCGTAGATACCTACAGGGTATGTTGGAACTTTATCTGAACGTATACCCTGGAGATCTCTAGGATGTCAATGTACATGTAAGCTGAGACATATAAATTATCATTTATTAAAACCTATAACTGCATATTTGTTAAATATTTTTAATTTGACTCTAAATTTCAGCTTCGTTGGTTGAGAAGCAGCCCGAAACCCCTCAGTGCAGTAAGTTACCTATTAGACCCAAATATTACCCGTTTTTTTGGCTTTGACTCGTAAATTGGCGAAGTAAGTGTTTTACTCTGGAATTCTGTGTTGAATTTTAACACTCTTTAATATGTTCTGTTACTCCATAGTTCATATTATCTTGGCAGCTTCGACAGAGGACCAGGATACACCCACCACCCTTACGCTACAAACAGGTACATACTGAATTCTCTTTTGCGATATGTTTTAGTGAGATAGATTTTCCTATTGTTATACAATTTACTCATCTTCGCATATTCTGTATTCTAGTGTCTGATGTTTACATTAGTTCATCAGTAAATCTAATCCTTCAATTTTCTATTTGTTTTGTTAAAATCGAACTCAGAGGTAAATCTTTAGGAAAAATGCACGATGGTGATTCGAATAATTTCTCACCGATCCCAATCGTGAATTTGGTGAGCTGCCACCGATTTGCTTCAGATGTTTGTTTTTATTTGAACAGATTTGCCCTACCAGCTGAAGAACACCAGTGACGTCTTCTTTGAAACCGATAGTTTCAAAAAGGTGAAAGAGATGCTAGAAAAGTTTGGCCACGTGACAATAAGCGGTGCCCCAGGAGCAGGTAAAACATCCATGGCCCTGATGCTGGGAGCTGAATACAGGACACAGGGGTATGAAGTGGTACTGGCAGAGGATGCTGGTACTTTCCAGTTGTCTAATTGTCTGTGTAAGGACAAAGCCGTCTGTGTCATATTTGATGACATATTTCAGGACGTTGGGCCATCCATGGATGTACATCGCCTGAGACAAGTTCTGTATCAGCTCCATGGACACCTTGAACCCTGGAAAAGCAAACTGGAAAGAAGATACAACAATCTGCAGCGGTCGCCAGGAGCTGAACGTAGAAGTAACGACCACCCAGATCTGTATTTCATATTCACAACAAATACCAAAAAGCTTCTTTGCGCAAAGTCAAAATTTATAGACCCTATATTTTTCCAAAACATGTCGATTATTGACTTGAACAAATTGACAGATAAAGAGAAGAAGGCCATATGGCTGAAACACAAAAGTCATTTCAAATGTCGAAAGGATGTCGACGTGGGCAAAAGTATTTCGTGCAAAGAGATAATAGGATTTCCGATGACTTGCAAACTTTACTCTAGCCATGTGACCTTTCAGAAACTCAAAGAATCGTTTTTTGAAATGCCTGTTTACCACCTTAAACGTGAACTTGATATGAATATAAGTCAACTAGATGACACGTCATTGAAACGTCTGTTGACATCACTTTGTGGGAATGAACAAAAACCCAAACACAGGAAGCCAAAACTCCAGACTGAATCTGACAACAAAATGGAAGACATGCACCTCAAAGTTGTCTTAGACCTTGTCTCATGTTCCCACCCTCTAATAATTGACATGTGCATGTCTGCCATATTGGATACTAAACCAGAGTTGTTCCTTCACAACTGTAGTTTAAAGTTCATCTGTGAGCATGTACGTGATCAGCAGCATGACACTCTACCTGGAGAAGAGACTGTCATATATTTCCCAGGTGCTCACAGTGACGTCATTACTGCCAGACTGGCTGAAGCTGTTGCTGATGGCACTTTCAGCAGCTACATCATGTATCCCATCTGGAAAAGGGACGAAGTTGCAAACAGAGTGTATCAAATGCTTGGAGATGAAGGCACTATGTCGTTTGATACTAAGCATGGAATTCTCCACTATGCCTGTTTCCTCGGGAACAACAGCTTCATAGAACGACTCGTTCCCCACTGTGACATCAACAGACGTGCTGTGAATGGTTGGACAGCAGTTATGTTCGCAGTTACTGGAGGACAGATGGATAGTTTGGATCTCCTTGTGAAGCACAAAGCTGACATCACTTTATGTGATGCCTCTGATAATGACTTATTCCATTTGGCCTGTCAACATAGAGACATTGTGGCAGTGAAACATGTGAAAAGGCTGCTACAAAAGAGTGCGGCCTGGCATATCAATTGCCGAGGAATGAATGACTGGACACCAGTTATGTGTGCAGTTTTCTTTGGAAAGACTGATGTCTTGGACTATCTTGTCCAAAAAAAGAAAACTGACTTAACATTAAAAGATAGCAACAAAAACACTGCTCTTCATTTGGCATGTTTGTATGCAAGTAAAGCCATTGTTAATTCGTTGTTACCATCTATAGACATAAACTGTCAAGGGAAAAACGGCATGGCGCCTGTGATGTGTGCTCTCTTGTCAGGGAGGATGGATGTGTTCGATCTCTTGTTATCACAAAATGCATCCATGAATTTGACAGACGACGACAACAACCGTCTGCTTCATTTAGCCTGCCTGTCTGATGACATACCCGACATTCTACTGAAAGAGATAGACTGTGATATTCAAGGAAATCACGGTTGGACACCCCTAATGAAAGCAGCTGTCAATGGAGCAAAGCATGCATTTGACCAGTTAGATAAAGTAAAAGCTGATATTTACCTGAAAGACGACAACAACAACAATCTCCTTCACCTGGCTTGTCATGGTGGACATGTCTCTATTGTGAAACACGTACTGACAATGTGTGACGTCAACAGTCGTGGAAATAAAGGATGGACGCCAGTTATGTATGCTGCTGCCAGTGGATCGAAGGACGTGTTTGACCTGCTTTTGTCTGAGGGAGCTGATGTATCCTTGAAGGATGACTACAGCAACTCTGTCTTTCAGTTAGCTTGTGTAGGTGGGAACCTTTCCATTGTGGAATGTCTCTTGCCAAAATCTGACATCAATAGCAGGGACAACCATGGCAGAACTGCAGTTATGAAAGAAGCTGATCTTAAAATGTCGGACGAATACAGTGACACTGTCTTACATTATGCATGTGCGGGGGGAAATCGGACGATTGTAGAATATTTACTGACAAGAATTGACCAGAATGTTACAGGGGCAAATGGCTGGTCACCAATCATGACAGCAGTTCGCTGTGGAAAGTTAAAACCTTTCAAACTCCTTGCTTCAAGGGACGCAGATCTCACCCTGACTGGCGATGATGGTAACAATCTACTTCACCTCGCATGTCAGGGTGGCAATAAGTTGATCGTGGAGGATCTTATCCCAAAGTTTGACATAAACAGCCGTGGAGAGAATGGAAGGACGCCTTTGATGTATGCAGTTCTGAATGGATTGAGCGAAGTGTTTTACTTGCTTGTGTCAAAGGGGGCTGATATGTCACTGAAGGATGGAGACAACAATTCAGTTTTTGATTTCGCTTGTCTTGGTGGAAATATGACAATTGTGGAAAGACTCCTACCGGATTTTGATATCAATAGTTTGGACGATAATGCGAGGACAGCAATAATGAAGGCCGCTAGTGCTGGAAATAAGAGTGCCTTCAACTTCCTTCTGTCAAAAAACGCCGACCTGTTCATAACTGATGTCCACAGAGACAGTGTTCTACATTTTGCATGTGGGGGAGGAGAGAAGACGATTGTTCAAAATATTCTTCACAATTTTGACATCAATGCCCAGGGAATAAATGGAATCACACCAATCATGCTTGCAGCTGATTGGGGAAACAGAAATATTTTCAACCTACTTGTTTCAAAGCAAGCAGATCTTACTCTCACTGACGACTACAGGAACAACTTACTTCACCATGCATGTCAGGGTGGAAACAGGTTCATCGTGGATCATCTGCTTTCATTGCCATTTGATATAGGCATCAACAACCCCGGAAGACATGGTTGGACCCCGGTGATGGTTGCAGCTCAATTTGGGATGTTAGAACCTTTCAACCTGCTTCTTGAAAAAGAAGTGGATTTCACTGTGACTGACAACCACTGTAACAACATGCTTCACCTTGCATGTCAGGGTGGAAATATAACAATCTTCCAGCGCATGCTTCAAGAGTTTGACATAAATGGTCGTGGACAAGATGGCAGGACACCTTTGATGTATGCAGCTGTTGGTGGACGAAAGGATGTGTTTTCCCTGCTTGTTTCAAAGGGGGCTAAAGTAAAGAATGACCGCAGCAGCTTCGGAACAAGTGCCATTGACCTGCTTACGTCCTGGAAAGCTGACCCAATACAGACTGGTGGCCACAAGGATAACGCTCTGCATTTAGCATGTCAAGGAGGAAACACTACCATAGTGAGATATCTTCTCAAACATATTGATGTCAATATTAGAGGACAGAACGGCCTTACACCAATAATGCATGCGGCCAGGGCTGGAAACAAGAATGTGTTCAACCTACTTCTTTCAGAAAAGGCCAGCAGTAAACTGCTTGATCACTACACAAACAATCTACTGCATTTTGCTTGCCAAGGTGGTAATAGATTCATTATAGAGCACCTCCTAACCGAGTTTGCCATCAACGACCCTGGGGAGGATGGATGGACGCCAATAATGATGGCAGCTCTCAGTGGAAAGATGGATGCTTATGATCTGATTTTGAAAAATGGGGGTATTTCATCTTTGACTACTCCACAGAATGATACTGTTCTTCACGCAGCTTGTCAAGGTGGGAACAAAGCCATTGTTAGGAAGGTCATTGACAGCTTTGGCATCAACACAAGGGGAAAGAATGGTTCCACTCCTCTAATGAGAGCAGTTGTTGGAGGGCGTTTGAGTGTGATGAAGTTCCTGATGTCCCGGGGTGCTGACCATACTCTAGTGGACAAGGATGGACTCACTCTTCTACATCTTGCGTGCAGGTTCGGTCACCTTGACATTGTGAAACATATCTCAGACATGTTCAATATAAACACTAAAGACAAGGCTGGCTTAACATACATTATGACATCAATATTGTATGGAAAAGTGGAAATATTTGACTATTTGAAAAGAAAAGGCGCGGATATATCTCTAGTTGACAACACAGGAGATGACGCCTTTAGTCTTGCAACCAAAGTAGGCTGCAGACAAATCATAGAAACACTTCAACCGAACGTGGAGTCAGAGAGGAATATCGTACCGTGGAATGAATTGATGAGGTCACTGGTAAAAAAGGAGACCGATTATCTATACACCTGGAAATTAATCAAGCAACACCCCAATTTTTTCTATTGGAGCAACTTTGAAGTGTTCTGACAATCAAAATATGCCGGGTTGATATAGTTTGACACTTTTTTATTCAACAGACGATCTCTGACAAACAACTTAAAGGGAAAAAGTATCAAGACTTTGCTTTATTGCAACGAAATCCAAATTCTTAAAACTGTCTTAAATTCATGAAAAAATGGACACAATTTACTATTCATCCACAGACGTTGTTGTCAGGTGTATTAACACAAATGTCACATGGAAAGAAAGAACAGTCATCTGAGAGTCTGCACACCGACTTTCATCAATATCTAGTGTGTCCTCCCTGCGCACGCACCACCGATTCCAGACGCCTCCTCATTCCTTGGATGAGTCTCCGGATCTGATTCTGGGGGATCCTGTTCCACTCCTCATGCAGGGCAGCCGTCAATTCGTTGAGATTATGGACTGGTGGGTCTCTCTGCCTCACACGACGGCCAATAAAGTCCCACAAATGTTCAATGGGGTTGAGGTCAGGGCTCATGGCAGGCCATGGAATTCTGTCAATTGCATTTTGCCGCAAAAAATCATTTACAGCATGCGCCCTGTGAGGTCTAGCATTGTCGTCCATAAATATGGGTCTCGTTGCCAGAGGATGGTTCTCAAAATGAGGTACCACAGCCCTGTCAAGAACCTCCTGTTGGTAACGAACACCGTTAAGGTTGCCACGGATGGTAATGATATCCAACTTGCAGTTCATGGAAATGCACCCCCATACCATAACGGAACCTCCCCCAAAGGCCACAGTCTCCTGGATGTTCCGTGGAGCCATTGCTGTGTTCCTCTGCCTCCAGACCCGAGTACGACCGTCCACCATGTGCAGCAAGAACCGGCTCTCATCTGAGAAATGGACCTTCCTCCAAGAGGCAATGTTCCAGTGCAAACGGTCATTACACCAGGCCAGTCGGGCTGCCTTATGGGCTGGAGACAGTCTGGGTCGCTTGATTGGCCTCCTTGCCCGGTATCCTGCAGCTTTCAGACGATTCCGAACAGTCCTGTTCGAGATGGGTCTCCCTGGAAGCCACTCCTGTCTCAACCGAGAGCTCGAGTCGAAGGACCTGCGCCGTACAAGTCTCAGTAAAGCTCTGTCCTCCCGGACTGTGGTCTTCCTGGGTCTTCCTGGTCTAGGCAGGTCTTTAACTTCATTAGTGGCCCGGTATTTTTTCAAAAGTTTTGAAATTATGGAATGATGTCGTCCGATTTGAGTCCCGATTTGTCTTAGAGACATACCAGCATTCCTCATGCCGATTATTTGCCAACGAGTGGCCTCTGATAATTTCCTACGTGCCATGACATTGAAATGAATGAAAAACCGAATGCAATCGACAACCTGCGCTTGTAAACACCCCAGGGAAAAAGTGCATTTTTCGAAAGTTGAGGTTAAAGCAATGCACGTGCGCTGTGCAAGCTTCACGCGCGTCATATCAACCCATGAAAAGCTCATGCTGTATGTCAATACATCAAAATTGAATAATCAATCATCAAAATTACTTCGTTAGACTTTGTTAAGTTTTTATGTGTCTTTGAATTTGGTGTTGCTTAATTAATTTCCATATGTATACAAATGTACAGATCAAAGAGTCCTGAATTGAAACAAAAAGATCCGACTGGAGACACTTTACTCCACCTGGCCTGTCGCGGAGGCAACATACAGTGTGTAAAATTTCTACTCCCATCATATGACATCAATGTGAGAGGTCGGTATAACTGGACACCGGTGATGATGGCGGCTGCTTGTGGACATGTTGATGTCTTCCAGCTACTTGTGGATTACAAGGCAGATCTCTCTCTGGTTTCAGACAATGGAGAAAATATCCGCAGTGTTGCTCGGAGAAGCCACAATAGTGACATTGTTGACACAATCAGAAACATGCCTTGTGTTGATGCATAGAGCAGGCAGTTCTGAGAATTCAGTTGTGTCAAAAGAAAAACTACAAACAAAAGAGCAACAGATGTGTGTTTTGCGTCCATTATATTCCGCATGAGTACGGACGTGTGAGTTTGGGAATCACCATTGGTGATGGTTTTGACACAGACAGATGCACTGTGGTGTATTTACATTTCTCAGGACAAACTGATTCTTTGTGAATTGTTGTCCACAATCATTTTGTTTAGAAATTTATGGTATAATAATACCCAGTCAGATGAAAACAATGTAATTCTCAGTCAACAAATATTTTTTACAACACAAAGTTGAAAAAGAGTCAATGATATTTACATAAGAAAAGGTTTTAAGCTACAAAATGTGATGCCTGTGGTAACTGGCGACTATAAACTGGTCTTTGATGTTAATCGTCTGTCTGCCTGATCCTTGTACAATTAAATAGAACAATCGTGTGCCTGGAATATCCTTTATTTCAAGGAAACAATGAAAATACGACACATAATACATGACTGCATTCAAAGGAGATGTTTTATTAAAATAGAAACATGACAGATGTTTTGCAAATTCAATATACAACTACTCCAGTTCCGTGTTAGCAACTGCACTGAAACATCGTATCTTTTGCAGTAAGGAAGTTGTCTATAAACAGTGATGTGTTTCCCATCAAAGCAGTGTCTACCTGACGCTCACAGAAGGTATTTTCAGTGCCATGACTTACCTAGTCGTGATGTGGTTGAACACCTTCCCTGTGACTGTAGGTGATCAGTTATGTATAAACAATCAGCTTATTGTGAGAATGTGTACAGTACTGGCATATATTGATATGGGCATATGTACAATACAAGCTAACATCGATATAGGAATGTAGGCAATGTTTCAATGTAGGCATATGTTATAGTAATGCGTAATGCAGACCTATTTTGCCAATGTAATGTGTATAATGCAGGAATATGTCACTAAGTGAATGTGTATAATGCAGGCCTCTGTTGCTAAGTGAATATGTATAATGCAGGCCTATGTTGCTAAGTGAATGTGTATAATGCAGACTTCTGTTGCTAAGCGAATGTGTATAATGCAGACTTCTGTTGCTAAGCGAATGTGTATAATGCAGACCTATGTTGCTAAGTGAATGTGTATAATGCAGATCTCTGTTGCTAAGTGAATGTGTATAATGCAGACTTCTGTTGCTAAGCGAATGTGTATGATGCAGACCTCTGTTGCTAAGCGAATGTGTATAATGCAGACCTCTGTTGCTAAGCGAATGTGTATGATGCAGACCTCTGTTGCTAAGCGAATGTGTATGATGCAGACCTCTGTTGCTAAGTGAATGTGTATAATGCAGACCTCTGTTGCTAAGTGAATGTGCATAATGCAGACCTCTGTTGCTAGGTGATTGTGTATAATGCAGACTTCCGTTGCTAAGTGAATGTGTATAATGCAGATCTCTGTTGCTAAGCGAATGTGTATAATGCAGATCTCTGTTGCTAAGCGAATGTGTATGATGCAGACCTATGTTGCTAAGTGAATGTGTATAATGCACACCTATCTTTGCCAAGTGAATGTGTATAATGCAGACCTCTGTTGCTAGGTGATTGTGTATAATGCAGACTTCCGTTGCTAAGTGAATGTGTATAATACAAGCTTATATAGCTATAGGAACGTGTTCAATGTAGACATATGTTATAGTGATGCGCAATGCAGACTTCCGTTGCTAAGTGAATGTGTATAATGCAGATCTTTGTTGCTAAGTGAATGTGTATAATGCAGATTTCTGTTGCTAAGCGAATGTGTATGATGCAGACCTATGTTACTAAGTGAATATTATATGCAGACCTCTGTTGCTAAGTGAATGTGTATAACGCTGACCTCTGCTGCTAAGTGGATCTGTTTAATGTATACAGTGTAGACCTCGTTTGCTAAGTGAATGTGTACAGAGCAGATATATGTTGCTACGTCAATTTGTAGAATGAAGACATAACTTGTCAGGTCAATTTGCAAAGACGTATGTTGATGTGTTAATTTATATAATGCAGACGCCTTTATGTGTCACCGACCGTGATTGTACATGGGCCTAATTAAAATATAAAGTCTAATATTCGCACGAAGTACATATCTTGGCCGATTTTTACGCATTCAGTTAACAAGAGATTTACCAAATTATTGTATTAGTGTATCTAGAAATGGAAAAGTGTGTGTGTGTGTGTGTGTGTTTGGGGGGGGGGGGGGGGGTAAAATATGATATAATGAACCAGGTAGGATGTATTTCCTTGTAGCTGTCATGATGTAAGATTCACCAGGAAGATACTCACAGACAGTGAAGCCGCTGTTGACAGGCCTGTTTCACACGGACGTGTTCCTTTGTCATCTAAATCATTTTTTACAAACCAACGTCTATGGTTGCATGACAAGATTAGCTCTGTGAAAGTGTGTTTTAAGTAATGAAATCGATTATTTATACTTTATTATTCACCTTCACATCACATGTTAGAATTCTGTCTTTTGACAGTCCACTTTGTTGATAAAAGGGGCGCTCTCACAGTTCCAAAATAGTTTTACGTAATAAACTCAACCAACTTTCCAAATAAAAACACTAAATGCAAATGGAGATTAAATGTCCTTCACACTATCTCTGTTTATTTACAGACCCGTGAAGGTCTGGGGTAGAATAAGTCAAAAGAAAACTATGCTTGCCATAAAAGGCGACTATACTTGTCATAAGATTCGAGTAACAAGATCGGGTTGTCAGACTGACTGACTTGGTTGGTTGGCACATGTCATTGGTTCCCATTTGCGCAGATCGATGCTCATCCTGGCTCGATTGTTTCTACACCGCCGAATATTGCAGAGTGCTCACTCACTCACTCACTGGTTATGTACAGACCGCTTACATAAACATGGAATGTTGCTGAATGCGGCATCAATCAGTAAACACTGTCCATTCAAGAAATTAGAGCCCTCGGGTCACTATGAAGGGACATCGTGAAACGTTCGTAAAATATAAACAATATCAACGGATAAGTCCTTCATGATGAGTTCGCATCTTCTTTTGACTGTTGCTTCTCTAGTTTGTCGGCTAGCCCACTCAGTAGTGTGCCAGCTTATTGAGGCATCAGTGAGCGTCGATCTACACACCTGGGTGACGTTGACATGTGTCAACCAATTAGCCTTACTACACATTCGATAATCATGGTTCACCAAAGAGAGAAATCTGATTGGTCACTTCAAGGGACACAACTCCAAATAGGCAGTGGTGGCCGAACTTCGAGCCAAATTGCTCAAGGGTGGAACTTCGACATTTATAGCGTGTTAACCACCTTATCCAGGGTGCCTGTTTAATGAACTCTTTGCTCATGACACATATAACCATTTGGAGTCCTTTCGTTCAGAAAGAACGTGGGAAAGGTCTAGAGAAAAGAATAAGCTGTGAACGGAAAAACGTTTTACGGAGTGAAGGAACTGGCAATAAGTCATCGTCTGTGGATAACTACATTCTGCACACGTCGTCAGCATGTTTAACCATAACCTTTCATAACCTCTCAAGGACTGCTGACTGGCGTCTCATGCTCTGCATACAACACACAGACTCACTATATCAGTCCACTGTTGAACGTGAGCGGACTTTGTCCTTGCCATGTAATCTCATGAACGACTGTTGACTGCCGACTCGGCATAAATCACAGAGACTGACCGTACATCCATATCAGTGCATTGTTGAACATGCTCCCACGGCCGTACTTTACTAAGAAAGTGAAATCCCAATTGCCCGATAATAAGAATCGGCAGTCATCGTGAGCTTTTATAGTCCGGAATCGGGACCATTTTGTAGTTTGAAGGCCGATTTTACGTGCCACACTCGCCAATGATACGTACTTTACTTGGCTTCGATCGGTAATCTTTGCGAGTAATCGGCAATCTTCGATATCATAAGCCTTACATTACTTTTTCTGCGAGCATCGTATGGCAGTACTGGGTGAAATCGTAAGGGTGATCAATCGCAGCATTATCGGCATTCTTATGTAAGTGTACATTCTCCTCCCCGTCTACCTCTTTACCGTAGATACTACGTAGATTAGCAAAATATAAGTGAGTACCGGCCGGTTGAGAAGAACAGCGTCGTTTATAATGAATCGGTACTAGTCGGGGTAGTCGGGATATGTCGTAGGCCTTTGAAATAAGTGATAAGGCCACGAATTTGTATTTTCGCTTCGTAATCCACACAATGTATCATTACATGAATTTGTTTGTGGATGAAAGCACTGACGGGACCGTAACCACGGCCGTCAATCCGGACACGATCGCCGACAGATTGGCGTGACGCCATGTTTGTTTACACTATGGAAGTAATCCCTAAAATTTGCATATGACCTCACTATTTTGCATCGATATGCGTATATGACTCCAACGGATACCGAAATTATCAGTGGGGTTTATATTGCCCAGAAAGTTACTCCTTGTATGATAAAACAACATCTCATATATGGCTGAACTTTCGACGTGACCTTGGCATGCAAGACATTCAAACATTGAAATCTCTACCAGTGTTACTGAACTGTTTTCATAATAAAAGAACAAATCTGAGATGTTCCAAAAGCACCATTGACATGATGTTACCCGACTGCAGCAGGTAGACCAGGTTGGTGTATCCTTGAGTAAACACCACATGGAATTGAATGAACAATTCAATTTATGACGGGACAAGAGCTCGATATTACCACACATGAGCACATATCTACCTTCCCTCAGTAGGCAGCGTTGACCTGCTGTCAGTGAATCAGTTTAAAAAATGCTTGAAAGAGAAAATTGAATTTATTGCAGAATAGTTTCAAGATGTAGTACGTTATTTCATGTACTTGTTCAAATGTTATTTTGCCCTTTCACATGCACAAAAAGTAATAGACTCATTGTTCGCAATTTTATCTGTGCACTACAAAGCAATGTGAGCAAAATGATTCTAATCGGGTACACTGCAATGTTTACAAAACAGCTGTTTTATTAAAAAACTAAAATAAAACATAACATCGTATCGGCAAGATTTCCGACATAGTCCAACAATCGACTAGAAATGTCAAAGAGACACCTTCGTGGAGTTATGGCTTTACTAAAGCTGCGTAATACTGGTGACAAGTGGTGTAAGTGACACTAGCCAATATGAACAAAATACTCAGCGACGAGTTGACTTTCATCTTTGATGATATTGACACTGATCAGCTGATGACCCGTGAGGGATATCCCGGGAGGTCCGACGAAGATCGGCAGTTGGACTCTGAACATGACATAAACACGAAGCTACATCCCCGTTCATGTTGGAACAATAAGATAAGTGGTGGAGATGCAGGGTACCTTGACGGTGATTGGAATGGCAGCTTCTGATCTCGGAGGAATAGTCATTAATAATTCATATATCTATAACATCACTACGAAACACACAATATCTAGAGATGGATTGGCTTAAGACTCTTTGGCTATGGTCACACTGATTACTCCACGTGGTACGTCACAAGGCAACATGATGCAAATAACGTGTCACACAGGGGGTGCGTACAGGAAACAACCAATTATATACATGTAAATGTTTTTCCTGGCACCTCGTAGTTCCTTACATGTTCGATACCAAATTCAGTTTGTGAAATGAAGATTCTGATGTGTTTGTTGTACTTCTGTTTTGTCGAAGTCTAAGGAGCCTAAGAAAAAAGTATCTGACTTTACCTAAGTAGAGATGTGTCGAGGTTTAAGGAACCGAAGAGAGTAATTATCGGATTGTTACATAAGTAGAGATGCATCATGGTTTAAGGAACCTAAGAGAAGAATTATCTGACGTTATGTAAGTAGAGATATGTTGACGTTAAGTAGGTGGAGATGTGTCGAGGTTTAAGGAGCGTAAAAGAATAAGCATTTATGTTTGACACATAACAGTCTAACTGTTTGACTGTACAAATTAGTTTCAATAGTCCCAAGAAGGTCCCACTACGTTATTCGTCATATCAACACCACTAATGTTATAATGGATGATGTGATACAGCAATTACAAAGCAGCATCTTCGAGGTTTCACTCAGCCAGCTTGCAAAGTTTTTGAAAGCTTGACCAGCACAATACATTCGTTAAAATCTCATTGCGTTACTGTACCTGACACTTCAGCCAAACCTATTTTCATTAGCCACTTTTTGTTAACTTTAATGATAAATACATGACTCTGAGCTGCTGACTGATAAAATTAGCCATACAGTCAACATTGCAAATATGACTTCGCTGTGAATATGTGAAAACTGTGCATTACACTAGCTATTTCATACTGTGAAATGCATGAATATACACACCTGCACACACATTTTTGTTCTGTCAGGTGAGTTTCTAGATATCTGACGATCTTGGCAACCTACCTTGGCGTTACCTCTCATTTCCTTAATTTTAAGGCGGCTAAGAAGTACACAAAAACATGTTCTGTATGTCATGAATGCTTGATTGGCTGCTTGTTCTTTAACACCGCACTCAGTATTCCACCTACATGGCAACAGTCTTTAAATAATACAGCTTGGGCCAGACAGACGAGTGATTAACAGCATGAACTTCGATCTACGCAACTGATGGCATGTCTCAACAGCGCGTCTGACCACCCGATCCCATTAGTCGCCTCGTACGGCACGCATTGGTTACTGAAGATCAACACGAATTTTCACGGATCTTCAAGTCTAACATTAATTTTGAGTGAGTGAGTTAATATTAAACGTCACATCGGCTATAATTCATATGATAAAAATGAAAAAAATGTTGATGAGTAAAACCTGTCCGTGATGGACAGTGAAGATCCTAAAATATTTCAGATATAAACATAAAACTAGCATGAAACAATACAGCATTGTAATTGAAGAAGACAATACGATATAAAACATCGGCTATAGATCACCAACAACTGAAGGTAGATTACCACACTAGGGACCATGGGGACTTTTAGTACTTTTGCTACCTGTATGGTCCCTAGCTGGATTTACGCTATCACTTCAGCTGCTGGCGAGTTTAAGCCAATATTAAAATAACAAATATACTACCATTAAGGTATGGTAGAGTTAAACTGACTTTGAATTGGAGAGTCTTACGTACCCTTGGCTAACCAACAAAAGACGATGTCGTACTGGCCAGTAGCAAGATTATTATACTAGAGTTCAATAATTTCTATTAAAAGGGATGTTTACACGATAAGTTTTTAATAGCCTGAAGCCACGAAAGAGAATCTGAACAGGAGATATATATATATACCATACTTAATAAATGCTTGATTACATGACAACTGGCGCATAAAAGAGCTGCAAATAACGGCATCTCGAGATCAACAGCTTTGATGCAGCAAACCATTATCGACACTAACAACTCGCAACTCTGTACACATAAACGTAGACATAAACATATATTGTATATATATTATACAAGGAAGGAAAGTAAGTAAAACTTCATCATAACAGGTATATGCAAGCATTCAGTACGTAACATTATATCAAATTTAACATAATGCATAACTGATGACATAACAGACATGGACCTCTGTAGTGAGGTGTCTAACACACATCGTGCAGTGGGGAAGTCAAATGGATAAAGTGCTCGTCACGCAGAAGATCTGGGTTCGATTCCACACGTGGGTACTATGTGTGATAACCATTTCTGGTGTCCCCTTCCTTGATATTGACAGAATGTTGCTATAAGCGGCTTAAAACTAAAACCCTTCACTCTCATGGTATATACATGTAGTCCACAAATACATGGGGTACCAAATTAAAGCAAATATTCAAGAACATGATTCACAATTGCATTACAAGCACGCGACATTCATCTTGTTTATCTGTACATCATTCATCTTGCTTATCTGTATTCATGATGCGGATGGATTGATTGAAATATTGGTCGACAATTTGAGTTTTGTATAATGACTGATGGATGAACACTTGCTACTCAACACATGGGTCACTGATAATGGCGACATTGTGGCATACATCCGGTCAGTCTGTGTCCACGCCAGCCACTGTGAACGACAGTGTGTTTACTCCCGCAAATCAGAGGACGTTTTCAGTCTTAAGCATGAACAAACCTTCCTACAGGAGCTGAAAGTCACCTTTCCCAATCCTTAAATGTAAGGTCTATTTGAAAACGATGTTTTTCAGGACAATAATTATTAATTGTTTTAGTGACATTGAGCAAAATATTCCTCTAAAAGTACTTTGCGTCCATTTACGTTTCATGCCCGTCACTATCCGCTCCGTCCGTATTGGCAAGACTTTTATTTACACTGATGATTTATCAGAAGTTCTATGCTTTCATTTTAAGAGAAAGAGGTGGGTATGTTTTTGAAGAATTCTGCAAAAGTGCTTTGTACTCGCCAACTTATACTTTCCACAGTTGTTGATGTTTGGTTTAGTTTTGAAGGAGGTACAGAACATCGCACCGCTTTGATACGGCTGAAACATGTGCGTATATTTATGCCATATACCCACACCTGTACAGTTGTGTCGCTTCTATGTACAATTTCAGCAAACCTAATTAGGAAAGTGAAAGTGTGTATCTGGGCTTTTCATATTCTACAAAAGTACTCAGTGTTTGTTACTCAGGAGAATATTTTACGCTTTACGTCTCTCACCTCCCGTCCTGCCCCGAGTTATATAAGTTGTACTTTGCTCATTATTCGTATTTGAAAGATAGAACTTCCATACTTTCATTTCCCTCATTTTCTTTCAAGTACGTGATAACGTCTTTGTTATTCCCTGAGCAAATTTTAAAACTTAGTGGGAACATCCTCTTCTGTGTCTGAGACAATACAGTCACCGTTGTGAGGTTACACTCTCTGTCCGCTTATACTGGCTCCGTCCGTAGTTTGCTTACAAATCACTCGGGCTTCTCCAAGTATGTGATAATTTCTGTATTGTTCGCCCGGCGAGCTAGAGTGAGGATGTCCTCTCCCCTGTCTGAGACATGAAAGAGACCTGCCTTGTGATCCACCAGTAGTTGGAAGACATCAGCATGTCCACAAGCAGCCGCCATCATCACTGGTGTCCAGTTATACCGACCTTGGACATCGATGTCATAGGATGGGAGCAGATACTCCACACATTGAGTGTTGCCTCCACGACATGCGAGATGGAGTAATGTGTCCCCAGCTTGGTCTTTCTGGACAAGATCTGGACTCTTTTGACGGTAAGTCTTCAGGAGCATTAGCTCTCCTCTTACCAGAGACTTCATTAAGTCACTCCATGGTGTCACTTTCTTATCATATTTTCTGCCTAGTTGTTTTAGGATTTGTTTGTTCCGACATTTAAGGGCGAGAGTGGGGGCATCGTCTCCCGTGTTGTCAACTAAAGACAGATCTGTCTCTTTATCTTTCAGATATTTCAGAACTGCAGCTTTTCCATGCAGTACTGCCGTCATAGCAGGAGTCAAGCCCATGCTGTCCGTTGTGTTCACATCAAAACCATCAATGATGTGTTTCATCACTGCCAGCTGTCCATGGCGACTAGCAATATGTAGAAGAGTTTGTCCGGCCGTGTCCATTAGTGTACTTTCTGCACCACGTGATACCAAGTATTTGTAGACAGCAATATGGCCGCCACAGACTGCCTTCATTAAAGGAGTTTGACCATTCATTCCTCTGCAGTTCAAGTCAAACTTGTCAGCCAGGTCCTTCACAACTGCTAGACTGCCCCCTTCGCAAGCAGCATGAAGAACATCCTTCAATGATTTAGCCGCCTCTGTTGTTGTAAACAGATCATACGCCTCCTTCTTTCCACTGAGAGCTGCCATCATTAATGGTGTAAATCCATCTTCTCCGGGAACTGTTATGTCAAACTGTGGCAGGAGATACTCAATAACTAATGCATTTCCTCCCCGGCATGCAAGATGGAGAATGTTGTTGCTACGGTTATCAATCAGTTTCAGGTCAGCATTCTTTGACACCAGAAAGTCGAACACTTCATTCCTTCCAGCCAGTGCTGCAGCCATTACTGGAGTCCGGCCATTCTTGCCCCGAATGTTGACATCAAGTGATGACAGTAGTGATTGTACAATGGAAATATTTCCTCCTTCACACGCCAAGTGAAGTACTGTGTCACCGTAGGCATTGTACACAGGCATTGAATCCTGCTTTGAAGAAAGAAGATGAAAAACTTCTTTCTTTCCAGACCATGCTGCATTCATTACCGCTGTCGAGTCATTTCGTCCACGACAATTAATGTCAAACCCTTCCCCTGTCAAATAGTCCACAATGGAACAACTACCACCCTTACTAGCTAGGTGAAGTATTGTATCGTTTTTGTCATCAAGTTGTTTGACATCAGCATTTTTTAACACAAGAAATTTGAAAACATCAGTATTGCCTGCCCAAGCAGCCTTCATTACACCTGTTCTCCGAAGGTGTCCCTGACTGTTCAAATCAGTCTTCGGCAGTAGATACTTCACTATGGCTATATTTCCCCCCAGACATCCTAAATGGAATACAGAGTTGTTGTAGTCATCCTTTAGAGAGAGATCAGTCCCTTTGGACACCAGCAAGTTGAACACAATCTCGTGTCCATTGACAGCCGCAAACATGACTGGCGTCCACCCATTACCTCCACGACTGTTGATGTCAAAGTGTGGTAGCAGGGTGTTCACAATGGCGACATTTCCGCCGTGGCAAGCCAGGTGAAGAAGACTGTTACCATAGTCGTCAGTCAGTTTCAGATCTACATTCCCTTTTACGAGCAGATCATACATATCGCTTCTTCCATTCACAGCTGCCCTCATCACTGGCGTCCATCCATGTAGACCTGGTGTGTTGATGTCAATACGCTGAAGGAGAGTCTGTAGAATTGATGTATCGTCTGGCTGACATGCCAAATGAAGGAGACTGTTGTTGTCATTGTCTCTCAGTTTCATGTCAGCCTTTCGTGACACGAGATGGTCGAATATCTCCTTCTGTCCTGAAGATACCGCACACATTATGGGTGTTTGGCCATGTTTATCAGGAGAATTAATATCCTTCAGTGTTTCCAGGAGAGAAAGTTTCCCCCACTCACATGCCAGATGAAGCGCCCTTTTGATGATGAAAGTTGGTAAATCTTTGTGTTTCAGAAAAAAATTCAATACATCCTTCTTCCCAGCCAACACTGCACGTGTGACCGGTGTCCAGCCTTCTGCTTCTCGACTGTAGATATCACATTTGAGTTTATTCAGTAGGTATTTTACAACTGAAGCTGTCCCGTACTCACTGGCTACATGCAGCAAGCTGTTTTTGACGACCTGACTGACTGTTGTGTCACCGTTTTTACTCATGAGATATTTTATTCTATCCTTCTGTCCAGAGAAAACTGCATACATAACAGCCGTCCACCCATTCAAACCAGGACTATTTATGTCACAGTGGGGAAGAAGTTTTTCCATAACGGATTTGTTCCAAGTGAAGCAGGCGTAACACAAGATATCGTACTTGGCATTATTAGACAGAGAATCTGTATCTTTCATTATTTGAGATAATCTGTCAGCTATTTCTGTTCTTTTCCAAATAGGATGCATAATGTATTTGTTTAAAGCTCCACCCTTTACAAGAAAATCAACTATCCTGTGAACCAGTGTTCCACTGTAAGCCTCTGAGAAATGAAGGACTAGCATGTGTTCATTGATAGGGATAATATCAGCTTGTTCATTTTGCACATGTTCCATGAGGAACGTAATGCTGAAATGTCTACGAACAAACTCAGGTTCAATGCCGTATAAAACAGAAGCACAGATATCAAATATCACAGAATGGGAAAATGTTATTGTGTTTCCTTCAGTCAACAAAGAGCCACAAAGACTTCTGATAGTTTCAACTACACCCTGGTTGGTTGATGATGGCACAAGGTTCCGAACTGCCTCGAAGTGAGTCTCTAGGGCTGAGTCGGTTTCTGACTCTAGCTGACTAATATTCATCTGCCCGTCACACAGGAGCACCAGGATAAGGGCAGCTGACCGATCATCCTGTCGACTGATAACCTCTTTAAGTTCCAGTTTGAGAGTGGATAGAGGTTTTTCCAAGAAGTTTTTTGCATGTTCTTGTTCTTGAAAACCAGCATAACTGGATAGGAGTTTGCATACTAGTGGAAATCCAATACCCTGTCTATCACCTGCAGTAAGTTTCATCTCATCCACTTTTAGTTTGTATTTGTAATGGGATTTGTGTTTCAGCCATATTTTGTTCTTCTCGTCCTCTGTGTAGGACAACGATTCTGTCTTGGTCAGGTCGGCTGTTGTACAGTTGCTGAAAAACTGGAATGTCTGGCCTTCAAGTTGTGACATGGCACGTCCTAGGGTGGTGGAGTCTGACGTGAATATGAGATAAAAATTTGACTCATTGTCTCTCCTTCTGTCCTCCCAAGACTCCTGATGGTAACTCTCGTATCTTCTTTCAGGCCTGTCCTTACAATGTGTTATGTGCACATGGAGCTCATACAGAAGATGTGTAAGACGAGGCACATCCAAATATGGCCCGGCCATCTGAAATATGTCATCAAATATCAGACATACGTGCTTGCCATCGTCCTGCCAATCAGACAGTCGTACTTTATCAAGATCCTCCACCAGTATCAGTTCATACCCCTGCTTCCTGTATTCAGCTCCGAGCATCAGGGCCATGGATGTTTTACCTTCTCCAGGAGCTCCACTGATTGTCACATGATGGAACGTCTCCAATATGTCTCTGCCTTTCTTGAAGCTCTCAGTCTCAACAAACAATGTTCGTGTATTGTTTATCTTTTGACCAAGTGGATCTGCACATTAAAAAAACAAAGTATGTTCAGTTGGGACAAGTCAAAAGTAAATGCACGGCATGTGTCGCTATCTGTATTTCCCATCTTTCTCTCCTTTTCTCCCTCTTTCTCTCTCTTTCTCCCATCTTTCTCTCTTTTCTCCTCTTTCTCTCCCTTTCTCCCTCTTTCTCCCTCTTTCTCTTTCTCCCATCCTTCTCTTTTTCTCCCCCTTTCTCTCTCTTTCTCCCTCTCCCATCTTTCTTTCTTTTTCTCCCTCTTTCTCTCTCTTTCTCACTCTTTCTCTCTCCCATCTCTCTTTCTCTCTCTTTCTCCCTTCCTCTCTCTCTCTCTTTCCCTCTCTCTCTCTTTTGCACTTGGCTGAGGCATATCTTTGTTGCACAAAACTTGCGCCAATCATAGCATTAGTTCTCAGTATGTGTACCTAGTTCTTGTTGAGGCACACCGCCCTCTGGTTCTGTTAAAAAAAGATAAGACATATTAGCAGAGATATCAAAAGTCTCTATAAACATTTCAGGGTGTAAATCTATGAGTACAGAACGGTCATACTTCATGCATGTGTTTATTTTGTGATTTATTCTTCCCAAGTGTACCTTATGGCACAGAATATCAATGAAGATTATTAACTGTTTACCGGGAAGTCACTTGCAAGGGAATTAGAGAACTCATATGCTGCTTGATTAAACAATATACAGGAATCATGGGGGTGATGTACGTTAAAGAGAAGTATGGAATTACACAGAATCTGATAATACTTTGCACTCACCGGCAGCGTCTATTCCCGACTTTTCCATCAAAGGAACTGAAAGTCAAGAACACAATATTAGAAAAAACTTCCTTCACTATGTTATAAATGAAACATACAACTTTATCGATTACAACTTCTTTTTTATTGCGTTAAGCGGCGCCGTATCGATGTAGAATCTTACATCCTTATCAAGCAGAGAGTGCCGACAACTAAATGGTGAGAAACTTATATACATGGTATGTTGTGACAAACGGCGGATTAAAATTGACAACAGCATGTAAAGCTGCATAAAGAAAATAAAATATCTCGGGCACATTTCTTTTTCTCATAGGTAACCAGTCCAGGAGAACTTTCTTTTATTTTCTTATGGGAAAAAGATGACGAGGGAGGAACACATTTTTCTCCAATCAGAAATACAGTTTAGGAAGTTTAGAGTGTGTCAATAAGTAGTAGATTCAGCCTCACTCGTTCTTACAGACACTCATTCTTATAATGGCTAAACAGATGAACGGGATGGTGCCAAGTCAAAATTCTTTTTGAAATGGCAATAAAACATTGTTACGTGCACAAATAAAAGTGACGCGCCGATGCCCGGGAAACATTTCGCTTTTGTATGATAACATGTAGAATAACAAGTAGTACATAATTGGAAGAGTTCTGTAGGATACTAAATCCTGCATAACGTCTACCTACTTTACCTTTCTAGACAGATCCATGGGATCCCATAGGCCTCTCTTCCCAATTCTTACTGAAATCTACATAGACGGCTTTGAAGAAGAAAACCCAGTCCCAACCTATATTCCCATCCTGATTCATGCTCAGATAAACTCTCGATGCTGGTGAGTCAATTTCAGGTGTCCTCAGCCGTGATATTACTGCAGTTTTAATGAGATAACAATTTCATTTACTCACTAAATAATGTCACTCATTTTTGTCTGACATCAATTGAAAGAAAAACCACTTACAATGAAAGCAATCTTAGAGAGACGTAAATAGTATTTCAGAAAACAGGAACTGTGTATACCCAGTCTACTCCATCAGAATACTCACTGTCTTCTTGAAACCTGCAAGTACAGAAGGTGATAGTCACTAGATAGATGATATCTCTCTGCATACTGGGAAACTTGTTAAAATTGCCCCAATGTTGCCTAAATGTTGCAAGTTGTAAGGAAATGTAATGTGCTGTGTTCTGTATTGATACATTGTGTTATCACACCCTGCTTTAAAACTAAATCTGTGATACTCTGGAGGTTTACAGCCTTTCGACGACAGATTTCTTTATCGCATAGGTGTATTTCGGATTAATGCTTCAATTCTTTTTCTCACGATATGGCCGAAGATTGTTGATATGACGTTACTATTAAGCTCATTCACCCCGCCATGTCAGACAGTGAAAACGTGCGGGGTACGTTACTCGTCTTTGGCATCAGCTATAAGTAAGTCTGCTTTTACCTGCTCTCAATGTTGGCTTTTCTTCTCCGTCTCCGCCTTAGTCTGCAAAGAATCGAATTTTTCAGAAACGTTTAAAATTCAATCTTCAACGGCACATGTATATATGTGAATGTTTAAAGGTATACATTTTTGTTTTTGATCTTATGTTCTGCAGAATAATGTTTTTACGCAATGCCAACACGGACGGCACCACGTCCTTGGAACTGAGGATGTACATATGTATAAATACTCATATATGTGTGTATATGTATACGTGTGTGTGTGTGTGTGTGTGTGTATACGTGTGTGTGCACGTGCGTGCGTGTGTGCGTGTTTGTTAAATGGCGAAAAGTGTGTGTGTGTGTGTGTGTGTGTGTGTGTGTGTGTGTGTGTGTGTGTGTGTGTGTCACAACTACTCATTCATCATTCATCATAGTTCATGTGAACAATCAGACTGCAGACCACCACAGACACTCTGACCCGACAGGGTATCTTGGATGAGTAGTTACAACTGTACACTTACACCATGCAGACCACCACAGACACTATGACAAGACAGGGTATCTTGAATGAGTAATTACAACTGTACACTTACACTATGCAGACCACGACAGACACTATGACCAGACAGAGTATGATGACGACGACAGGGATGACGATCACAACAACATCCGTCGCTGGCTTTGATGCTGCCGCCTCTGTTGTTTGTGACGTTGCGTGGGTGGTTACCACTGTTGCTTAAAGCGAATAAAGTAAATAAATATACGTATTTGTGAAACTATCACAAACATGTTACTTGTTCCAATGGTACATTTAGAAGTTGGGAGTCAGGTAAAACTAGTATATATGGATGACAACCTCTTTAATTCCATAGCACTGTATCGTTTTCAGCCCGGGATTACCATCATTCAGACTTGAAAACGATTCAAGAATCTGTATCGAAGCGTTGTGCCCTTCAATTAAAGAAGTTGTCATCCATATATACTTGTTCTATATAACAAACATATATGTTTTTTACCGATATTTTTCGCTATTTCAATTAAGCGTTTCTTGAGTGGACCACTTATGTTAAACCGTACAAATATGCACAAAAGAAATAATCGACTTAAAGGTGTTTTTAAAAATACATGGATAGTTAAAATAACGAAAAATCTCGATGTAGAAATGTATAAGGTCAAGTGAGTGCTTGAAGTGTTCCCCTCGTCGAGCTGAAGCCTCATGTTCGATGCCCCGACAAGGGTGCAGCATGTGAAACCCATTTTCGGAATATTGCTAATGGGGACATGAAACCACACTCATATATATTCCATCGCTAACCTGTAGGAGCAGTTCTTTCTTTCCTGGCTCCGATGACATTACACTTTAGACAAAGTATCACCCTTGGAAGCCTTGGTGGCTAGGTGGCTTAGATGACCGTTCTGGTTGGCTAATAAATTTCGTGAATTCGGCCCCAGGTGCCTAACTCTTACAAAGTAGGTTCGAATCAGGGATTGGAATAAACCCAACAAACGTACTAACCCTTTACTGGGAACATGTAATTTCAAATAAAATTTAACTGCTTTCTAAATGGCATTGGGTATTCGAAGATTTCGGCCGAGAGAGGCCTGCGATTTTATATTTATTAGAGAGGTACGCGAATTCCGTTTTTTATTTTGTGGAAGACACGGTGGCTGAGTGGGTTAAATGGCGAAAATTGTGTGCTGGAGTTACTTGCCCAATTATGGCAATACGGGTTCGAATAACGTATGGGACTCAACCCATGCAGGTGCTAGAATCATGTATTCCTACTTGTTGTGATGTTGCAGAAATCTCCTGTGTAGCTGCCATCACAGCCAAAGGCACAGAGACCATTCTGTTGGTTGCATATGTTCCTGCTACAGTGGCTGCTACAAGCATGATTGCACTGGTTGCCATGCCAGCCATGCATACAGCCCTCGGAACACTTCCCCGTGATCTTGTGGCAGTGCTGGAGGTTTCTTTCTTCGTTGACAATACAATGTTCAGGACAAGCTTTCTCGCAGTTTTCCCCATACTTGCCCCACTCACAGTTTGTCTGTCCACTCACGTGGGATGCTGGAATTCAATCAAGACAAAAACGAATTTAATCTTACAAGTCAAAGTTTATCCTGTGAAATAATTGATATGAGTTACTTCAATTTTATATTCTCATCGGCAGTATTTGAGCCATATTGTGACTATGAAAGCTATGTGTTAATTTTAACGAATTTTAACGGCATTATGCCTGCCAAATTGTAAACCCGTAAAATAGAAATACAAAGTGAAAATCTTACCTCCATATCCGATGTGCTAGATCTGTACTTCTACAGACATCGTGAAACTATTGTCATAACAAGAGTCCCAAAACTTTCAACTTCAAGTTACCACTTTATTTATACGTAGTATTTTTGTTTTGTTTTGTTTTGTTATCAAGTATGGCTGAATCTCCCTACAATCGCCAGTGACAGAAGGGATGGTTTAAGTCCAACTGGGGGCCGTGTAGGTAGTAAAGGTACTGTAAGTCCCCATAGTCCCTAGTATGGTGATCTGCCTTCAGTTGTTGGTGATCTTTAATCTATTTTATATCCTATAGTATTCAATAGTTGAACTGTTTTAGAGGCAATTACTAGTCTTAAATTTGTATCTGTGATAATGTAGTTGTTTTACTGTTCTCAGCTGCCAGATGTTTAATCACTATATGGCTGAAATGTTACCGATATGACTTAACATCAGTGCCTGACGTGTGAGATCTGAACTTCTACACAGTGTCTAATATGGCAGATCTGAACTTCTCCACAGTGTCTGATGTATTAGATCTGCACTTTACACAGTGTCTGATGCGTGAGATGTGTAGTTCTCTGTAGTGTTTGATGTGTCAGGTTTGTACTCATAGACAGTGTCTGATACATCAGATCTGCACTTCTACACAGTGTCTGATGCGTGAGATGAGTAGTTCTGCATACAGTGTCTGATGTATCACATCTGCACTTCTGCACAGTGTCTGATGCGTGAGATGAGTAGTTCTGCATACAGTGTCTAATGTATCAGATCTGCACTTCTACACAGTGTCTGATGCGTGAGATGTGTAGTTCTGCATACAGTGTCTGGTGTATCAGATCTGCACTTTTACACAGTGTCTGATACGTGAGATGTGTAGTTCTGCATACAGTGTCTGATGAGTCAGATCTGCACATGTAGATTGTAAGATGCTTTAGATGTGTAATTCTGCGCGTATTGGCTTATACGTACGATCTGTCCATCTACACAGTGTCTGACATACTTCTACACTCCGTGTTGCATATGTCAGACCTGAATACATGTAGTGCTACACATAGTGTTTGATATGTTAGACCTTTACTTCTACACATAGTGCCTGATGTGTTATTTCTGTCATCTACACACAGTGTGTGATGCTTGAGATCTGTACTTCTACGCAAAGTCAAGTCTTTGAAGGCATTTAGAAGTGTCAGAAGTGTCAGATCAGTACTTCTACACACAGATAATGTTCCAGCTGTCCAAGCACGCAGACAATTATTTGAATAAACTGAAAGTAATTCTCTCAGGCCAACATTCAACTTCCCCTGAAATGACCCTGACATTTTCATAGATAGACAGATCAGTCTGAAACGTATGTTAGCTCTATGCCCAACATGACTAATGTGCCCGGCAGGATGATTATAATTTCCGGACTTTTAATCTAAACCAAAAGCAAACCTGCAACCATACACTGTACGCAGAGTTAAGTGGGCTGGTTGAGCGACTAATCGGTTTGTTACATGCTGAGCCTCACAATCACTGCGGAATAGAGCACTGAAATCCCGGCCATCTAAACAACCCGTCATGTGTTTACAAGTGTTACGCCAAGTCACAAACAGCCGCACACAATCTGTTAGGCGAACAATGGTTTTCGTTTCCTCTGTCATGTCACGCTTCAAGGACGTGTCAGCAATCATAAGACTCTTCTCATCTCCGCCATCACCAGTGTCCTCAAAGAGGGTGTATTTATACCACCACAACATGTGACCATGGAGATTTTATCTGGAGGTATTGATAGCAAAGTAATCGTGATATTGAAATACATGCACCCAGAAGAAAGCGAAGCCCACTTGTTGCGATCAGTTTAGGGAACATGTGTGGGGGCTTCAAATCCATGTTTTTTAAAGCCCTAGAATGAAAACAATTATAGAATCTAAGCTTACTGCTTAGCGTCTATGCTTGGCTTGTTTTGTCTACCCGTCTAGCCTACCGTATAAACAAAACGAAAACACACTGCGGAAATGTACACAGAGGCCCTAGACAGAAACTTTGAAAAATCAAACATAGACGCCACACAAACAAAACAGAACCCTGTTGTTTGCTCTAAGCCTTAGTATTTGTCGATGAACACCCACGTAAACACTGGGTATGATTCGTGGCGATGTTGAAGATTGTATGGCTTGTTAGGGTGACATAACTAGTACGTACCATGAGAATAATCTTGCTAGCGGTAATTTCTTTCAACACATGACTATGACGGCCCCAATTTGACATCATGTGAGGAGACGGCAAAAGCGTGTTCAACTGCCATATGGCCAAACGGCTGCGTGAACCTAAATGTCACAAACTCACGCAATGTTCGCCTCAACGTTTCTCTTTATGTGTTGTAACGTGTCATTGTGAGTCGGAGTTTGGAGTTTTAGAGTTTTGGTTTAGTAGTTGTAAATGTTGTGTGCAAAATTGTTATTGCTGTAAAAATTAATATTTTTGTTGCAAAGTAAGATTAGTAAAATGTTGTGTATTAAGAATAAAACTGGAGTTTCAAGTGTGCACGCTGGTGGGTGGAGGGTGAAGCACGGTGGGTGGAGGGGGATGGGGAATGGATTGACGGTGGTGGGTGGAGGGTGGAGGGTTGAGGGTAGTGTGTGGTGTGTGGTGTGTGGTGTGTGGTGTGTGGTGTGTGGTGTGTGGTGTGTGGTGTGTGGTGTGTGGAGGGTGGTGTAGTGATTGGATGCTTGAGGGTGGTGGGCAGTTGGTGGTGGGTTGAGGGTGGTGTGTATAGGGCGGATGCTGGTGGATCGAGGGTGTGGTCTGTAGAGGGCGGATGGTGGTGTGTGGAGGGTGGTGTGTGCTTGGTGGAGGGTTGCTGGCTTTGTGTGGAAGGTGGATGGTGTTGGGTGGAGGGTGGTTGGTGGGAGGCGGATGGGGGTGGATGGAAGGCGGTGTGGGGAGGGCGAATGGTGGTGGATGGAAGGTGGTGTGTGGTGGGGTGAGGGTCGCGCGTGGTGGGTAAATGATGGTGGGTGGTGTTATATGGGTGGCGGGTGAATGATGGTGAGTAGCATGTGGTGTGGAGAGTTATGGTTATTACCCGGAACGTAAGCACACTTTTAATCATCACTAGCATCCATGCACTTATGTTAAGGAAGTTTAAAGTGTAGTTTTAATTTATTAGTAACTATGATTAATTTTGTAGGAGGTATATGCGTTTGTAAGACCACTGTGTACAAGCACATTTGTTTTCAATGTGTACAGATAAAAGACAACTTTTACATAACCAAAGTCGGCGATTTTGTGAGAGATACCCCCATCCAAATATGTTTTCATGTTGAATTATGTAACAGTTAAAGAATACTTCACGTAGATTTTATTCGATGAATAAACTCACACAGAAGGATGAGAACTGCCCCGAGCCACATTGTTGTTGCTGGCAAGACTACCGCATTCTTTTCATGCCTCATCCTTCTGTAAACAACAAACAGAGGTACAGAAACACAGATCTCTCTTTTCAAACAATAGTGAACGAGTTATGATTTTACGTCACAACAACATCATCATCATCATCATTGCATCATCATTTACAAACAAGAAGTCATAGCCAAACTTATGAGTAACCGATTTGTGATACACATTGTAACGAAATAAATAGTTCAGCCATTGTACGACACCAGCATAATGGATAGAGTAAGTACAGTAGACAATGTTAACAGTGCCACTGTACTTCAGTATAAACCCCGGATACACTCATTTAACAAGAGGCATGTCACATTTGCCAAAGTGCAGAGATCACAATTTGAACTTGATGTATGGTCACATCTACTGCGTTGAGTCTGGTATTCCGACTATCTCTGTAGGGACAACCGCGAGCTGGACTGAAACTCCGCTCACCCCGTTCATGTATACTTGTTTGTCATGTCTTGTGTAAGCAACTGGATAAGTTTCAACTCAACTGTACCTTCGTCTCTCTCAACATATTGTTTCGCCTTAATGTTGAGCAAATCCCCTGTCGTTGCACTATATGAACATGTTGACAATAATATAGACACCATCCACACACGCACAAAGATCTGTAATTGTGTTTCACTCAACTACATGTATATAAAATACACCTTGTGGCTTTCATAATACTTGCTAATGTTTAAAATGAACCTGATTCATATTTTCATATTCGCATACCGTCTCAAGAAGAGGCAATACCAGCTGAAACTGCGCATAGAGGAATTACAAACTGATATTTATATCCACATACGGACATTGGTCGTGAACAACGCCATCTGCCTAACCCAACGACAACCCCCACCAAACACCCCAAGGAGCTCCGACATACAGAAGCCATGTGTTTAATATTGATATAGTCGTGTAATATGTCAACAGGACATTATTTGAATTTATCAGCAGTATGTTTCCGTGTAATAGACAACGCCTGGAATATATCTAGGGTTTGTCCATCATAGAGGCGGTGGCGTAGCCCAAGGGTTAAAGCGTTCGCTCGTCACGAAGACCCGGGTTCGATTCCCCACATGGGTACAATGTGTGAAGCCCATTTTCTGGTGTCCCCCGCCGTGATATTGCTAGAATATTGCTAAAAAACGGTGTAAAATTAAACTCACTCACTCACTCAATTCTGGTGTCCCCATATGTTGTTGGTGTATTTTATAAAGCGGCGTAAACTACCCTCGCTATCTCACTCTATGCATCATGCAGTATACATATACACCAAACATCATATATGTTACATCTCACCTCATTTAATGACGTTGTGTTTCGGAGTCAGTCTTTGACAACAGTTCATGTTTAGTACGCTTTTCAATTCTCTTTTCTCAGTCTGTCCTAACCACTTTGTATAGGAACCGTGAAGGTCCGGGTTAGAATAGACCGTCAGCAAACCAAGCTTGCCATAACAGGCGACTATGCTTTCGTAAGAGGAGACTTACGGGATTAGGTGGTCAGGCTTGCTGACCTGGTTGACACATGTCATCGGTTCCCAATTGCGTAGATCGATGCTCACGCTGTTGATCACTGGACTGTCTGGTCCCAAATCGATTATTTACAGACCGCCGTCATATAGCTGGAATATTGCTGAGAGCGGTTTCAAACTTAAGTCACTCGCTTTTTCATAGATATTTAAAAACAAACGCTCAGAGCCAGAATGGACAAAACATCTTCACTATCGGTAACGCTTCGCGATTATCTTTATGTCACATCCTCTATTGTTTCAAAAGACCTGTGCAACAGTTAACATGAGCTGTATTTAAACTGTTATCTCAGTGACATCGACCTACCTTAAACTGAGACACTGTCACACACGATTCAAGACTCGGGAGAAAAACCAAGCTCAATGCATGGCTACACACACTAGAGAAACGCCGGGTGACATATATTCCCGGCAAACCCCCGTAACATTGAGATAGAGTGTATGTGAGATCATGCTGTTAATTGAGCCGCATCGTAATCTTTATGTTGAGCTTTGTTCTCACAGTATCAAAGATTTGGTTTGTTGTTTGAATGTGATTATCAGTCAGTATTCCCAAATATCTGCCTCAGAACTATTTGTAACAATTGACAAACTATTGTTCATATAGATAGAATGGACACAACTTTCGTCATGTGTATGGACATGTCTCGTGATTACGTAAAAGCTCCATTGACATATATATGTCCCACTTCCCTTCCCTGTAATACCTGGATATTATAAAGCGATCTCGTACATATTGTGTATTTCAGCACACACACCACCTCAAGTGGGATTGTCTATAATCGTTAAACATTGATACCTGCAGGTTTTCTGACTCAAAGAGTCTATTCGAACACAGCTACATGAAGGCGATTGACGCTAACTACTTACCGACAGAGCGGGGAATATAGGCTCCGACATGAATGTATATAACCTGAACCTAGTACACACTGTCATGTGACTGCGTATCAGTGACCTCTTTACTGCGCATGTAATAGATAGCAACCCCGACCAGGCTGTACACCCTCCCGTAACACCCCAGATGTACATTAACACTATGTTTAATATATGGCACCACAGAACAGATTTTATAGCCTCGCATAATACCAAGATGTACATTTATACTATATGTACTATATAGCAAAACAGGATAGGCTATACCCTCTCATAACACCAGATGTACGAAAATACTATGTTTAGCATATATCAACACAGAACAGCCTGTATACCCTTTCTGTCAAGTATTCATGTCTTCATGTGAAGAAGAAAATTACACAGAAAACAATATCCCCGAAAGTTTGTTTCTGAGTTTGTCAGATCATTTGGATTTAATCATATCTCAAATCACTGTCTCCGATATAAGGAAATCTACCCTTTAGATAATGCATGATTACTTGTTGACATGTGATGAAGTGCTTCTTCCTTGTCTATAATTGCATCTACGAGCCGCCTGTTTATGCAATATGATATTACTTTATGGACTATATCCATTGTGTAAAAGAGGGAAAACCTACACAGAGACTCTCAACCAAGTATGTACTGATATCAAATATATCAACATGAGTTGATAAAGTACCTAATACCCGAGGCATGCCGAGTTGATAAAGTACCTAATACCCGAGGCATGCCGAGTTGATAAAGTACCTAATACTCGAGGCTTGCCGAGTTGATAAAGTACCCAATACTCGAGGCTTGCCGAGGATATTTTCACTTTTATCAACGAGTGTTGATAGAATTGGTATCAGTAGACACCAGGTTGAGATTCTGTTTATCATTCAAAATCATTCATTATTTTTCAGTGAAAAATGTACATCTCTGAACACAGCACTGACATTAGATTTGCAGTGCAATGATGTCATAGCATTGTGACGCCATCAAGTTCATGACGTCATAACATTGTCAGGGCATTGTGCAAAATCTACAGTCAAAGCCAAATCTCCTAAGAAATTTCGTCTGATCTCACACAAGCGATGTCTCCAGTGGAACGCAGTTTTGGATGATAAAACTTGATAATTCTTGAATTAACGACGTGAACACACTTCACGTATCTGCAATGTACTATTTATTTACCATGCGCGTACAGATACTACCATCCCATATATACACACTTTGTCCAAATACTGTATCAATGCATGCTTAAGACCTGGCCGTGTGTCACAACTAAAGCCTGTTTCCTCGGTGCACCTCAACACCAACAACCTCTGTTTCACTGGCGCTTAAGGTCGGTGGGGTAGTTTAGTGGTCAAACCGTTTGCTCGTCATCCTGAAGACCCAGTTTCAAGTCCCAACATGGGTACTATGTGTGAATCATGTAGTTTTCATCTTTTTGGTAATAGATCTATGTTGTTATATTGTTCTCACATTCGTACCTTGACAACCGGTATTGCAATTATTCATCCCTATGCTAACATCTTATATTTCAGTGGTGCATCCCAATGCTAACAGTCTCTGTTTTCACAATATGCGTCCCTATTCTCTCCGATGAATCCCTATGCTGCTAGCAACCACTATCTAAATGGTGCATTCCTGTACATAACTTCAGCTACAGGGCTCGATTTCTCCTGTATTCCCCAACTGACCATCTCTGCATTCGAGTTATATCTCCATATCATCGTCCTTTGTTTTCTTGGTGCATCTCTGTGTGTTTCAACTGTTGGAGTCTTCTTATCCCCAGTGTCCCTCCACCACAGTCCCTTTTTGTCGCCCACACCCTCCCCAACTAGGACCTCTAACCCAATAAATCTAATAAACATGTGTCTATATCAAAGACATCGATTTATCCCCGTGTCCCTGTACCAAAGGTATCTGTTTTCCCTGTATCACTGTTTATCCATATGTCTCTGCAAAAATGAGTCTATTAAATCTGTGTCGCTATACCAAACGTATCTATTTACCCCTGTATCTCTACACCAAATGTATCTATTTATCCATTTGTCTATACAGCAAATGTGTCTATTTACCCATGTCTCTCTGCACCAAAGGTATCTATTTACCCATGTCTCTCTGCACCAAAGGTATCTATTTACATATGTGTCTTTATACCAAATGTATCTATTTATCCATTTGTCTATACAGCAAATGTGTCTATTTACCCATGTCTCTCTGCACCAAAGGTATCTATTTACCCATGTCTCTCTGCACCAAAGGTATCTATTTACATATGTGTCTTTATACCAAAGGTATCTATTTACCCATGCCTCTTTACATCAAACAAACCTATTTACTCCTGTGTCTCTGCATCGATTTATCCATGTGCCTCTACAACAAATATAGCTATTTACCCCTGTATATCAGGACGAAAGGTATCTATTTACCCCTGTATATCAGCACCAAAGGTATCTATTTACCCCTGTGTATCAGCACCAAAGGTATCTATTTACCCTTGTATATCAGCACCAAAGGTATCTATTTACCCCTGTATATCAGCACCAAAGGTATCTATTTACTCACTTTCCCATATGCCTCTACATCTATGACATCTGCTCACGTCTGTGACTCGATACCTAAGGTTTTTATTTACCCCAATGTCGTTTTTTTGTGGATGTCTCTATACAAAATGCATCTATTTACCCGTGTCTTTACACCACATATAGATATATTTCATCCAGTGCCTTTATACAATACACATTTATTTACCCATGTGTTTTGCACCAAGTTACTAAGTTTCTAGATGCTATCGGGCATACTAGTGGTTAGAGAATTACCTCGTCACTCCAAAGGCCCCGACTAGATTCTTTAGATGGGTAAAATGCGTGAAGCCCATTCCTGATGTCCGCTCTGTTATATTTCTGGAATATTGCTTAAGAGTACTTCGCTCTAACAGTCATTGAATTCCTGCGTGGAATGGTCACCGACATATGCATTTATTCTTGTTTCATTATGCTTTACAGATCAATATGAATGTGCAGAAGACAGGATTCGAGTAATCCTGGCACTGTCAGGCTAATCATCAGCTCAAGGCCTTGTTCCCTCTCCACGCAATCCAGACAGTACATGGTACTTCTCTTCCCTCAGCTTCATATTTGAGACCAGCCGACTTCATCCATGCGAAGGAGTCGGTTGGATTGCAGTTCTGTGCCACACAATGCATGTACACATGAAGCAATTGCTTCTCAGAAAGCCTCTCCACAAAATACCGACTTGCAGATTTGGTGAAGTACTTCACTTGATTTACTCCCATCGCTGTACCATCCAGCAGTGCATTAACAAAACCAGCCTCACATTTCAGTTTCTGTCCACTAACCTTGGCACGCGTAAAATAGATGACGAGATCTTTGTTTTCATCGTACATGCACCATGAGAGGATCATCCGATAAATAAACATGTGCAAAAGTACACAGAAGAATTCTGTCATGAAGAAGAGGAACGAGGCAGGGGAGCTTTGATCCTCCTGGTCAGACGGTCAAGACTCTAAATGCCTGTTTGTTCCAATCAATCTCTCCGAAGGAATAGGAAAGGGCTCGCACATATAAAACATATTGGTGGCTTTGACATTTTACGGGCATAACGCTTAGCTCCACATTTTTTAAAGCGAGACTTATACTCTGCCAAAAGTTTATCTTGAATCTGGGCAGACTGGAGCCTGCCTCCTACTTGCAATCCAAAATGGGTGTAAGCCTGATTTTCCACAAGACGCCCATTAAGTCATCTTCCTTGTAAATCTACTGATCCATCATTAGTTACTTTTAGTTACACGTTTCAAATGAAGAGGATTGCATTTGTCGAATCTGAATGTTGTTCAAAAAGGACTCGACAAGAACAGAACCTGTTCTTTCAAATTGGAGTTCGAGCCACCCATGTAAATAAGATGAGTAAGAGGTGTGAGGGACCTGTTCCGAGGAGGTCCGGGGTGGTAACCCTTCTCTCTTTTGAGCAGAAAACTCAGAAGATTAAAGACAAACACAAAAGCAAGGAACTAAAAGAATATTCTCCTTCTGATTGAAAGAGATTTCGAAGTCTGCATCTGTCCTTGCGAGTACATCTCAAGTTGAGCCGACCAGCAACTCATTAAAGACTTGAGTAAATGAAATAGTCACTCAGGAAGATCAATAAAATACAACACAGACTTCAGAATCAAGTCATGAGGGACAGAGATGTGGGCCTTCTTTAGTCAACCCAGCATCATTACTATTATCACAGAATGAGCCAATAAGCCATCCCACAGAAGATAGATAGATAGATAGATAGATAGATAGATAGATAGATAGATAGATAGATAGATAGATACTACTACAACCACTACCGCCACTTTAGGCATATTCTAAATTATCAGGGTCAGGGTTAGGGTTAGGAATATATATAACATGAGAGAGTTGTCCCCGTTTGTGTGTGTGTGTGCGAGAGAGAGAGAGAGAGAGAGAGAGTGAATGAGTGAGTGAGTGCGTCTGAGTGAGTGTGTCTGAGTGATATAGGTGAGATATGTATGAGGACATGTTATGCTTACTAGCGTTTTCAAAGCCTACTAACAAATTAACACTCAGGTGTAGTTTTCTGCAACACGGTAACTCCTATTCAAACAGACCCTTCTCTTCCTAACAATGTAATGTCGAACAACAACAAATATCATAATAACGACCACAAGTTGCATTGAAGTGACATACCTTCCTAGAGCCCTGGCTTGGAGGTTGATGATGACATGTTCATTTCAGTCCACTCGTCCATCCCTGCACAGTCATCTAGCAGTTGACTAACAACTCTTTGTACTTCCTTTTATGGGACAGTCTGTCCCAATATACGCGATACGACTACAAACTGGTAATATATGTGCGCTTATTCTATTGGAATGTGAATCATATCAAACAGGAACACTTTCCGGATATCTCGTTTCTGCAAATATACACAAATGACACAAATATAATTACTAAACATGGCTTTAACATATTTCCAGCATCAGGTGCTACACTTATATAATGGTTGGTTCAACCATTCAGAGTCTATCTATCTATCTATCTATCTATATATCTATCTATCTATCTATCTATCTATCTCTCTCTCTCTCTATATATATATATATTCTCAGGTTCTCAGTGAGTTGGGAGATTCAGAAGCTGAGAGCCCATGCATAGGATCTACTCTTGCTGGGGTGGATTATGGATATAGAGGTATGTTGTACAGCCATTCGATAGCTGATTACAGGTTTATTTATTAGACCCTGTTGTCACGCTCTAAATTGTGTCTTACTAGAGTGCTGTTCATGTCACCTCATATTACCACTGCAGTATTATTATACCAGTGGCCTGCGGACCCGTGAAGGTCCCGGGGTAGAATAGGCATTCTGCAACACATGCTTGCCATAAAAGGCGACTATGCGTGTCGTAAGAGGCGACTAACGGGATCGGGTGGTCAAGCTCGTTGACTTGGTTGACACATGTCGTCGGTTCACAGTTGCCAGATCGATGCTCATGTTGTTGATCACTGGATTGTTTGGTCCAGTCTCGATTGTTTACAGACCTCCACCATATAGCTGGGATATTGCTGAGTGCGGCGTGGCACTAAACTCACTCACTCACTATATCTGTAGGCTGCGACCTCGGTGTTTATATATGTGTCCAGCAGATCTACCACAAAACGTATTTGTCACAGTGGTGTTCACATTTAGACGGAAGCAAGAACATAAATAATTTTGTCGTTTAATTTCCGTCAAAATCACAAACTATTTGGGATAGAATAGTATGACCAGAAATTATTGAGAATTTTAGGAATGTGTTTAGTGGCATTTCCAGCATAAACATCTTCAACTAGCCATTAAGTATCGAGTTTCATACAAGACAGACAACACCGTTAGTCCTGTTTCATTAGTTTGTAAAGTGTTCTCCCCCTTTGCATACTTGCTAGCAGACGACATTTTCAGTGGTGCTCAGTATGGACGATTTAAAATAGAGGACGTTGATCTTAGGTATTTAAACAAGGACATCAGACCAGCTAAAGTGATTTCAAGCAGACCACCCATCCCATTGTCCACTGTTTATCGTGTTTTGGAAAAAATACCGCGAATGGATATGGCACTGAGCACAGGGACGCGCAGGTAATGCACTCTCGGTGACGGGGTCGGCTTGGTTTTCTTGTTTCTAAAAACAAACGAAGGAGTTTAGAAAACCTATGGCTGGTTATGACTGATAGAGGAACTTTGCATGCAATGGATTGGTAGAGTTCCATCACAGATCATGATCTCTGAACAAAAGGAGCGAAGGTTGAACTGGCATAGACATTTTAATTTTGTGATTTTCTCCGATACAAATTCTGTGTGGCTGTTTCCTTATACTAGGACCAAAAAGGTGAAAAACCTTTGTATCAGCGCAAGAACATGTGGATCGTCTAGACTTGACTTCATTTACATTTTCGCATTGTAGACAGAAGTGGGTGGAAGGGAAAATAACCTTGTACAGCGACTGTGAGACAGACTACATCAACCCACACATGGCACAGGACTAACGGAACGTGGTCTGCTTCCCTGTTTCGGCTTATGGACCATGGGTGCTCATGATGTCAATCACTGGATTCAATCATCCAGACACGGTTATTACAGTTGCTGCTGCATAAATACTGAATCAAACAACATGGCTGCCACTTTCACGAGGGCCGCCAAAATCAAAATTAAAATGGTCATGCAAGCTGATATTTTGTCAGCAATTATGCCATGTGATATATCAAATGAAAGCTCATCTCACAGGAATTCTAAATATAGTGACATCATACCATCTGGCTTTCAAAATGGCCGCCAGTTTCAAACTTGCCCCCATTGTTTGTAAAATGAACAAAATAATTTCACGAAAATAACGCAACCTAGTGAATCAGTTAAATCTTTGCTCAGATAAAGGAGCAGTGAGTGGATACTAGGTGGAAGTTATCATGCGACTGTTAACATCCATTAACACAGGGAGTGGGTTCTGTTAACCTCCTAGCGCCTCACAGGCAGAATGGGTTATACCATCTGAAAACATGTGTGTATGGATATCGGGCATGATGAGAGACCGCCATAATTATCATTATCATTTTCATTATCAAAGACGCCATTCTGCTGTGAGGGATCGGCCACATTACCACGAAGAAGCCTTCTACTCATGTGGAATCATGCCAGTCCACCATTCTTGGCAGAAATCTGTTTGTCGGTAAGGGGACTCTACAGTAATTAATATCACCCTCATAGATTCAGCTTACCAGATGTTTCTTGTGGATGTGGAAAGTGTGAGCGAGTGAATATTGGTTAATGCCACATCGGCAATATTCCAGTTGTTCGTGGCTAGAAAATATTGTTTTTCAATAGACTGTCAATAATAAAAGTGATGTTGAAAATCACTAAAGTATCCCTCACGTAGCACGTTCAAGGGTATAAACCGATGTCTGAAATACAAACCAGTATTTTTTTATTTTTTTTTTGGGGGGGGGTGCAGTTTCATTTCTTTTGCAAATATCAAGTAGCTAGAAACGTTCACATAGAGTAGGAACATCGTCATGTCTCATATGGGAAAAGTCAGCACATTCAAATCGGTAACTGAGAGTAATTGGTCTACATTTATTATGGAAAATGTCGGATCTTCTCCATTTCACTGAAAAGAAAGCATACAGTAACTATGTCCTATACTGAAGCACAGCTTCATCATGACGAATTATTCCAGTAAATGGATTTCGCCCAAATCATGGGTATTAACTGATGGAAAGTGATTCATGAACACATGCTTGTGATGAAGCCGGACAGTTAGCTTTGATTTCTCACGATCTTGAGCATATATCATGTTATTGACGAAAAATAAAAACAACTATAATCCAAACGACAACAATAAGTAGCATTTAGTATAACATTTATTTCGAATGTGCCATTTGCTAGCATGATGGAGAGGGGAGAACTGCACAAAAGCAATTGGTAAACATACAAGTGTGGTCTGCATACATTGATCTAGATCTCAGAAGGATATTTATACACATAAGACCATATGTAAACGATGCACGTGTCTGATGATCATACGTGTATTCCTTAGCTGTTTAATTGTTCAAGCGCTCGGTCGTCATTCAGGCAACCCCGGGCTCCAATCCCCAAACGAGAAGTGTGTGAATGCTTTTGGTTTCCCGGCAATGATGTGGATGGTTTATTGTTTAAAGCGGTGTAAAACCAAACCGACTCACTCACTCAAACAAACTCACGTGTCATCCTCGTGATGTTTGCGAATGGTCACGTGCTGATTTGGCCGGACTAGTTTTCATTGAGGGAGACATTGTTATAAACCAAACTTTCAGTTCTCGTATTTCTGTGTAAATGTTTATGCTTCCATGCAGTCAGGAAATATTTCATGCATTGTTGAGTGACAACGAAAGATATGGTTTAACTCATATATATACTTTCAGTGTCCGTGTATTTTGTTATGCTCGGTCCCACGCACGCACGCACGAACGTACGAACGCTGAATTGCTGGTTTTGTTGTTTAACGCCTCATTCAGCAATGTTCTAGGTATGTGAGAAAAACCGACTCTGGGTGAGATCAGAGAGATGAGATCAAAACACCGACCGTCCCTTCACTTCAATGGACAATAGGTCAAACCACATGTTACATAATATACATCGAAAGACCTTTCTAAAATAATCTGTTTCTAAGGATGTGATAATTTCGAGTATATGTTGTCGATAACAGCAGGAAATCCCCGTTTTCCTTCGTCGGCAACGTCGTAAACGTCTACCGCTACACCTCCATCCCGACATTTCCGACCAGAAGATTCATAAGCTTTGACCGTGGACGTCAGTGGTATGTCAGTGTACCATTCCAGTTCATTAACGGGAGCGTCGTCCATCTTGGCGACGTTGTTGAACGTGTCCTTTGACTGCGTGGCACTTCAAAGAAAGACCAAAATATTTCGTTTACACTGAACTTAGAATCCAACAATACGAGTATTTGCAGTATTAGTAAGAGGGGTAATTGGCTATAAATTCACTTGTCACCACTTTAAAATCACAAAAAAAGACTTCGAATTTCAAGGCATTGGGTACAAGCAAATTTCGATGTAATTGTTAGATTACTTCTCGATTGTTACTGTTGACGCACGCACACACGCACACACGCACACACGCATACACGCTCGTACGATCACTCACTTGTTCTTCCTAAAACGTCGACCATACTTCCAGTACAGGTGAAAGAGGATGATTATGCTGACCACTGCCCAGGACAGTCCAACATAAAGTCCAACGTCAGCATTTCCTGACAAAGACAATGTTATTATGAAACTTTGAAAATGTCTAAAATTAATTGTACTCACCAGAAAGAGTGTGTTAACGTAATCTAGTGAATAACCCTTGGACTGACCCAGAGGAATAGTGTGATGGATGAAGTAATCCAGTGAATGACCCTTGGATTGAACCAAAGAAACAGTGTGTTAACCAGAGAAAGAGTGTGATATATGAAGCAATCTAGTGAACGACTCTTGGACTGAACCAGAGAAAGAGTGTGTTAAAGTAATCTGGTGAATGACTCTTGAATTGAACCAGAGAAAGCGGGTCATATGTGAAGTAATCTACCGAATGACTCTTAGATTGAACCAGAGGAAGAGTGTGATACATGAAGTAATCAAGTGAATGACTTTGGAATGAACCAAAGAAAGAGTGTGATAAATACAGTAATCTAGTGAATGACTCGAACCATAGAAAGAGTGTGTTGGTTAAAGAAATTTAGTGAATGGTTGGAACCAGGGAAGAAAGTTTTAAAGGAAACGCAACCAAGCAGGTGCTGGTCGAACTGCACGACAATTTTTTAAAGGATGTCATATTGGAGAAAAATGAACAGCAATATTCATTTTAAAAGGCCTGGGAACCAGACCCTCAGTCTTACAAAAACTCCCATAGTTATCGTTTCAGAACATGATCGACATGCCAAGTCTCGGGACCAGCACCAGATGGTATCCTTCAGTCTCATACCTCGTCGATTCCAGATCCAAAGAAACACCTTTAGGCACTGACGGTAACGTTTTCATGAAAACAATAACGTTATAGAACGTAACGATCCGAGACGAATTAATTCAACCTAGGTAATTCCGACACATGTCTGTGTCATATCTTGTAACGAATGTGTATCTATGAGAGCAGTTTGTCGACGTGTGTGACCGAGATATCCAAGCAAACCACTCAGCCCAAAGGCGAAATCTGAGGAGCAGATGATACATCTGACGAAGAACACGTACGTGGAAGTGAATGCTCTTTATGAGTGATCTACGTGTCCTTCACATTGCACGAGGGCACGTGTCCATAGGCATACTAATGAACATTACATCAGGCTTTGTGTTGTAGGAGTGAGTGGGACGGGGTTGTGGGGTTTTTTTTGTTTGTTTGTTTGTTTTTATGTTTATTATGGTCGTGTATATGCGCGCGTGCGATCTTGCGTATGCGTGTATGTTCGGGGTGGGGATGGGGGTGGTGAGGGTTAGCATAGCAGCTGTTCACGACAAACTTTTCAGTATGTTATTCATATGCAATAATGGGCAAATACCAGGAACTCAGGCTGTAGGAATGTCATTTCGCCCTTCAGTGTATATGCTATAGTCTTTACTATAAATGAGTAACCAAGTTGTACCTACCACCTGCACAGCCAGTCCCGTAGTGGGAGTCTACACATCCAGACACACAGGATGAGCCCAGCTGACAATATCCTCCATCACAACCACCTGGACATGGCGTACAACCACCCCCGGGACTGTCACATGGTATGTTGCAGCCCATGCCATAATAACCTGTTACACATCCATCCGTGCAGTTACCATTACCATGTTCTGAGAGAACACACATGTTATTCCTACAGTTGTTGCTGCAGTTAGACCTACACTGTCTATCATAATACCCAGTGTTACAGTCAGTGAGGCAGTCCCCTGTCTCTCTGTCACAGTCTGAACAGTGATGGGTGTAATGGCATGGGACGGCTGAAAGTAATTGTGAGGATATTATATTATTGTTTCCTGAGTGAAAATGAACAAACCAAGAACTGGCTCAGCTATGATAAATGGACAACGCGGTATGTTCTCTGGATATGCAACTTCTTCCTTATTATATCAGTGCCGTTCGTCGTAGCTACTGACACCGTTAAAAAGAGGTTGTATATACATAAAGTTCTCCCCGTTGTTCCTTACACCAACTTCAAAATGCCACTTAAAGAAGTTAGGGCAAATCAGTTATGTGAGCCTTTGATACCTTCACATCACCTGACACAGACTGGTGGCTGTTGCTAAAAATGTTAGCAATATTTTCATGAAGAAACGATCCTGTATGATTTTGAAAGATGTGACAAAACCCATGTACCTTTATTTTCACTATCGATATATACCAATATTCTCGTGGGCCACTCAAAAAAAGTGAGCGAGTGAGTGAGTTTCGCTTTAAGCCTCACTCACCTATAGTCCATTTATATATGGGGGCGGTGTGTAAATAATCGAGCGTGGATAAGATAATCCAGTGATCGACAGCATGAGCATGATCTGCGCAGTTGGGAACGATGACATGTGACAACCAAGTCAGCGGGCCTGAGCCCCTGATCCCGGCTACGTTAGTCGCCTTTTATGGCACTCAAAAAAGTATGACAAGTGAGTGGCAATAAGTATCTGAACATCACCCGGCAGGGTGGAGGCCGTTCGTTAGAGCAATCAAGACACTGCCCGGTTTTGAAAGGTATGTTGTCTGGTTATATGTCTGGGCCCCGAACCACAAAACCTTCGTAGAGTTACGACAGGTCGTACAGTTACGACAAGTCGTAGAGTTACGACAGGTCGTAGAGTTACGACAGGTCGTAGAGTTAGGAACGCTTTGTGGATCCGCATGCATTATCTTGCACTGTCAACAAGTCTGTGGAGATATCTTAATGAGAACATGACACATCGACTAAATTCATACACAAATAAACTCATACAATGTTATTTTTAAGCAAGATTCAAGTACGAGAACAGGCCGGAAACGGTTGTTATCGTTTAAAATCACGCGGCAGCAATACTATTTTATCGGACAAGTGAACAGGCAGTACATGTAGATCTATAGGAGATAATTATTAATTTAGTTCTAATCTCGTTTCGACACATTTTTAAGAATAATGCAGAAAGTATGGGGTTCGAACCTACGGCTCTGCCTCTCTAAGACGTTAAATGACACTACCTAGCCAGTCAATATCGTGTTATAAGTGAACGAGTTTTGAATTTCATCCTCCACACATTTCTAATGCCACTTTCTTGGATACTACAATGGCTTGTTCTCAGATATTTTGACCAAGATATGGATATTAAACAGTAAACTCACCCGTGAAGGTCTCGGGGTAGAATAGGCCTTTAGCAACCCAAGCTTACCATGAAAGGCGACTATGCTAGGCGACTAACGGGATCGGGTGGTCAGACTCGCTGACTTGGTTGGCACATGTCATCGGTTCCCAATTGCCCTAATCGATGTTTATGCTGTTGATCACTGGATTGTCTGATCCAGACTCGATTACTTACAGACCGTCGTGATATAACTGGAATGTTGCTGAGTGCGGCATAAAACTAAACTCACTCACTCACTTATATAATAAACTAGTATTACTGCAATGTATTACCTTCTGTAGCCACTTCCAAGCATGTTGTCCATATTATCAACTGTGCAATCATTCTGTACACTAAAATAGAATTAAAGAATTAAGTGATATGATTTTAAACATTTTGGTAAAACATACAAAATATAAGAGCAGATCAAGATCGTGGCAACCACATAAAGACATAGAGGAGTAGGACTAGCCAGCTTAGGTGCCTTCAAATGTATACTTCTCAGGAAGCACAGAATATAATAATGGCGGACAGTGAATACGCTGCATATTGTGCATAATGTATTCATATTTTCAAAATTAACAAAACATAGTTCATATAAATTATGAGCTTCAATATTTACAAAACCTTGACACTCTGCTGTGAAGGATTAAACGTCAATGAACTGCACAAAGTGAAAGTCAAAGGATAAATAATTTATCGGATCTTACAATTGCAGACACTTACTTTCTAGACGGACGCCTACGTTGAATCCTCGTGATGGTCTATGGTGAAGACTCGGAGCAAGACTTATCACATATGCTCAATAGGGCCGTCTACAACTAACACCTTGAACAGTAACAACACGCTATACATCCAAGACCCTTCACATCCAAATTAATCGTCCGCTTCATCAGGAAGATGAAATGTTCAACCGTCACGTGTAAAGGACATATTTCATATACCGAAACCGCATACTACATAATTTTAGCATCATATTATTTTTTGTTCGAAGCAACAATCTGAAGAAAAGTACTTTATCACTTAGAAGAAGTTTATCTGGATTGGGTTATGGCAAATATTTCTGCAAATAGTTTACCAGTGAGGTTGGCACAATCCCCAAACGGCAGCTAAGTGCAACAGTGCTGACAGTTTCACGAATACGGTAGAGATTTAACTTCCAGTTATGCATTGGGTTATCGCTTTCGTTTGAAGGCGTAGTGGTTTGTTAGGATGGCAGTGTGTGCTGGGTTCTCACATTATCTAGGTGTTTAAAGTAGGCGCTGTATTCAGGTGTTCTGGGCTGTACATGTGCATCTTTATCTTACGTCACACATAAATGTCGATTGGCTGAGCGCTCTGCTATTATTTTCGATGTACCCTGTTGCCAATAGCAACTCATTCGGTACTTTGTGGTAGTTACTCCTTTCAACATTAAATGACGCATGATTCACCGGAATTACCGATGCTTTGCGAATGGAAATTGACGGAAGGTAATCTGGTTTTCTTGTGTCGTTCGCCACATCTAGCGATGGTTACGAATACATTTCTCTCCCTGTCGAGTAAATCAATGTTGACAAAACATTCAAATGTGGTCCCTGTGAATATCAGGATGGAGAATTACACCGCGGCGACTTTACTAAGATAACACCTACTGGAGACAACAGCAAGATGCAAGATTCGAACCGTTTGATTCACACAGGTTGAAGTGTACGATCCAATACGCATCCTTCAAACAGTTCAAAATTAGCATTGAGGTGTTCGTTATGATAAACACGTTGTTCACTGTTCTCTTGGGGACCATGGGTAGAGTCCCCTCGACACCTGTTGACAACTTATGTCTATTCTGTAGATTACCAAAAATCGGCTGGGAGATCCAAGTGAACAAGGTTGTCGATGTACCTAGGTGTTATCACTGTATTTAGGGGTACAGGGTCACTTGGTTGTGACTGTATCTAGAGGCACTTGGTTATCTCTGTGCCAATAAGCATATGGGACAGTACTAGTGTTGTCACTATGTCAACAGACACACGGTTGTCATTCCGTCGTGGTGCATATGGTTGGCAATGTATCTAGGGCACATAATTGTCTCTGTATCTATAGGCACCGGTTTGTAATTGTACCTATGGGCACCAGGTTTTTGTCTGTACCTTGGGTGCAGGATTGTCGGGGTATCCAGACGCAGGGGTTACTGCTGTGTCCAAGGCACAGGGTTATCACTGTATCTACGGGTAAAGGGTTGTTGCTGAATCTAGGATCACTAGGTCGACACGGTGTTGTCATTATATACTCCTCAGAAACGTAGGGGCACTGTATTTTCAATGTACAATTGTCACAATTGGGAGATATATGGGATTGAATCAATGTTGATACAATAACAGTGGATGTTTTGAGAATGCATCAGCACATGGATTTCATTCAAAGCAAAGCTGTTTGTTCAGTTATCCCCCTTGTTAGATGAGTAGAGTATGACATGGAAATTTCAGGTTTACAATTTTCTTTCAAAGATGCTGGAAAATTATTGGGATATGGTCTACAGTGACTCATCAACGTCAAGATTTATATTGACACCCCATGCACGTGTAGGAGGCTCCCACGTTGTGCACGTGTTTCCCATGCATAGTGTTTGCGTGTAGTGATAACGTGAAATGATGCTCAATGGATTTTCTTCCTACCAGACTTCAAAGTTCAGGTTCCCCTATCTTGAACACATGGTTTCCACTGTATCTAAGGCACAGTGTCGTGACTGTACACATCAAGGAGCAAATGGTTGTCACTATCTTGGAGCACAGGGTTGTCATCTGAGGGTACGCGGTCACTGTCCGTCAGGGCAGTGTTGTCACTGTATCTGGGATCAGTTGGTTGCCGCACTGTCTGAGGGCACTGGATTGTCGATGTATGTTGGCACATGACTCTCACTGTATCTAGTGCTTTGTGTCCGGGGACACGTGGTTGCTACTCTATCTGGGGCGGGGGGAAGACTAGTGGTTAAACCGTTCGCTCGTCACGACGAATACCTGGGCTGGATTCCCCACATGGGTACAATAGGTGAAGCCCGTGGTAGTGTGTCCGCCGTCGTGACATTTGTGGAATTTTGGTAAAAGCGGCGTAAAATTGAGCTCACTCATAATTACCATGGTTGTTACAGTATCTGGCAGTACAGGGTTGCACCTGTATCTAACTGCGCAGGGTTATGACCTTATGTAGGGGAATAGGGGCGTGACTGTATCTAGGGGTACAGGTTTGTGACTATCTAGGGGCACATGGTAGTGATTATGTAGGGATACAGATTTGTGACTGTATCTAGTGGCACTGGGTTGTGACTGTATCTAGGGGAATAGGGAGGTAACAGTATCTAGGGGAATAGGGTGGTAACTGTATCTAAGGGTACAGGTTTGTGACTGTATCTTGGGGCACGAGGTTGTGACTATCGAGGGGTACATGGTAGTGATTATGTAGGGATACATGTTTGTGACTGTATCTAGTGGCAGAGGTTTGTGACTGTACCTTGGGGCACATGACTGTGAATGTATCTACTGACACAGGGCTGTGACTCTATCTAAGGGCACATGTTTGTGGCTTTATCTAGGGCACTTGGGTGTGACTGTATCTAGCGACTCAGGGTTGTGGCTAGGGGTACAGATTTGTCACTGAATGTAGGGGAGCACACTCACTGAAGGTAATGTAAAGTCAGAGAAATGATTATAGTTAGTTATTGTAGCTAACTTCTAGTTTGACCCATGCCGAGTGCTGCAATGCAGGGACAAACATGCATGCATATCGAGGTTTTAGAGATTAGCGGAGATGCATGCTGTTATGCATTTTGCTTCAGTATCAGGTTCGTGTTTGTTACCGAAAAGTTTCATTTCTCGAAAGTTTTGATCAACAAAGTATGGCCACACAAAAAGAACAACAAATACACGGACACTGAAAGTGGATATGTGGGGTTATACCAGGTCTTTGTTTGTTTGGCAACAATGCGATACATATTTCCTGTGTGAATGCAAGCCTACACATTAACACGAGAACTGAAAGTCTGGTTAATTGCTTGCTGACCATGCAATCAAAAGTACTCGAGCTAAGTGAGGCTGTGTGAGAGTTATTGAGACTGGAGTGAGTGAGTGAGTGAAAGGGTGGGTGGGTGAGTGAGTGCACGAGTGAGTGAGTGAGTGAGTGGGTGTACATAATACATGACTTTACGCCACTTTTAACTCGCAGTGTACCCATGTTGGATCGATTGTATAGCGAGTTAATATGGAGTCCAATAACAGCCATTGTCGTATGGCGGTAACATATAGATATAAATATACACAGTATTCAAAGCGTGGCAAAGCACATTGCGATAACACAACACTGCTTCTAGTGCTCTATATTCCGGAATTCGCCTATCTTTAAACAATTAACTATACACAATGAAGCATATTCAGGACGTGATTTAATACTCTATTCAGGACAGCTGTCCGGGTCGTTTCAACCTACAATTGTTCATTGGACGGAACGCCTCCCATTGATACAAGCGATTCCTTGAAAAGAGAAGTTTCAACACGCAGGGGTAGAGGGTATCTGGCAGTCGACAAACAGAAGAGAAAGACGATCGATATATGTTGTGTTGACACTGCTAATTAATATTCACGATCTAATTAACATTCATTGTTTAGTTCAGGTTGTAGTAAGAGTTACATTTGATAAATACGTCAATCTCTGAATATCAGAACTGCCTGTAACCCCTACAGATAATAAGCTCGCCCACGTTGTATTCTCAGGGAATACGCTCGTCTCGGGAATATGTGATCACGATATGTGGAGAAAGAGGTCGGGGCTTGTTGGAGCAAGACAACCTTTTGCTCGGAGTTACCAGGTGCAGGGTTGAGGAAGGAAAATTAGGATACAGCTGAATGCAATGTTATCAAATAAATCGATTATATTAACGTGTGAGCTGCAGTAGCGAGGGGTATTCTATTTATAGCTGCGTATGTAGGAAGATTGTTACCGAAGTTTTGACTTGCTCAGTCATTGAATTCTGGCGATGGAATAGCCTAGTGGTTAAAGCGTTCGCTCGTCACGCCCAAAACCCGAGTTCCATTCCCTACATGGTTACAGTGTGTGAAGCACATTTCCGGCTTCTCCCGCTTTGAGATTGCTTGAATATTGCTGAATTCGGCGAAAAGATAACCTCATTATGGAAGAATTCAACGGTGAAGCGTATCTCTGTACACACACATCCTGTCAATTTCACATGTCATCGTATCCCAGCTGCCCGAGTAGATGCTCATGATATTGATCACTGGATTGCTTGGTCCAGTCTCGACTCTTTACAGACCGTCGCTATATAATTGGAGTATTTTAGTGGACGTTAAACAACAACAACAAAAAACAATCTAACCTATCAATTGACCACGTGAAGGGGAAGTTTTTCTTCCGGTTCTGAGTCGAAACATTTATTTTCGTACAAATAAAGATCTGTGTTAGGATTTTTTTTCAGCAACCCAGGCATGCTTGTCGTGTAAGTCATTTAGCAGGAACGGGTTGACAGACTCGCCCACGTGATTGACACGTCATCGTATCACAATTAAGTAAATGACCATGCTGTTGATCACTGGATTGTGAGCGCCGTCATATAGTTGGAATATTGCTGAATGCATCTTAAAACAACAAACGAATCAGGTCACCAGGAACATGCAAGCATGCACCTTGACTATAAACCAATATATTAAACAGGACCTAACGGAGTGGATGAGAAAAGCTGATGCATTAACACAAGGAACGAACACATGACACAGCGTCGTGGGAGGTCAGCCTGTCCGCAGAGCGCTATAGTAACAATTGCACAATGGAAACAGACTTTAATGTGTCTGAGTAGGTTAAAACGTCCTTGTGTTTTTGAGATAGTCCCTTACACATTTCTATGTTGAGTGAGTGAGTTTAGTTTTACGCGACACCCAGCAATATTCGAGCTATATGGCGGTGGTCAGTAAATATCGGGTCTCCACCAGACAATCAAGTGTGAACAGCTGAACGTCGATCTGTGAACCGATGACATGTGACAATCAAGTCAGCGAGCCTGACTACCTGATCCCGACCACCCGATCCCGTTAGTCGCCTCTTACGACATGCATAATCGCCAAACACAAATGTATACTTTCATCTTTGTCACTGTTTACCAATGCAACCCTGAGATGTTGCGTTTTTGTTTTTGTTTTTTTTTTGTTTTGTTTTTTGTTTTTAAATTGACAATCACTTCCTGTTTCCCCTGTTACAGTAAAAGGCAGAATAGCTGGGGTTTGAAATAAAACTATTTGACAACAGAAAACAGGATTTGTTTTCTAACAAAGTACAAAACAACAAGACAAGACACCACAACACAATCACTTATCACACTTGAAACTTTCAAATAATTACAGTCAGTTTGTTATGTTCAAGTACTTTCAGCCTATATCTGTCTTCATTAGGGAACAACATGAAAGAATTCAGAAAGTCATATAGAATTTGCACACAAATGTTATAAATCGTATCCTGTTCAGTTTTACTGAATGATATTTTCGTTTCAAATAATATTTTTTTTTTCGTTTGTAAATAATGTCTAATATACATAAAACTATGAGTAAAAATCAAACCCATCACATTCAGGTCCAATTCATGTTGTGGGCATGCTGGCATTTATCATTCAATAATTCTTGAAAATGTCTCCAAAAGGCCTGCAAATGTTCACAATACCAAAACAAGTTGGAGACTGTTCCACCTTTACACTGACAGACGTTGCTGACATGTCTTTGGTGAGTTCATTTGTCTTATCTTAATTTATCTTTGGTGGGTTAATTTGTCGTTGGTGGGTTAACTTGTGATTAAGACTGACGTAATGCTCCAAAACTAAGTGCAGGCTCCACGAAGTCCTCTGAAAATTGCCTGTAAGGCCTTCACGCAGTAGCTCGTGCTTCAGTAGGCGATATAAATGTAAACACTCTTGAAAAATCCTCTCCAGACGTGTGGATTTTCTGCACAGCTGTTAATCTCCTGGACGACTGTAAACACTGCGATCGGCATGACATGGGACGGGTTTTATTGACTTTCAATGTGATCGGTATGATTTAGGGGACCTGATCGCAGTATTGCCCGTGACTACCTTTGTCCCATGTCGACTTGATTCATAGCGTGTTGTACTGGCACAAAGTAGAGCACAGTTGACGTTGGAAGGCTGTTACACCTTTGCGTGGAACAAGTTGTGTGTGTCTCTTCTTGAAGGTGTTCGGAGTGGATATGAGAACTGCTACTTTCAATTTACGACTGGACTGAATCGAGGTAATTAGTATTTCTACAGCCGTTTTGGTCTTAGCAATTTGTGAGCCACTAATCACAGCTGTGGTCTCATATTCTGTGCACGTTAGGGGTTTGTTGGATGGGGCTTAGTGGGCGTGTTTGATATGGTTGGCGTGCTGGTTAAGGCACCAGGTTGGTGCTCCACCGAGCATACGGTACAGGGATCGAGTTTACCTTTCACCGGGTGTAAAAAAATTATGAGTCAGATTTATGTGCAGACTTTTCCATTGTTGTCACAGAAATTAGTGTGCAGTTCACAACCCTGTGCATTTAAAAGAACGCACGAATCCGTTGTTATATAACCAAATGGTGACCCCATGAATACGGGTAAAAATCTACCAAGCGTGCAGTAAAACTTGGACAAAGTACTGAAACCATGTGTCCCTGTCCCCCAGCTCTAAATGTGTACCTAGTCAGGATGGGAACATCAGATTAATTTGCTGCGTCTAGTAGGCTACAAGGATTGTATGATTCTCAAGGAGTTGAGATTGAAAAAAACCCCGTTGTGCCGCTGATACTGACATCCTGTGGCTAAGGGAAAATAAGCGCCTGGAGTTTCCATGTAGATGAGACAGCCTAATGCGATATCCGAAAACTGACACAACAGAATTTGAGATGGAGCTGTTTATATGTCGCTAGGATCATGTGACACTTGCCACATGAAATATTTGTTGTATGATGTTAAAAAGGAGGAGTATTTTATGAATTTTATTCATCATTATTATTAGGAACTCAGCGTTTCGGAGTATATACGTACTCCTGGTCTGTCATACAAACACTGAAGCGAATGTATCTAAGAAAGCACTCGAAAGTCTAGGAAATATATAATGTCTAGATTCCGACAGCTTCAGGGAATGAAGTCTCAGGGCTCATTTTCATTGTATTTTATCTTCTACTGTAAACTATTTTTTTCTGTAAGCTCATTTCAGAGACTAGCTGTTAGCTTAATTCGATCACTCCTTCATCAGCTGAATGAATTCTCTGCGGTAGTTTGTTGTTTTTAAGTGCACCAGTTGTTAGCGATCTATAGCCCGTTTATATATTGTATTGTCCTGTATCGTATAGTTAAACTGTTTTAGAATCAACTGCTAGTTTACATGCATATCGATAGTTGTTTAACTGTCCCTTTTTGACAGATGTTTACTATTTATCATTTTCTAATGTGTATAATGTTGATTGGTATGGTCACTATATGGGTGAAATATTACCCATGTGACGATACATTTTAACTCACTCACTCACTCATACCTGTACATGTATATGCTCTCGTCCTCACCTAACCCGTTTGATGGACACGTGTCCTCAGGGTGGCCGTATATTGCATATCATTTCACGTGCATCGGTCACATGTAAAAATGCACGTTTACGTTCACCATTTGTAAGGCGTGGTATTAGAATGGCTTATCTCTCAAGAACTGTTAACGGGTACTTCAATAATTATCAGCAAATCGTTGATGGTTAGGCAAATAACATTATGGTCACGTGATATTTTACACGTGCAGGGTTGCCTGGACGTTTTCGTCACAAAACAAAGAACTGCGTGGATTCCGTGTGATTCTACATAGTTGGCCGTTATGGCATTCGTCCCATACTGTATATCATTTCACGTGCACATGGGCAAAAACATATTCTACTCAAAACGATTTTTCTTGGTCAGTATTATAACCATACACTAAGCATATACGTGTGTTCTCGCGACCCGTGAAGGTCCCGGGATAGAATAGGTTTTCAGCCACCCATGCTTACCATAAAAGGCGACTATGCTTGTCGTAAGAGGCGACTAACGAGATCGGGTGGTCAGGCTCGCTGACGTGGTTGACACATATCATCGGTTCCTAATTGCACAGATCGATGCTTATGCTGTTGATCACTAGATTATCTGATCCAGACTCGATTATTTACAGGTCGCCGCCATGTAGCTGGAATATTGCTGAGTGCGGTGTAAAACTAAACTCACTCACTGGTGTTCTCGCTGTCATGACGATGTCGTCCCACATTGGTCTTGTGCCACACGTTGATAATCGACATGACGCTGGTTACAGCACCTCAAGATATGCCAACGCCTGTCCAGAGTACCCGCGAAGATCCGGGTTAGCGTTGAACGTCAGTAGCATCCTTGTCGCAAGCGGCGACTGACGTCGTCGGATTGTCAGGCTCGATGACTTGTTCGGCCATCATACCCCATCATGCGGCGTTCAATGTTTATGGTGTTGATAACTGGGATGTCAGGTCAAGAATCGAGTATTTACAGATCAAAGTGGTCTTTGACGTAATTGTGTACGTCAATATAATGTCGTTAAAATGACGTATAAATATTATAAATGGCTTTACACTTCATATAAGATGTGTACGAGGTGCTTGTGTCGTCCCTGACGTGAGATCACCATAACGTTACTTGACGTCGTTTGTGACCGTTTGACGTTTCGATGTCTCCAATGCTTGTGCTTTCGGACGTGTTCTTTACCTCTCGCATAGTGACAACGACATTTGGACATTTTGACGTCGTATAGGACTCGTTTTCAATCAGATCACTGATTCCATGAGGGCTTATCTGCTACCATGGGTACTAAAAGTCAACATTACCAGTGACTCAGATCTCGTTAACGATCCTTGAAGTGCTGAATTCAAGATTGGCTCCTAAGAACGTTAAAGAATGATTTTCTTGTCGACGTGCAACCTTTCAGCTGCGAGAAGGCGTTTCTTTTTCAATCCTCAACCGATCTGTATACGGTAATGAGTTTTTTCCTGATATGACGATCGATCAATATTGATATTTTTATTTCCTAATCCCTATATGGGTATCATATTTATGCCTCCATATGCTTCTGTTCTGGAATCAGTATTTTAGTGTCTGCTTACACTTGTCTGTGCTTCGGCCTACTTTCCGCTGTTAATGCTTCAGTTGCATAACAAACACACCAAACACAAGCAAATCAATTAATAACTTCCTGCAAATGATGGCGGTCTATAAATAGTTCAGCATCTGGTGGTTCACGCTTGGATCATTGATCCACCGATAACTCAGTGGAACAGGGCGGCTATCAGCAACTACAGTCGTCATAACCACATGCGTTGACCCACTTAGCGGCGGATGTGCCCATGCACAAACCCTGCAGTCAGAGTTGTGACAGGACATTACATCCGCATCTAAACGTCTAAAATCGGGACCAGGAATGTCACCTTGACAGTGGCAGCATCGTAAGTACTTACGATATATACACTGAGTATATCTTCTTTGTCTAGACAGTTTCATACTGAGTATATTTTCTTTATCTCGGCAGTCTCAGACTGAGTATATCTTTTTTGTATCGCCAGTCTCAAACCGAGTATATTTTCTTTGTCTAGACAGCCTCACGCTGAGTATATCTTCTTTGTCTAGACAGTCTCAAACCGAGTATATTTCTTTGCCTAGAGAGCCTCAGACTGAGTATATCTTTTCAGACAGTCTCGGATTGAGTATATTTTCTTTGTCTCAAAAAACACTAACAAACACGACCGTCTTGGCATGTGTGTGTGTAAATACTGACTGTCGCTTTGCTTTCATAACGTCGAGATGTATGTAGTGGTATACCGATGACTCTCTCCTCCAATGAAAGTATAACCCATTCATCATCTGTTGTCACACTGACCACAAACACTGAAGTCAGATTGTGTTTACCGCCAATGTAATCAAACCTTCAGAGTTATAAGTGTGTGAGTCATCCAACCCATAGAAATACATTTTCTTTGTTCACGGAACGCTGACAAAATATACTACACTTCACAAGCCCTGGGGGGCAAGCGAAATCCTAAACACTTCAATAGGTATAGTATTTTGAATAGACATCTAGGGTTAGCTGTAGGGCTGGTTACCAAAGTACAAGGGTCGGGTATAATGTTCACTACACGGGCCCAGAATAAACCACCAGGACCCGTTTCGTCAAGTGACTGTTCACGTGTGACAGTCTGAAGCAATGCTTTGTTTCGTTTCTTTAACGCCGAATTCAATCCGGCAATATTGCTGTGGTCTGTAATAAAGCAGTCTCGACCAGACAATCCAGTGATCCACATCACTAGCTTCTGATGAAGACTGTTCTGGCACATCGGCCCTGAAACAAATATGTACAAGAAACTGTGACATAGAATATGTGGAAACCTTTGATTACCGTATCTTATCAAACTGAAAAAATACTCAGATCACTTTTTCATTATATTTTATGAATATTTATTTTTGTGTACAGTTTTTTTTCATATTTACATTTCAGAGACTACATGTTAGTCTAGTGCATTGAAATTCACAGTACCGAAATGATTTGCCATCATAACACGATACATAATTTCGTCAGTCATAAAATGTGAGAATGAGACAATCTTCCATTCTATATCCCGGGGTAGAATAGGCCTTCAGCAACCCATGCTTGCCATAAAAGGCGACTATGCTTGTCGTAAGAGGCGACTAACGGGATCGGGTGGTCAGGCTTGCTGACTTGGTTGGCACATGTCATCGGTTCCCAATTGCGCAGATCGATGCTCATGTTGTTGATCACTGGATTGTCTGGTCCAGACTCGATTATTTACAGACCGCCGCCATATAGCTGTACTATTGTTGAGTGTGGCGTAAAACTAAACTCACTCACTCATTCTATATCCATAAAGTATTAATAATTGTAATGGTAATACTCCACCTATATGGCCCTCGTATCCAGGCACACTGCCTGCTCATGGCTCTACCTACATTGCTATCCCCGGTCACAGGACACTCTCGTTCTGTCGATGCTTTCTCATGTCCCTGTGGATCACATACCCATGCTGCCAGTTAAGCGCAATGAAACGTTGCCAGCACATCCTCACGGGTACCCATGTTACAACTAGGTGAACTGAGACAATATGGATGTATGTATCTTGTCCAGGGATACTTCGAAAATGTGTCCACCACTTGACTCGAACCTATGTGCCTCAGCCTCGGATCCACCGTGGATCGAACCCAGACCTTCAGCGTTATAGGCAGACGCCTTACCACTGCACTATTGCCCTCCAAAAGGACTTGTGTGAAAGTACTGTTGAAGTTACGCAGGAATGCTTCCCCCTCAGCCAGTCGAAGTCTGTCACAAATCAACCGACCTGCTGGCAAAGACAAGAAAGAACATTACTGACCAATTTCGATTCAACCACCAATGAACATCAGACAGAGAAATTTAGGCGACAATTATTTAGTAACATCTTTTGTGTAGTAGAGGGTACCTTGGAGTTTCCCATTTACAAGAAGAAGCGAGTGAGTTAGGTTGCACGCCACTTTTAGCAATTTTCCAGCAATAACATAGCGGATGTTGCCAGAAACGGGCTTCACATATTGCACCCATGTGGAGAATGGAACCCGCGTCTTTGGCGTGACAAGCGAACGCTTTAACTACTAGGCTACCCCAATGCCCCAGATAAAGAAGAAAGTCTAACAGCTGGAACATGAGTAACGACTGGTAATGCTACTTCGGGCAGCCGGTTAGAAAAAATCTATCCGACCCAAGCCTTGGTCGTTGGACATTTTCGTGATCACATAATGAACTGAACAGCGAGACAGTGTGAAAAAGGCGGATGTGTACATAGACAGTAGAGATATTGATCTATCTTTGTTTGCCTTTAAGAGCCATGGCAACGCTCACTACCAATTATACCATGCAGAAAGAAAAATACTGATTTCATAGATACACGTTATTGGGGACGCGGTGGCGAGCTGGCAAACCGCCAGGCGAGTGCTACAGCGATTTTGAGGTGTCGGGATCGAGTCCACGTGTGAACAGTTAAAATCCTTGGATCCAACCAACAGACTGTCTCTGTGTTGCCACAAAACCTAGTGTGCAGTACACAACCATGTGCACTTAAAAGCACCCTTGAATCAAGCCATCAAAATGCAATGAACTTGGACTGTGATGATGTGTCCCAGATCACCCAGCTGTAAATGTATACCTCCTTAAAATGTGAAAGCCACATGAGCTCGGTGCGCCTAGTGGCAGCAAGAGTGGTGTGTTCCGACGCGCAGTTGAAATTGATCCATCATCCAGTGATCGAGGGAAAAACAAGTTGAAGCAACATATGTCATATTTGGGATTTCACTTTCTTAGTAAAGTACAAATTCTAGTACTTTTTTTCGGTTGAGTCCCATCCGGGATTCGAACCCGCACTCTCAGAGTCAGGCACCTAATCGCCAGCACACAAAGTCAGCCGCCTAGCCCGCTCAGCCACCGCGACTTCCACAAAAATTAAAGTCGGACAACTGGTAGTCTAGACAAATATGACATATGTTGCATTTGACCACTTTCTAAATGGCATCGTGTAATCAAGTTGGAGCAGTTGGGCTTGATTTCGCTATATAAACGTTAGTGTGTTTGTATGTATGAAAAGCGAAAAAAACACTAACAGAAAATCGGGAAAGGGAAACGAGAGATCCGGGGTTCCTTTCAGAAAGCAACTTTTACTAAGGTTAACCTTGACTCCCATTCTTTAAAGGTACTTTAAGGTTGCAGACTCAGGTAACCAACCTTCGTGCAATGTTAAAGAATGGGAGTTTGGGTTAACATTAGTAAAGGCTGCTTTGTGAAAGGAGCCCCTGACGAATAGTTCTCTGTGTAATTTCCAGTTCGTATATACCGTTGTTTTTTGTGACGTAGAATTATATGTTTTCAGAAGCTAATTGTCTGTCCGTGCCAGGAGACAGGAAACCGATAAGAGCTTCTGATTGGTTAAGGAAAGTCTCGCGAGGCTGGTGTGACGCTAAAAATAGCTCATCAATGAGCAATGGGTGAAGTAACAGAGGAAATCCCTGTTTTTCTAAAGAGTTGATATAAGCAGTGCAGTTGTGGAAACCACACACGATCAGAAACTGTGATATTTTCTCTAAAATGGCCTGAAGTGACAAATATGTAATCATCTATCGCTTCACTGCAGATATCATGTGAGTATTTGTCAATGTCGATCAGAAACACTGTGCTTGACATCCAATTTCGATTGGATCGTCTTGTGGTCATAGCGTTTCGCTCGTGACGACACACACCCGGGCCCGATTCCCCATTTCTAGTGTTCACCACCATAATATGGCTGGAATATTGCTAAAAGCGGCAAAGCTAAAATCACTCATTCTCTTCGTGACATTGTCATTTTAAAATCTGTTGCTGTCTTATAACACAAAATGCGCACTCTCGTCAATGGCCTTTAAGAACTGTGAACAATAAGGCCAACTCTGTTCTCTCCGTTGACGCTTTTTGTTTTTGTTTTTTTAAAAAAAAGACGGATTCTGCTAGGTTTAACCCGTTTCTATATTGTGTGGTCCTTTATAGTTAAACTGTTTTAGATTTAATGACTAGTTTTACATATCTATCTTTGATAATCTAGTTGATTTACTGTCCTACGTTGACAGATGTTTTACCATTCGCCATTATGTATAATATATAATAAGTCTCGTCACTATATGGCTGAAATATTGCCGATGTGACGTTAAATGTTAACTGCCTCACTCATTTATACACACCTTTATGCCACTGTCCTACATCCGGAATCTTTTTCCTGAGGCAAGTGGGTGTACTTTCCATATATGCATTTCATAAAGCACGGATTAACGTATTTTCAGTTAAACCATTTTATCCCGGATTTGAAAAAACAAATGTCTAATGTACGCAAAGACCAGTTCCCCATTACTTTATAAAACGAGAGGTCAGTAAATTAAATGCGGGATATTCTTCAGACTGAAAGACGTCTTTAGATGGATTTTCTGAGGGTTGGTAATGTGCAGGGGAACATTGTTGTTTCAGAAATTTACCGGAGTCCTGTATTTGGGGATCCCGGAACTCGCACTCTTACGCCCCTATTTTCGAAAGGATCCTAGCCCTAAGATATCCTAACTTTGATCCTACGGTCTAGGATAGGTGTCCTACCTTATTCTCGAAAAGTATCCTAACGTTAGGATATCCTAATTTGGGACAAATACTAGGACAGGTTCTGACTTGTCCTAAGTCCATCTTAGTGGAAATCAACATGGTGTAGTACTTGTTTGCTCACCAATTTTGAAATTGTAAAAGCTTAATTACAACAGCACGCAGTGTTATGAGTTCAGACGATTTTTTGAGTTGATGTCATCATTTTATCAGTTGTGAATAAGACTTACTTGTTACAATACACATATTCTTTAGAATTACAACCTCTGAAATGTCAATGACAAGGCTAACTCGATAAGGGAAGTAACTTCTGTTTATTTCCTAAGTGAATTTGCACTTTGTGAGATGATGCAAAATGAAAGTTCAAGTCATGATAATCATTAAGAGAATCAAATGAGACTATTTTTTGCACGTTTTTAAGATCTATTCAAGTACAAGTTCATTCTATTTTTCCAAGGGTATGAGGTACAAGGTATGATTTTTTAAATGTAAATATAGTTCATTACAATTTCTTCTAGATCAAGTAAGTCCACTAAAAGTTGAATTTCACTACTTTCAAACCTTTTACTTCTATTTCTAGTCTCACCATTTGTCTTGTAATCGTAGCTGCCCTTACATATGTGTTTTTCATGCAATGAATTATAGATAATATTTAGGTGAACTTGAAGGTTTTTATCTATCTCACCTACCGAAGAGCTCGCTATCCTAGCTAGGATCTGTTACTCAACTTAGGACAAGGATAAGATCGTTTCGAGAAAGGGTCTTAACAGTAGGATGTCATAACTCCTGTCCTAACTAGTTAGGATCTGTCGTAGCTAGGACAGTTTCGAGAATAGGACTACAAACTGGGATTCCAGACACTTAAATATTATTGTTGATCGAGCAGTAATATCATATGTCATGATCATCCCAATGTTAGAGTAATCAAATGATACCCTGACATCGATAGTTGCAGACTCAGTGATTACTTCCTATCACCTGATCGATTTTTTAACAACATGTTTTTGGACTTTTTCCGGGTCCCTGTGGACGCGCTTATCTATCTATAGATGTGTGTGTGTGTGTGTGTGTGTATGTGTGTGTGTGTGTGTGTGTGTGTGTGGTTATGTGTGTACAGGAGGTAGTTGAACGGAGATTCAAGTATTTACAATTCTTCTTTTGTCCGGAGAAAAAATGCCAAATGTCTCAACAAACCAGCTTGGACTTAATTTGTTTCTGCGTCTAATTCAGTACAGCATTCATGCTCTGTGATTATATCTTCCTATTTGAATTGAGACTTGAGATGTGTTATTTCAAACTTGATGCGTTATATCAAGTGCGTAAATCAGCACACTGTGTGTTTGCAGCTCCAACGGCAACTAAATGTGTCTGTATTGCCTCGTTCTAGCTATTTGTGTGGCCTGGAACCCCTGTTAGTCTCTTCGCCATATGACAGAGATAATGCCGATTCGACGCGAAGCTCAACTCAACTCAACCCTTATTTTCCGAATGTCGTACTTTTATGTATGTAATTTATTATGTCGTCAAGATGGACAACATATGACACATATGAAATAATCTTCACTTTTCTGCTTCTGTATAAGCACATAAAGAAACTGCAAACCAACAATTAAAATCTAAATTTATCAAACCTGTCTACACACATAAGGATTTAAACTCACAGATCAGTGACATGTATCCAACATGCATGCACGTGTCACGTTTCGTGAAGTCATTGGTTTCGTCTTTTACTTATATGTACCTTTGACATTGTAATCGTACTGATCAACTGGGATAATATTTGACATTTTGACAAAGCACAGTTTCTTTATGTGGCTAGTATATTATGTGGTTTCGGACGCCTAAGAACATCTGTTGTTTACTCACTAATCGTAAAACAACTGTGAAGCAAATATAAAAGACAGCAGTATAATAGACCCACGCAACAATTCAAATATGTGCCTGTGAGATAAGTCGCCTCGTTATAGCGCGAGTAAATCCGTAAACGTATAACGTACATAGACAAATGGTAATACAATATGTTTGTGTTTCAGGCACCTTTCATAGTTATACAGAGTGTTATTTGTGTTTCAGGTCCTGCAACATGGTCGCATTTCGAGCCGCTCAGATACTCTCCTTGTTGGCACTTAGTAAGTATACAGTTATGTGAGGGTCTCAAAAGTGAAACCGAAATCATGAAATGAAAGTATCTGTCGTCAAGGTAACCAACAACAGTCTTCCTACTTATTATACGTCACTCAATTTAGAATGATTGTCCAACATCTAGATTGTGGAACCCACATTGTGGAAACATTAGTGGCAGAGTGAGTTAGATCGCTGACGGTGTGTTGGTGGTTGGGTGCTTGACTCTGTGAGGTGCTGGCTGGAATCCCAGATGTGATAAAAAAATTTCTTTGCTCAAAAAACGTAATCCCAAATGAAATACATGTATCATTTGATGACTTCCTACCTGACAATTCTAATGTAACCCCGTACCCTTTAACACGTGACAGTGAGATGCGCAAAGAACGTGATCTAGACTAAGAGATCTCCGCCTCTCCCTGACCGCTGTGGCTGTGGGTTACATCGCTGACATGGGATTAGGTATCCCACTCTCACAGTGTGGGTTCGGATCCGGAATTGGATTAAGCCCATATCAGTTGACAAACTTCCGATATATTGCTCCCGTGAAAATGGGGGTAGAACTAGTCTTCCGCAAACCATGCTGTTGGGATCAGGATGCCAAGCTCGCTGACTTGGTTGACACTTGTCATCGTATCCCATCGTATTTCGATGCTCATGCTTTTGACCAGTGGACTGAGTAACAACGCCATGTAGCGGCATATCTTCAAACAACAAACCGAGCAATCCGTTACATGGCAACAAGTAATTAATATGTAGTCCATTCAGTCACTTTTTAAACTTTCTTTCGGACGTTGAAGCACATCCCCGTTAGTTAAGCTACCTCTTGACTTTGATCACCATTGTATTACGTCAAAGTAAATCCGATTGTACGCGTTGCTAACTTTTCATTTCATTGTTTCAGTGTTTGAGGCCAACGGCCAAAAGAATTGTGAATGGGGAAAGTATGGAGAAAATTGCAACAAAGAGTGTCCATCCACCTGCGTTACAAACCCAGAACGGAAGCTGAAACACTGCCAGAAGGAGACAGGGAGGTGTTCTGAGGGCTGTGTTAAAGGATGGTTTGACGATCTCTGTGACGAAGCCTGCAGCAAAAACTGCTTGGAAAACACTTGTAATCGTCAAAATGGCATCTGCACGTATGGATGTATTGCTACCTACAGGGGAGACTTTTGTGATGTCATAGGTGTGATATTGACTGATTCAATTCCCAGTTTTTTATAATCTAAATGATCATTGTATTGCTTTTACTTCGTAATATCGTTATAATCGGTTAACAGGTGGTTTGAAATATATGACATTGATGTCTTATATCACTATTTCATATATATCTTTTCATCACCCAAAACTGTGTTCCATGGGAGATATCATTTTGACAGTAGATATTGTACAATGCCCTGACAATGTTATGACGTCACGAACTTGATGACGTCACAATGAGACGACATCGCTGCACGGCAAGTCCTAAAAGTAGGTCAGTTTTGAAAAATGCACATGTTTCACTGAAAACTACTGAGGAATGATTTTTTATGATAAATAGAATCTCACCATCGTGTCTACTGATATCATTTATACCAACATTCGTTAATAAAGGCAAACATACATTCGGCAAGCCTGTGATAGTTGTACCTTTAACAACTCGTGTCCATATAATTGACATCAGTAGACACTTGGAAGATATTCAGTATATATGACATTTATTAGGGCGGTAAAGAGCTTAATGGATATCTGTAGGCAAGAGGGACTTAATGATGATCACACATATTAAAGGCAAAGGCAAAACTGATTATATCTTACAATTACCTGCCCCCGCTCTTCTCCTACAGACAGTGCCTGAAGTGTGGTAGTATACCTTATAAACCAAAGTTTGACCTGCTAGCTTTCGCCAACAATACACGCACAGCGGAATGAATTTTTTTGCATCTAGCACTTTAGTATTCAAATGATATATTAAATAGCCGTAGCCGGATCAGATAATCACCTGATCAAAATCATGAACGCCAGGCTATGCAACTGAAACACGATGACATGCATCAGCCAAGAAATTCCGAAATCCCGTTAGTTGTACAGATTGTTGAGGATGAATTCGAAAATGAATGCTTACAAATATATATATATATACACACACACACACACACACACATACATATACATATACATACATACATACATACATACATACATACATACATACATACATACATACATACATACATACATACATACATACATACATACATACATACATACATACATACATTACGCGATTATGTCATATCAATTTGGCACATAGATGTTGTTTTTTGGGTGTTTTCTTGGTTTGATTTATGGTGGATGTTTATTATTATTGTTTTTTAATACGTATCTTGAAAGTCACAACGACGACAGCTACAAACACGGCGGTTATAACCACGGCAGCCCCCGATGACAACAATCTTGCTGCGATCCTTGTCCCTGTGTTCCTCATTATCATCATCGTCTTTATGATTCTTGCTGTGGTGGTCTTCAGACTGTGAGTATATATTCTACCCCATAAATATGTCAGTTTCAATCAATGTTCAAAATATGTCAGTGACAATCAATGTGCAAAATCACGTTTTAAATGTGAATCTCTTCAGCAGTGTACTACACGCCTAAAGCCCTGCACATTCTGCAATTTAAAGACTGACTGCAAATCGGGCTATATAATTTGAAATTTTATTTCAAATCATAATTATATAGACAAACAAATGACAATGGACTAAAAGCTGCACATTTAACGAGCAATTTTGTGCTCACATTTTCGTTTGTGATTCGTCCACGATTCCCAGGGGTGGGTGATGAAAGTATTTATCACGATGTAGAAAATTCGTCGACAGTTGAACCGTTTAAATTATATCTGGGATAGTTTAGTTGTCCTCTCCTTTTTCAACAAATGCTTTAAAATTTACTTTGTGATTTAGGCAGGACACGGCTGACACATTGCTGATGTGACTTCACATCTCAGCTCAGTCAGTCATTGTGAACATTATCAGATTATATGCTCTGATTAGTTTCAGCAGCATGTCTTATAGATGACATATTATTCGACTGAGGATGTTGCGTTCGTGCAAAATGCATAGAATGTCGAAAGGATTTCTTTAAGTAAACATTGTCTGCACTTTGTTTCATGCAATGAAACAATGTGTTGATGCTGGTATTTCTCATTCACCTCTAGGAGATCGAGGAGAAGAAGAGAGAAGAAGAGAAGATATCCCTACAACGAGTACAGGTAAATATAACATGTCAACTATGATAAATGGCCTGCTTGGATCGTCGTGGAGACCACAAGGGGTAGATGACATAACAGCGTGACAAAAACATAAATGATAAACACCTAAATACACATCCATTGTCTTCATGGACATGATACAGCGTTCTTACATGAGTAAACCGTAATTTGACCTTAAGCTGGACAACAAGCAACTAGATATGAAATACAGTAGTAACAATAATGTTTTGTTTTCTTTGCAGTACTCCTGAGGCAGGTAAGTATACCTACCTATGTCCGATAAATAAAGATCTTATTAGCGGCACAACTGTCTGTCTGTCTGAGAGAGAGAGAGAGAGAGAGTGAGAGAGTGAGAGTGAGTGAGACAGTCTTAAAGAGAGGTAATTTACGTGCACATATGTGTGTGAGATTGAGTGTGTTATAGTGTGTGTCAGTAGGAGTGCATATGTGTGTGAGATTGAGTGTTATAGTGTGTGTCAGTAGGAGTGCATATGTGTGTGAGATTGAGTGTGTTATAGTGTGTGTCAGTAGGAGTGCATATGTGTGTGAGATTGAGTGTGTTATAGTGTGTGTCAGTAGGAGTGCATATGTGTGTGAGATTGAGTGTGTTATAGTGTGTGTCAGTAGGAGTGCATATGTGTGTGTGAGATTGAGTGTGTTATAGTGTGTGTCAGTAGGAGTGCATATGTGTATTGTATTGTTGGCAATACATGCATTTGTGTGTATCTGTGCGTGGGGTATACGTGGGTATGAGTGCGTGGGGTGTACGTGGGTATGAGAGTGGGGTGTACGTGGGTATGAGAGTGTGGTGTGTGTATACATGCGCTCATGTATTCTCGTTCACATACAGACAATGGGAGGTAACTCTGGTTTACAGGCGTAGTGCACCTACAGACACATACTATCGTCGCCACTTGGATTGGAAATATAAACTCTAAGGGTGCTTCTCACTACATATTGGATATGACGTATTTTCCCAGAAAAATCGCACTGGAGGTTTTTGTTTGCCCACAGGTTTTATTTTCTCTAAGAAGGACCTATCTCCTTTTTTTATTTTTTTTTGTAAAGCCTCCTCCCAGGTTTTCCTTTTTCCTAACTCCATATCAACATAAACGTTCAAATTCAGATGCTCTGAGTGTTTGAAATCAGCTGAAAAATATCGTCATAGATCAAGTTGAGAGTTCAAACTTTTTCCCAAGCAGGAATGGCACCGTATCTGCTAAATTATTCATCGGATACTCCACCACTCGGCCGGCCATCGGGCCGACAAATACGCCAAGTTAATTACTAGTATCTGTTTATAGTTTGGCCTACTGAATTTACAGTGAATTTACTAGCGCTTCAGTGACTGCTCTGTAGCTTCATTACATGACCATCTAATTATCTATCACCGACGGTTTACATATATAACAAAGCACTTATCTTCGGTTGCTTCTCCCTACTCTTCGGTCTCGGGTCTTACCTTCCTAAACATAACCTGCCATTCACACTATTTCATAATGTCGAAAGTGATGGTTAGTTGTCCATCACCGTGTGGCAGTAAAGCGAACGTTTCATCCCCAGACAATCACTGTTGTCTCACGAGTAATGAGAGAGTGAATTTAGTTTTACGCCGCACTCAGCAATAGTACAGCAATGTCACGTCATGTCGAATGTGAAAGGTCGGCACACGACAGGTGTGGGACGACATCGTCATGACAACGAGAACACCAGTGAGTGAGTTTAGTTTTACGCCACTCTCAGCAATATTCCAGCTATATGGCTGCGAACTGTAAATAATCGATTCTGGACTAGACAATCCAGTGACCAACAGCATGGACATCGATCTGCGTAATTGCTGATGTATTTAATGTATTTAAGATGCAAAGGTCAAGTAATTTTAAGAGCTGTTCATTTTGCCAATTTGTTTGATATGTTTCAGCGCCCTTCAAGCCTCACGATACAGGTAAGTGTACGCGAGACTTCAGACCATGTTATCATGGATAAAATTAATATGTCGAGTAAAGTGATAATTCTATATTATTGTAGAAACTCTTTACTGCAAGCTTAAAATACAATAAAATCAAATACAAACAATGTTTCCTTCTTAAAGTCTGAGCAATAACTTAGGGCTACATTGTGCAGGACTATACTGTCCTAAGTTGAAGCTTCTCCACCAGCTTCAGATGACGACAACTCAACTATAGACTTGGTCCCATTAATTGTGAGTGAGTGAGTTAATATCTAACGTCACATCGGCAATATCTCTGCCATATCGTGATGACCCATTAATTTAGATCGTTTCTCATCCGAGCTGTTTTGCCATATTTTGTGACTAGTTCATGTTTAACAGAAGATGAAGGTAATATAAATGCAGTAACAATGTAGAGATCAACAAGGATGTAGAACTAATTAGTTTGTTATTGTTTAGTATATGTGTCTGATAAACCAGGTCTAATCATCATATAACGTGTTTCAGTTCCCTTGATAGAAAAGCAGCCTGAAGTGAAGGAGCCGCAAGCGGAAAAGCCTCAAGCAGACCAGTTTGGTGAGTGCAGTGACCTGCTGTTGTTCACACGTCTGTTGGGAGATGTTTTATTTTGAATGTATATCCAAATATTGATCTTGCTTCGTACAAAAATGTGGTTTTCTGATTGGCGGAGTGTTCTTCTATAATTTTTAATTTACCCCGTTGGGAATGTTGAACTTATTTGGAACTTCGTGGTAGTAATTCTTTTTCTGTAATAACACGGAATAACGTATAATGTGCAGTAATTACCGAGTTTGCAAATCAGTGGAAGGGAAACTCTAAATCTATTTGTTTTCCTTTGTCGTCTGCAACATCTAGCGATATTTACGAAAAAAAAAGAAATAGATAAATATTGGTCACTGGTCCAGTGAACAACTTATAATGCAGTTTCAAGTGAAAATAATGTCTTCGTCTCTCCTTCGCTTCATTTGTTGAAATCTGAACATGTGACTGCTACTTATAGAACCAACGTTGAGGTTTGTATGACTCAGAAGTGACGTATATTTTGACAGAATCACCAGGAAACGATGACACAAACAAGAATGTTCCCGACTTGGACAAGCAGCCGAGAGGTATAGTGTGTGTCATTCGTTAACCAGGCATCTAACGTATCCTTGATGTCACAGTGAAGACGTTCTACAGCCCCCTGCCTTTAGGAATGACCAGGCTCTTAAGATGGTCATTGCTTTGGTTTGGCTTGTATGTTTTGTGGCTGGCTTTTAATAATTAGTATTGACCCATTCAATATGCAGGAGATGTGTGAAAAAGTCAGGATCTCAAATCAGGAAATGTGTAAATTTCCTGAATATTCCAGGATCTCTTCACTTTTGCTGATTTGACACATTTACTGTAACAAAATACATATACGGCAATTTGAGACAGTAGATCTTAGACATTGCCACTTTGGTAGGGGAACGAATGTTTTCCTTCAACTACACTGTGGTTCAGTAAGGCGGCATTTCACAACTAAACCAATTACTATATTGTAACAAATGATGGTTCTCAGAAAATAATGGTACGACAAAGACGCATCATTTCAACAAGAATGTATGATTTAGTGGGACATTTCTTATATATGAGGTATATTTACTAATTCTGTTTTGTTTTCTTTTTTCACATCTAAAAAGATCTGCCATCCAGGGAGAAAGATATCAGCGACCTGTTCGTCGAAACTAAGGGTTTCCGAAAGGTTAAAGAAAAGTTGGAAGCTTCTGGTCACGTGACAATAAGCGGTGCCCCAGGAGCAGGTAAAACCTCCATGGCCCTGATGCTGGGAGCTGAATACAGGAAGCAGGGATATGAAGTGGTACTGGCAGAGGATGCTGGTACTTTCCAGTTGGCTGATTGTCTGTGTAAGGGCAAATACGTCTGTGTCATATTCGATGACATATTTCAGAACGTTGGGCCATCCATGGATGTGCATCGCCTGAGACAAGTTCTGTATCAGCTCCATGGACATCTTGAACCCTGGAAAACCAAGCTGGAAAGAAGATACAAAATCCTTCAGCAGACACCAGGAACCGAACAAAGAAGAAACGATCGTCCGAACTTGTACATCATATTCACCACAGATTCTAAAAACCTTGAACATGCAATTCTAAAACTCAAAGAACCTATATTGTTTCAAAAGTCCTCAGTTGTGGACTTGGCCAAGTTGCAGAGCCCTGAAGAGAAAAAGGCCATATGGCTGAAACACAAAAGTCATTACGACTGTAAAACTGAGGTAGATGTGAACATAATTATTGCCTACAAGGAGCTGATTGGTTTTCCTCTGGCATGCAAACTTTTTTCAAGATATGATGCCTTTCAAAAACACAAAGAATCGTTCTTTGAAATGCCTAAATTTCATCTAAAACAGGAACTGCATAAGAACATAAATCACCTTGACGATCAGTCAGTAGAGTACCTGTTGAGGTCACTATGTGAAGGGGAACAGAATAAAGGAAAACTCCACAGTGGATATGACAACAAAATACAAGACACACATCCGAAGAATGTGTTAGCTCTTGTCTCATGTTCCCACCCTCTAATAATTGACATGTGCCTGTCTGCCATATTGGATACTAAACCAGAGGTGTTTCTTCACAACTGTAGTTTAAAGTTCATCTGTGAGCATGTACGTGATCAACAGCATGACACTGTACCTGGAGAAGAGACTGTCATATATTTCCCAGGTGCTCACAGTGACGTCATTACCGCCAGACTGGCTGAAGCTGTTGCTGATGGCACTTTCAGCAGCTACATCATGCATCCCATCTGGAAAAGGGAAGAAGTTGCAGACAAAGTGTATCAAATGCTTGGAAATGAAGGCACTATGTCGTGTGAAACTAAGCATGGAATTCTCCACTATGCCTGTTTCCTCGGGAACAACAGCTTCATAGAACGACTCGTCCACCACTGTGACATCAACAGACGTGCTGTGAATGGCTGGACGCCAGTTATGTTCGCAGTTACTGGAGGACAGATGGATAGTATGAAACTCCTTTTGAATCATAAGACTGATGTCACACTGTGTGATGCCGCGAACAATGACCTGTTACATTTGGCTTGTCAATATGGAAATGTTTCACTTGTCAAATATGTTGAACGGAAGCTGAAGAAAAATACTGCTTGGCATGTCAACAGCCGGGGAATGGATGACTTGACACCGATTATGTATTCAATTGTCTCCGGCAAGAATGATCTCTTTGATTATCTAGTCAAACAGGGCGATTTAACCTTACGGGATAGCAACAACAACACTGTTCTTCATCTGGCATGTTTGTATGCAAGCGAAGCCGTTGTTAATTCGTTGTTATCATCAACAGACATAAACAGTCAAGGGAAAAACGGCATGACGCCTGTGATGTGTGTTCTGTTCTCAGGAAGGATGGATATGTTCGACCTTCTCGTGTCAAAGAATGCAAACACGTCATTGACAGACGATGACAACAACAATCTGCTCCATTTAGCCAGCCTGTCTGATGACATACCCGACATTCTACTGAAACAGATAGACTCTGATATTCAAGGAAATCACGGTTGGACACCCCTAATGAAGGCAGCTGCCAATGGAGCAAAACATGCATTTGACCAGTTAGATAAAGTTAAGGCTACTCTATACCCGAAAGATGACAACAACAACAATATCCTTCACCTGGCTTGTCATGGTGGACATGCCTCTATTGTGAAACACGTACTGACAATGTATGACGTCAACAGTCGTGGAAATAAAGGATGGACGCCAGTTATGTATGCTGTTGCCAGTGGGTCGAAGGACGTGTTTGACCTGCTGGTGTCTGAGGGGGGTGATGTATCCTTGAAGGATGACTACGGCAACTCAGTTTTCCAACTAGCCTGTATAGGCGGGAACCTATCCATTGTGGAATGTCTCTTGTCAAATTCTGAAGTCGACAGTTCTGATTACCTGGGGAGGACTGCACTTATGAAAGCTGCTGAGTCAGGTCATATACATGTGTTCAAATTTCTTGTGTCACAAAAGGCTGATCGTAAACTGACTGATGACTTCAATAACACTGTCTTACATTCTGCATGTGAGGGAGGGAATGTAGCCATTCTTGAACATTTGCTGACAACAGTTAACCTTAATGTGAGGGGATTAAATGGCTGGTCACCAGTTATGGTAGCAGCTCGATTTGGAAAGCTTGATGTTTTCAGTTTGCTTGTTTCAAAAGAAATAGACCTGACTCTGATTGACGACCACGGTAACAACATACTTCACCTCGCATGTCAGTGTGGAAACAAGTCGATCATAGAGCACCTGCTTCCACTGTTTGACATCAACAGCCGTGGACAGGATGGCAGGACGGTTGTGATGTATGCAGCTATCAACGGAGTAAAGAGTGTGTTTGATCTGCTTGTCTTAAAGGGAGCTGATACATCGCTGAAAGATTATCAGAACAACTCCGTGTTTCATTTAGCTTGTCTGGGTGGAAACAAATCAATAGTGGAACAATTACTTCTACATGCTGATATCAACACTTTGGAAGACAGCGGGAGAACAGCAATTATGAAAGCAGCTTCTGCCAGTAATAAAAGTGTTTTCGATTTTCTGGTCTCAAAGAACGCCGATGTGGAAGTTATCGATGACTACAGAGACACTGTCCTTCACTCAGCTTGTAAGGGAGGAGAGATGATGATCGTTCAGTGCGTTCTTCAAATGCTTGACGTCAACACAAGGGGAAAGGAGGGTTTGACACCTGTGATGATGGCATCTTCTTTTGGAAACAGGCATCTGTTCAACATGCTTGTTTCACAGCAAGCAGATCTCACTCTTACTGACGACCAGGGTAACAATATGCTTCACCTCGCATGTCAGGGAGGAAACAGGTCCATCATTATGCATCTGCTTCCTTTGTTTGACGTCAACGCTCGCGGACAGAATGGTAGGACGGCTGTCATGTACGCAGCTCTGAATGGAGTGAAGAATGTGTTTGACCTTGTCTCTAAGCAAGCTGACATGTCAGTGGCTGATGATTACAACTCGACCATATTTCATTTAGCTTGTCGTGGTGGAAACACTTCGATGGCAGAATACCTCTTACAGCAGAGTGATATCAATCACCGGGGATTCAACAACAGAACAGCAATAATGGAGGCAGCTTTGGCAGGCAAACCAAATGTTTTTCATTTGCTAGTGTCAAAGGAAGCTGAGCTGAATCTAACAGATGACTACAATGATAATGTCCTACATTTTGCATGCCAAGGCGGAGACACAGCCATTGTAAAGTATCTTCTGAAGATGATGGACATAAATGCTAAAGGGCGGAATGGCTGCACACCAGTTATGCATGCAGCGTGGGCAGGACAGAAGAATGTGTTCAGCCTCCTTGTGTCACAAAGCGTTGAGATGGAGCTGCTGGATCGCTCCAGAAACAATTTACTGCATCTTGCATGTCAGGGAGGAAACACCCCCATCATAAAGTATCTCCTGCCACGGTTTGACATCAACAGTCCGGGAGAGGACGGATGGACTCCAATAATGATGGCAGCTCTCAGTGGAAAGATGGATGCTTATGATGTGATTGCATCACATGGGGGTATTCCATCTTTGACTACTCCACAGAATGATACTGTTCTTCACGCAGCTTGTCAAGGTGGGAACAAAGCCATTGTTAGGAAGGTCATTGACGGCTTTGGCATCAACACAAGGGGAAAGAATGGTTCCACTCCTCTAATGAGAGCAGTTGTTGGAGGACATATGAGTGTGATGAAGTTCCTGATGTCTCGGGGTGCAGACCATACTCTAGTGGACAAGGATGGACTCACTCTTCTACATTTTGCATGCAAATTCGGTCACCTTGACATTGTGAAACATATCTCAGACAAGTTCAATATAGACACTCAAGACAACGGTGGTTTAACTTGCATCATGACAGCAGTGTTATATGGTAAAGTTGCCGTGTTTGACTACCTGAGAGGTAGAGGCGCAGATCTGTCAGTGGTTGACAGCACAGGAGATGACGCCTTAAACATTGCCCTTAAAGTGAACTGCAGACGAATCATAGAAACACTTATGTCAGGTGGAGAGTCAGAGAGGAATGTAAAGCCACTGGATGACATAATGAGGTCAATAGTGAGGTGTGACGTATACCATCTGACTATGTACAAGCCAGACAGAGCTTAAACTCAGGAGACGGAGATGGAAACAGGTAGAGAAAGTCAAGAAACTGACTCCATGGAATGAACCAATAAATTCCTCGGTAAATGGCACAAGTACTTGCCTTGAAGGTTTGCATTTGAAAACAAATATTTCTGAGAGGGGCAAGTACTTTACAAGAAGGCCTGCAGTTACAAAGGTCTTTGGTACACGAGACTAGTCCTTAATTTGAAGGTCTACATTTGAAAACAAATCGTGGGATAAGGAGGCAGGTACTTGACTCAGAAGGTGTACGGCTACAGAAGTCTTTGGTAAAGGGTACAAGAACATGACTTGAGGACTGAACATGAAGAAAGGTGGAGCAAATTGGGCAATTACTTAGCTTGAAGGACTGCAGGTGACAAAGTCTGTGGTAAAGAGGCAATAATTTTCTTTGAAGGTACACACTTAGGGAGGTTTAGGTACTCGAGGAAAGTATTTTCCTTGAAGCTCTACATTTAAAGACGTCAGTGCTTGAAGGGACAAAGAAGCAGAAAGTCCAAGAAAGTCTTGCTGTTCCAAGAATAACTGACAAAAGAGGCAAATAGAAGTGCTTGAAAGTATTTAGTAAATGAGGCACGTATTTGACTTGAACACCTACAGCTGAAGAAGTCTGACTCTTACACATCTAATTATAGAGAAGATATATTGTTGATATATTGAAGAACATTTATGCGTTGAACGTGTGCGTTATAAATATTCACTGAATATGGCTATCATAGTGAACATCAAATGTTGGTTGTATAAACATGGACGGAAGAGCCATGTTGTGGTAGGCATGCATGGTTTAATCCTGGTTTTACATTTCCACTTTGTATATTTTAGTATGTTTATAATATCTGTGGCGTATATTTCCCTGTTGTTTGGTATGCATGCTTAGACTCCAGTACCTTTAGTCTGAAAATATACATTGTGTATATACAATGTGTTAAGGATCCAACATTACGTCCTTATTAGATAAAATGTATGTGCTATTGTTATGAGTTAAATTTTAACCTACCATTATTCTTTAAGTCAGCACGATGAAATAAAATGATCTAAGGGATTATTTTTCACGTGGAAAGGTATTTCATGTAATATTCATGTCATATAAATACTACAACTACAAGTCATGTTAGTGACTGTATATTTGTGCCAAGAGACGTGTTGCTGTGACTGGAAACAGAAGGTGATATACATCATCATGTTAACTCTGCTAAATCATGTTTTCCAAAGAGGAAAAGGAGACCAAATGTTTCTTTTTGGATGATGTTCTACTGTTAAACAAATGAAAAATTAAATTAAAACATTAAAACATTAAATTAAAATCGCCCCAGCCACATACTGGAATTGATTAATGTGACTATGAACGTGACTGGTGCTCCCCGGATCTTTGTGTCTTGGTCGACTCAGCATCCGGCGTCTGGAGGTTTTGTTTTGTTCATGTTCTGAGGACCTATTCAGCTGATATTTTCCCATGCTGAAACTCACTTATGATCAAAGAACCGTCTTGCCACAGAGGTCTGAATCTGGTTGTCGGTGTTAGCCTAGTGCAAAGCTGAAAGTTATTGTCACTCTTCTATTGCTTCTAAAACATGTTGCAACGATTGTCTTGAAATGTTGTAAACTTGTTTTTGTTTTGAAGTAGATTTCGATGTATACTTGTGATTTTCCCTCAAGTCGCCCGGATACGTTCCATTTCGAAAACAATGTTTCGCTGTTCCTGAAAGAACATTATTTTCTCTACAGTAGCAATACTAAAGCCGTAAAGGAGGTAAGTCTAGAAGCTTTTTTCAGTTTAAATGGACTTGTTTGTCACAGAGGTTACAGAGATTGTCATCTCCATCAAATATACCTCGCTTTCCAGACAAACTGAATAGTATGTTGTCACTGTGTTGTTGAAGAGTTAAAGGTATTAATGAATGGCATTTGTGATGAGTATTTTATGCAGGAGATGTTATATGTGTACAAATTGCCAGTGATCAGGATAATTAACATTTTATTACTGATATAAAAAATTGGTGCTTTCTTAAAATGGTTACCGTACCTTATGAACATCCACAACAAATACCACCTGTGTCGACCATTGAACAATATTTATTCAGACTGGTATACTACCATAAAACTACCGCGCCAAGCATGTGATCACACTTATTAAGTGACTTACAACTAACGTTTTTATGATTTATGAATATATTGTTTCTGTCTTTGTGTTGTTGGAAAACAACAGTCACTGGTGGAAGGTATGAAGGATTAGTGTTGGTCTCTATGCGGGAGAGACATAAAGTGTCTATAAAGAAAAGTATCCACAGTGTTCTTTGTAAGTATTTGCAGTCTGAATGATGTTTCCATATCCAGTGAAAGGTTTATTACAAAACTATAACAAACACCATCAAGAGTGAAATAGGATAGTTTTACGGCGCCTTCAGTAAAGACTCCACCATCTAACCACACTGTCCTGTGAACAGTACATGTATGCAAGATGTAATAGACTGTAAGACTACTGTGTCTGGCAAGTGATCACATCTCTTGCACAGGTTTTGAACTCTTCATAGCCTTATTTCGAATGTTCTCAGCATAATGGTGCTTTCTAGAAAATAGTATAGGTGTTCAGCAATAAATATCGGACAGACGATAAACATTAACGCACTATAAGATAGATAAATAAAAACATAATGTTTCGCAAGTGGTTACTTGTTTTCAAACACGATCACTAAACTGAACTGCCATTTTTCCATCGTGAATCGAAGTGTGCACTTTATGAATTAACACACTTATGTAAGTGTGGTGTCCACTGGTATTCACCTAAATGTCTGGTAACGATAATTTTCACCTGAGACCTTACTTTCCATTAAGAACTGTTTTTTCACCTGTTTTTTCTTGGCTAACATTCAAAAAAAAATTCCCACAATCGCCAGCAGCTGAAGGGATGATGTAAATCCAGCCATGGTTCTCGCAGGTAGCAAAGGTACTGTAAGTCCCCATGGTCCCTAGTATGGCGATCTACCTTCTGTTGTTGGCGATCTATAGCCGATATTTATATTGTATTGTCTTCTTTAATTACGCTGTTTTGTTTCACATGCTAGGTTTCAGTTCATATCTGTGATAATAGAGTAATTATACTGTCCTTCGATAGCAGGATTTTACGTTCTTAATTTATTAATTTTGATATTGATATATATGAAACTGTTCTCGTCAAGATATGGTTGCAATATTGCCGTTGTGACGCTAAATATTAACTCACTCACTCACTCTAACCTGTTTCATTGTATGTTGTGGTGATACTGTACTGTCGCCTCATGGCTTCCTTGATGTATATTGCTACTATATGCACTATTAAACAATTTGTAAAAGTGATTGAGTGTTTTTCTGTAGTAGTTTTTGTGTTATAGGATCGTCTGTGTAGAATAGTAGATCCAAATGTAGATTCGGACACCGCACTGTTTTCAGTCCTACCCAAGACCCCAGGTTACATATCACTTCTGGCTGATCACATATCCCCCAAGATCACGACAGGCAACACAAGTTGTGCCCTGGTTGAGAAAGGGAGGGCAGGCTACACATGTTGGGTCCTGGCTGAGACACGGAGGGCGAGTTACACATACTTGACCCTGGCTGAGACAGGGAGGGCGGGTTACACATGCTTGACCCTGGCTGAGACAGGGAGGGCGGGTTTCACATGCTTGACCCTGGCTGAGTGAGTGAGTGAGTGAGTGAGTTACGATTTAACGTCACATCGGCACTATTTCAGCCATATCGTGACGAGAACATTCATCAATGAAAACGACTATTGTGTCCATTATAAAACCTGTCAACGAAGGACAGTAAAAAAACTAGAATATCACAATTAGCATTAAGACTAGTGTGGAAAGGTAAAACTGATATCGTTATATGGACAATACAATATAAAAACAGGCTATAGATCGCCAACAACAGAAGGTAGAACACCATACTAGGGACCATGGGGACTTATAGTACCTTTGCTACCTGCATGGTCCCTAGTTGGATTTACACCATCCCCTCAGCCGCTGGCAATTGTAAGAAATTTTAGCCAAAATTAAAATAACACAAAGATTACACTTAAAAGTCCTGGAAAGTATAAATTGACTTTGAAAATTTTGGGACTTACGTACCCTCTCAGGAGGACAATTATTTTACAATACTTCAACCCCCGTTGAGGGTACAGCCACTAATGATCAATGTCCCTTATATATACTACCAACCATTAAAATACAACTATCTACAGAACATATCAATTATAATTCAACAAGGAAATCAATTTCCCTTAAAAATCCAATAATTAAATGAGTATTGACTGTGTTAAAAAGATCCGAAAGTGTTTTTACATTGAAATATTTATCCCTTATGATGGAGAATTCAACACAGTCAAGCAGGATATGCTTGACCGTGGTTCTCTCATCACAAGGGATGCAAAATGGTGGATCTTCACCCTTCAACAGGTATGCATGGGTAAACCTTGTATGACCAATACGACATCGTCGCAAAATGACCTCTTCAAATCTGGACTGACAACCCAAGTGGGTATAACCAATGTAAGGTTTTATTTCATGTAATTTATTGATACCCACTTGGGTGTCCCACTTCTTCTGCATCAAATCACGGACATAAGATCTAATTGCACTTTTATAATCACTGTATGGAATAAGAAGTGGAGTCACAGACGATGTCGTATTGGCCAGTTGCAAGATCATTATACATTTCAATAATTTCAATTAAAAGTGGATGTTTGCACGACAAATTTTTAATAGCCTGAAGGCAAGAAATAGAGTCGGAATAGATTATATATTGTTTACGTTTAGGGTGTCTTTGAATATATTTAAGAGCCGTTAGTATGGCGTTTGCTTCAGCTGTAAAAATAGAGCTGTTATCTGGTAGTCTAGAAGATATTGTTCTGGATCCAATGACAGTGGCACAAGCCACTGCACCACCGTCCATGGAACCATCTGTATATAAGGGTTTGTAATTGCTATATTTAGTTTTTAATTGATTATATTCTTGTTTATATTGTAGTTCATTAGTTTCTGATTTTTTAAATGAAGTCAATGTTAGGTCAACTTGTGGCCTAACCAATTGCCAAGGAGGGAAGAAAGAAGACGGGAGGGAGCTATGTTTTCCAGCCCAATGCCGGCCGAAGAAAGAAAGGGTTTAATTCTGTGCCCTAGAGGTGGAACAAGAGAAGACTTCTTGTCGTACAAATCCTCATAAAGTGGATTGAACACACAGGTATATGCAGGGTCAGATTCATTAAAATATAATTTAGTCATGTATTGTAAGGATAATTTTATACGACGTTGTATTAGAGATGGTTCATCAGCCTCAACGTAAAGACTTTCAATAGGTGAAGTTCGGAAAGACCCAAGGCAAAGTCTTAGACCTTGATGGTGGACAGAATCTAATAGTTGCAGGTTGCTTTTGCAGGCTCCACCATATACGATGGAGCCATAATCAAGTTTTGAACGGACCAGTGATCGATATAGTTGTAGGAGGGTAGCTTGATCCCCTCCCCACTTTGAGTTGCAAACAACTTTCAACAGATCGAGTGCTTTCAGGCATTTGGCTTTTAGGGATTTAATATGCGGCAAAAAGGTTAAATGGGAATCGAAAACTAGGCCCAAGAACTTGGCCTCCTTTACAACTTTAATGGGAGTGCCACTTAAATATAGTTCAGGGTCTTTATGCGGTTTATATTTCCTACAAAAGTGTAGACAGTTAGTTTTCGACTTTGAGAATTTGAAACCGTTTTCAAGACACCATTTATTTATTTTATTTAAACACAACTGTAATTGCCGTTCAATAGTATGCATATTTTTACCACAGCAGGAAATATTAAAATCATCCACAAAAAGCGATCCATCAATTGAATCATTTAAAACCTTGGATAAACTATTGATCTTAATGCTAAATAAGGTTACCGACAAAATACTGTCCTGGGGAACACCCTGGTCCTGATTATAATGATCAGACAGTGTTGAACCCACACGGACTTGAAATTGCCTGTCTTTTAAAAATTGTGATATAAAAAGAGGCAAACGGCCTCTCAAACCAAAATCATGCAGATCCTTCAAAATGCCATGCTTCCAGGTTGTATCATAAGCCTTTTCAAGATCAAAGAAAATTGATACAGCATGTTGTTTGTTGACTATATCATTTTTAACGAAGGATTCTAAACGTACCAGATGATCAATGGTACTATGATTTTTTCTGAAACCACATTGAATATTTGTGATAAGGTTATTGGTTTCAAGATACCAAACAAGTCTATTATTCACCATACGTTCCATGGTTTTGCAAACACAGCTAGTTAACGATATTGGTCTATAATTCGACGGATCTGTATGATGCTTACCAGGTTTTGGTATTGGAACTACAATGGCATTTCTCCATGAAGGAGGAAATTTTCCAGACGTCCATATTTGGTCAAATAGATCCAAAAGTGTCATCAAACATGATTCAGGTAAGTGTTTTAGTAGCTGGTAATGTATATTATCATCACCTGTTGCAGTGTCATGAGCTGGCTCAAGAGCCGTATGGAGCTCATGTAAAGAAAACACTTCATTGTAATCTTCGCCGTTATGTGAATCGAAATTAAGCTTTATCTTTTCCTGTGGTTTCTGATATCTCTGAAACTCAGGGACATAATTCGCCGACGATGAATTCTTGGCAAGAGTTTCGCCAATTTTATTTGCAATTTCAGATGTGCCAGTAATTAAATTATCCCCATCTTTAAGATGGTGAACAGCAGCTTTTGAACCTTTACCTTTAATTCTTTGAACCATGTTCCATACCTTTGATATTGGTGTACGTGAATTAAGTTTGGACACATAGTTCCTCCAAGATTGTCTTTTATTTTGTTTGAAGGTGCGACGTGCCTTCGCATTGAGTATTTTAAATTTATTCAAGTTGTGGACAGTTGGGTGACGACGGAAATAATGTTCTGCCTTTTTTCTCGCTTTTCTTTTCTAGCTTGTCTACAATCTGTATTAAACCATGGCTTTCGTACATGTGGAGTCGTAGAGGACTTAGGTATACACTTATCAGCTATTTCATTTAAAATGTCAGCAAAGGTTTGAATGGGATCGGTTATATCACTGAAACAGCCAGGTCGCAGTTTCGATTTACAAATAGTTTGGAATAAAGGCCAGTCAGCCTTCGAAAAGTTCCATCTTGTATGTGATGGAGAAGCAGATGGAGTTAGTTCTGAGAGAATAGTCCACAAAGGTCATTATGAACAGACCAATCAAATTCATTCAGTAAAATAGAATCTGCAAGAGACAGATCCAGAGAAGAATAAGTGCCACTTGCAGGATGCAGATATGTACTTGAGTCATTATTAAATATGCACAGATCATTACTGGAAATAAAATCTTCAAGTATTTTGCCTTTAGTGCTAGTGTTAGTGCTGCCCCAAAGTGGGGTGTGACCATTGAGATCACCCATAATAACGCATGGCTTCGGGAGTTGATCATAGAGTGATTGAAGATCAGTCTGTTGAAGTGCAGATGAAGGTGGAATATAGAGAGAGCATAATGTAAATGCAACACCGATGTAAGTCGTACTGCCACAGCTTGGAGCGAAGTTGTTAGTATAACGGGACTGTGAATAACATCCCTCCGTACAAGTATAGAAGATCCTCCAGTGGCCCTGTCACCTAGAGGGGAAAAACAATGATAGGCTGTAAACTGGCGCAAAGTAAAAATGTCCGTCTGTTTCAGATACGTTTCTTGTAGACAAAAAACTGATGGTGTTAGATCCTGGACTAATAGCTGTAATTCATTAAAATTAGTCCTAAGACCTCTACATTTCCACTGTACGATAGTAGCAGGTTGACTTATCTTTTAGGTGGAATGATGGGGGATCTGCCCCTCACTTTCTTCGAGGGCGACAAGCTATGTGTCCTGGGACAGGAGTTTTCGGACACTTCCATGTCCTCTAGTGAACCGTATTTGTTATATATCTTGATTGGATTTTCTGAACCCTTTTGAGGTCTGCCACTATTTTTCAATGATTCTGTTCTTGGTTTATGAATACTTTGAACAGTGTTTTTAGAATTGACTTTAGTTCGAGTTTGTTGGTTGGACTGAGATAATGAGTGTTCCCCGGATGAAGAATCTTGATTAGAAGACTGTGATGGAATGTCTGGCTGGATAACCAAGTTATTGCCAGAGTTCTCAGTCTGAGTAGACTGTTCAGGTGTGAGTGGCTGAGGTGTGTTGGTTTTAACCCATGTCAAGTCGGTCTGACAATGTATTGAAGAGGTGGGTACTGATAAGGTGTTTACCTGTGGGTTTGTGTCCGAAGATGTCCTGGCAACTGATGCATATGAACCACTTGGTGCTGTTGATTCAACGATCTTTTTGGCATCTACAAAGCTAATATTTTGGGTAAATTTGATTTTAGTAATTTCCATTTGTTTTTTCCAAATTGGGCAGTCTTTTGAAAAGGAAGAATGATTTCCTGTACAGTTTGTGCACTTCTTTATGTTACTAGTACAGTCTTCTGTAACATGGCTAGTTTCACTGCAGTGACCACATGTTATTGGTTTTGTACAGTTGTTAACACCGTGTCCATATTTTTGACATCTAAAACATCTCAAAGGATTTGGGATATAGATGTCAACGGACATATTGCTGTAACCAACCTTGACTGACTTTGGAGGATTCGGTGAAGAGAAAGCAAAGAGGTAGGTATTTGTCTGAATGGTTTCATTGTTTCTGCGGGTAGTAAAACGCTTGACAAATATTACTCCCTGATCTTTCATTTCAGAAGCAATGTCTAACTCAGACATAGCAGCCAACAGTCGATCCCTGTCTCTGATTATACCCTTGCTGGTATTTAGTGTTCTATGGGCAGAGACTATAACAGGAACTCCAACGAACATATCCGTAGATAAAAGGTTGATAGCCTGCTGTTTTCTGCTACATTCAATTAGAATGGATCCTGAACGCAAGTGTTTGGTGTTTTGTACCTCTCCAGCTATTCCGTTGATACCTTTAGAAACCGCAAAAGGATTAAGTTTTAAGGGAGTCTTATCCGGAGTTTCCATTATCAAAAATCGTGGCCAATGATCAGTAGAACCTTGTCGCTGTTCTCCAACATCATCGAGTGGACGTTTTGGTTTTTTTGGGGGGTGTTTGGTATTCCATGTTTAAGACATATTTGTTCATCACCCGAGCTCCCCACCCTCCACGGAGTATCACAAGGACAATGCTAAAAACAAGCGGATCTCCAGCTTGCAGCACCAAGGATACCCAGGTGATATACTCCAGCAGAAAAATTAAGAGATTAATGATTCTACCAGATTGGCCCATGAGCCACCGCCTTCTGGCATAGGACTCTAGGCAAAGTTCACGATAAACATATCAAAGTCAAGTCAAATATTGTTCCAAGAATAAGGGTGCCAAGACCATAAGTTCAACAATTCCAAATAAAAATTCTGTGCTTTTGTGTATAATCCATGCACAGGGCTTGGCATGACCAGCCGATTGGTTGAATCGGGCCCATTCAACCACCCGTCTAGGTGAAGTAAGGGCCGAAGTGGTGTGTTGGGCAAATGAAACGCAGTTAAAAGCCCATCTGCCCTCAACCACCAGGATCCCGTCCTCCACCGACACGGGACGCAACCTACGGCAAACAGGTTGCCCAATTTAGTCGCCTCTTACGACAAGCAATGGGGTGCTGTGGACACATTCTGTCCCGGGTCCACACGGGAGAAGAGCACTTAGCGTTACCCAGCACCCACCACGAGGAGGTGGCTCTTCATGGGTGCCGACCCTGGCTGAGACAGGGAGGGCGGGCTACACATGCTTGACCCTGGCTGAGACAGGGAGGGCGGGCTACACATGCTTGACCCTGGCTGAGACAGGGAGGGCGGGCTACACATGCTTGACCCTGGCTGAGACAGGGAGGGCGGGCTACACATGCTTGACCCTGGCTGAGACAGGGAGGGCGGGCTACACATGCTTAACCCTGGCTGAGACAGTGAGGGCGGGTTACACATGCTGGCTGAGAGTACTATTACAAGAGTCGCCAGACACCAGTTTTGGTTTGATCCAGTTGATCCAGGCGGATTTGATGTTGACTGGCTACACCAAGTCACCTGTTCACCGCCAGGTGTGCTCGCCAAGGCGAGAAGGGAATGGAAGGTGGTTGTTCACGTACTTTTAAACAGTATGTTTTATTAGGCAAAAAGTGAAGTAAGTGTTTAATTTACACAAGTGAGTTAAAAGGTTTGATGGGTTGTGTGTGTGTGTGTGTGTGTGTGTGTGTGTGTGTGTGTGTGTGTGTGTGTGTGTGTGTGTGTGTGTGGTGGTGTGTGGTGTGTGGTGTGTGGTGTGTGGTGTGTGGTGTGTGTGCAGCTACATCCATAGCTACTTCTGTCATTCTGGCAAGCGTATGCCAGGTTACTGCTAAATATACTTTCATCATTTTTATTACTGGTGACTCACACTGTACAGTCCTGAGACTGGATGTTAGTAAGTTGTAGCTATTTATGGTCAACACATTGAGAAATGATCATGATCACAAGGTGCATAGTGCTACATTTAGACTTAAGACTTTCGTGTAAGGTAAGGATCGTGGTTCTTATGTTGTTGGAATTAATGTCAAGATTCGGTTATCTCAAACATAGCAGATCTTAGATCAGCACTGTGACAACCGGGATGTGTACAACTGTTTTCACGTGTCTGTTCACATTGTTTCTGAAAGAAACTTGGGTTATCTTTATAGAAGACGTGAGAAGAGGTGCCACATATAATTGCATTAGTAGCTTGGAGATAAAGGTACACATATATTCACATTCTACTGTTCAAAACTTTGTCTGCTTTCACATGATTTTAGCTACTTGCTTCAGTAGAGGAACATGAAGATTTATGAGTGCAAAGCACACTGAAATAAATTGGTTGAGATTTGCCTCTATGTTGCTGGCACATGGTTTAATATATCAAAGTTTTTGATGCGTTCATTTGCTCTTTCTACGTGTATACGGGTCTTGCCACCTTGTGACCAATTTGTCCCTCCTCCTTGGTAAATTGGGATTTTCCTGAAATGAATGGTGGTGTATTTCCATCAACTCCCCTCGGCAGCATGCCATGTATTGTAAAACCCTTGTCTGCAACTATTAAATCGTCAGCTTCAAATCTGTTGGCAAGGAGACTATACCTAACTATTTGCTACACCTGAAACTGATGATGAACATATTGGCTCTGCCAACATTAAACCGCTGTGCAAGGTCTAAGTCTTTGCTGTTAAGTGTCAAATTCATGAGCGTGAGCAGGAGCTGATTCAAGTAATGTGACTTGGCTTTCAGTTGGCATAGTAGTTTATACCAAATCTGTCCATGGTGTCAAACAGAATGACAAAGATGTCACAAGGAATAGTGGTATACACCAGCATCTGTAACAGATTGATTTTAGTTTGTTTTAATATTCATATTTATTAAGGTTTTTGGTACAGGTTTGTTTATAGATTAACCTTTACAAAAGTGACTATTTTACATAGAACACAAAGCTACCCTGTTTTCTATTTTGTGGCCCTTTTCTAATTCTTGAAGTAACTCAGTCACCAGAAGACATTGATAAGCCTCTACCATTTTTCACAGAATGTGTATTATATGCTTCCTACTAAGTTCAATTTCACCGAGAGTCATATAGAAGTTGAAGTACTAAACTATATGGTAATTTATAAACATGCATAACATTTTAGTATAGATTCTAACACTGTTGTTAAGCGGTGTACAGATATTAACATAATTAAGTACACACGGATCTAATTTAAACCATGTCTTTGCAAAACATAACAGGCTTCTCTGCTGTGTAGTGAAGAAGCTACTTTAATTTTGTTATAGTGTATATTGCTATATAGAAGCAGTTGCTCATTGTAAATAAAAAAAATGTTGGTCATCCGTTATTTTATCCACTATTTGTTTCTACAATTATGTGTTTGAAGTAAACGATATGTTGTAAAAGCAGCATGAAATGAGGAATCTGTACTGAACACAGCTGAAGAAAAGGAACTCTTTTCTTTTGTTTCCCAGTAAGCACACACCTTTTGGGTATCAGGTCCTCATACTGGAAAACCTTGCCCTCATGGAAAGAGGGTAGGGTTGTTACTTTTATCACCATTCTGAAACATTAAATGGACTCAGTGTATAGCTTTGCAGCAATACTTATATTTAATAGACATTACAAACAGACCCAAGACTTGAGACACTTTTGATAGTGTTGGGTTTTATTTATAAACACCAATAAATGGCGAATGATGTCATTTCATTACACACACACACTCACTGTCACACACACGCACAAAAATTCATACACTGTGCTTGTCACCGTCCATGTGGTTAAATCATGCAGTGGTCCTATGTGCATGTGAACACTGTTTCAACAGTGGGGTAAACCTTGCTTGTTTTTAGCATCCTGATTCATTCTGTTGCTAGTTCCATACCATCAAGAATTACTGCGAGGTGTCATACTAACGGCGTACTTATTACCCGTTAGTTGACCCCTGGGAATATTGGATGTCGAGGGAGTTAGCCTTCAAAACATTCACTTGAAGCAGAGATGGAACTTTATTCATAACAATCTACTATCAGTTATAAACATCATAACGCTTGCACTGCATATAAGGTACATGGTACTTGTAGGTATCCAGTTAATGAACTTATACTAATACATTTGTTATTCATGCGCTCTTATAACCTTCTATACAAACATTACAATAGTATACACGGCTGGACACACATATATGACAATTCAAAGTAGCAGACATGAGCCACGGTTGGTAATTAAACATGACAAATGTCTAATTCACTTTCCAATCACTCAATAAATATTAGACTTCCACAGCCTATGGTAGAATGTAAGGATAAAGCTTTTATAATAGTGGACGTATTTGAGATACTGGTGAACGTTACTTATATTTGGTTGAATATGGTATGAACTTGACTGCTTCTGTATTTCAAGTGGCGCTACCATTCAGTTCACTTGATTCCTAACTCAATACATAATTTGTATGTGAAAGTTATACATAATATTACATAATGGAATATACTAGACCACAAGGTTATTCTATAGAAAACAATACATTCCAACTTAAATAATTAGGTGACATGAATGATTGATTTTTACGGTTAGAAGAGTTCAATCACAACGTAACGTTTCACTTGTTCGGCTGCTAGCTTGCTGAACACTTGAGACATTAGGTTGTTATTACATACTGTTTACAATCACAATAAGTGTAGATTTCGCTAGAATACCAACTTACATTTTACTTGGAAACTACTGACTTAGCTGAACATTTGAGACATTAGGTTGTTATTGCATAATGTTTACAATCACAATAAGTGTAGATTTCGCTAGAATACCAACTTACATTTTACTTGGAAACTACTGGCTTAGCTGAACATTTGAGACATTAGGTTGTTATTGCATAATGTTTACAATCACAATAAGTGTAGATTTCGCTAGAATACCAAATTACATTTTACTTGGAAACTACTGATTTAGCTGAACATTTGAGACATTAGGTTGTTATTGCATAATGTTTACAATCACAATAAGTGTAGATTTCGCTAGAATACCAAATTACATTTTACTTGGAAACTACTGATTTAGCTGAACGGAAGCGCAAGGATTAACTATGCTACTGACTAGTCTACCGTCTAGTCTACAGATTGTAAACGTTTAGTTGGTCGTGTTGATTACTATCCCACAATCTCACTTGACTGTAGCTACTGAATTACGGCGAGTGTGCAGCAACCCGGTAGACATTATACTAGGTACTTATAATTAGGCAGGAGTACGTTATATGGTGAATCTTATGGTCTTAAACGCTTCAACTTAAAGTTACAAAGCTGCAGTTAACTAAAATATAGAAATGTAAAGTAGACTTACCTTCAAAACGAGAACAACATATTCAGTTGAAGCAGAGATGGAAGTGTCCTCTACCTGAACGTGTCTCGTTTTAAAGGATCCTGACTTTTGCCGACAAAGGTGTCTAGCAACAATGGGAAACTATTGCTTTCTTTTGAGGATAGCTACGTGTTTACAATTTGGAGAGACTAATCAATGTTGCAAACTAGTTTGGGCACTCTTAGTCCGGCCTTTACTTAACATTGCGTTTTATCCAGCGTGATTCTCACCACACTTCGTTGCGGGACGATAGTTCTGAATTATTGTGGTCTGCCGCAAATTGTTTGAGGTTACATAATGTGATGGTTGACTTAGCTTCTCGACAAGAGCCGTTGTGAGACTACCTGCGTGACAGGTGTCGAAAGTAGCGTCACTGGCCTATGAAGTAATTTATTACGTAAGCTTTCCGGCTTCGGCTGATGTTGAGCGTATTTGCTGTTACAGGCCGGTGACTTTCTAGCTGTATTTACAAAAGTGCCATTTTATAGTAAAAAAATTGACGATTGAAATAATTTGAAAAATGAATTTTAACACGTTGACACCAGTAATAACTGGATAACACTTTTACTCCTCCTGAGATATCCTAAAAGACAAGGACTTCACTAGTATTTGGCCTAGCTATATTGTGAGAGGGAGGGTATAATTTATACACTAACAACAACGACCAGATAGTGATGGACGTATTTTGAACACATATCGATACATGTCACTTACTTAGGTAAACTCTTAGGTAAATTACCTTGACAAACATCCACATAAACTTCTCTTTTCCTTCGGAAATCTGTAAAAAACTACAAGATTTGCGACCACTTCGGTGGTTGCAGCCATAATAAAAAAACACATTTACCATGTTTGGCAATCGTAAAACGGCTGTCACATCGAGAGACTAGGAAGTCGTCTATAGTATTTTATGAGTCGCATAGCTCGCGGCGCATTGATGTGCTGGAGCTGTATTAAACTTGTCACCGGAAGCTCGTAACCGAAAGAACCCGATGTTTATGTGATATTTCAAGCTAGCTTTTCCTTTTACATGTAACCTTATGTCAAATAGACTGCAAGGTTTGACTTTAAGCGTGTCAGCTAAAATAAGTATACTGTTTTACTTCAGGGCGTGGTGTTTTCAGTATAGATGGTTTGGAACATAACTGTATCACTTAGAAAACAGATTACTGCAACACCACGAATGTAGGTTTGTTAGGAAAGAGTTGGAAGCAATCTATAAGACATCTTAGTGGTAAGGAACGTGTTTCATGTTTACAATTGTCTCCTCATCCTCTCAACCCAGCCGGCCACCCAAAAGCCTCCTTGGAAATAAACAAGTGTTTGTGAATAAACCATTTCTCTGAACTCCTTTTCAAGTATCCATGATTGTAAGCCAAAAGTCACTGTGTTCTGTAATCTGATTGGTTGAGAAACATGATCAAATGGTATTACATTCCCGGAAACTGCAAGACTATTCACTGCGTATTGACCTCGCAAACAATTGTTTTGTTGAGTCATCAACAGGGCTGACGCAATCGGTTCCAAATGCATTCCCGTGCTTCAAATACTCAATAACACCCGGAAATTGGCCAACACATGATGTTTATCCCATAAATGTCAGCATACCCTCCAACTCTCTCTCCTTAGGCTTCAGTGATCCGTTGCGCTAACGTCTTTTGAGACTTCTTACTGTTCAGTTTAAGATGTCTTACCTGTGTGATGTATGTTCTGGCCTGCTGCCCGTCGGATTATGTACATATGTGTATTTAAGGCCAAATTAAAATAGACATATCATACACTTACATGATACACATATATCAGCCACAAGTGTGCTGTGAAGAAAAGAGTGTCTTCCACGTTCCCCTAATGCACCTGTAAGACAGTAGAAACTCTACAGTAGTGTAGCCTGACAAACAGTTTAACTCCCACCAGCAAACGGATTTAATGTGAATAACGTCATGTGAAAGCGTCAGAGATTACACTTGACCCTAGAGACATATTCAGGAGGACCACGTTAAGAAAATTACAGAAGAGAAAGAAACCAGAAGCACCCACGAAGTCGATGCAGAAGACAGGTAACATCTAAAATAAAAACATTGACAACCCAGAAGAGACAGAAGAAAACACTCTAACCCCTGAAAATACGGTATATGTCAGAGATATGTCAAAGCTGCTTTGAAATGAGCGGAAGTTGACTTGAAACGTCAGCCATATAAAAGAAAGCTTGAACCCCTGTAATGTGAACACTTGTCATGATGGGAGTGACTACCTGTCTGAACTGTGGGAAGAGGTTCACACGAAACAATAATCTGCGGAGGAACTGGAAGCAGATGCAAGCGCCAAACGTACCACCTCCTGTACATACCGGCGACACCACTCCTGTAGGTAGTGACCCTCCTGAAGACAGACACATTCCTCCATCTCCTCCTCCTGTAGATACCGACGACACTACTGCTGTAGGTAGTGACCCTCCTGAAGACAGACAGATTCCTCCTTCCCCTCCTCCCCCACAAGAGACACACCCTCCTCAAGAGAGACACCCACATTGTCCTCAAGAGAGTAGCCCTCCTCCTCCTCGCGAAGAGGACAAGCAGCATGAACAGTTCAGGTTCCTTATTCCCTCCAATTTTCTCGTAGTCGGACCCAGTGGCTGTGGGAAGTCTTTGTTCACCTCTCACGTGTTCCAACATGGCGAGATCTAACCCCAACCTGCCCGCATTATTTGGTGTTATGCTCAATGGCAGTTCTTATATCAACGAACAGCCGCCTCAGGTGACCTTTGTAAAAGGAATTCCTTACTATATCTTGGACGAGGACTACTTTGATGTTGGCCAGCGGAATGTATTAGTATTGGACGATTTCCTGGCCGAAGTAAATCACGGCAAGCGTATTTCGCGGCTGTTTACTCAAACTCCCATCACAAGAATGTGTTGATCTTTCTCTTGGTACAAAACCTCTTTCCTACAGGTAGAGAATCGAAAGACATTGCTTTGAACGCACATTATGTCATTCATTATTGTTTCATTCCTCCAAAGATAAACAGCGAATCAAACTTTTTACTCGAAGATTTTGCCCGATCTACAGCCACATATCAAACAATAGCCTTCAACCCAAGAGAAAGCACACTAAACTCGAGAGTGATGACAATGATAGTGACTATGATGACCTAGCCTCTTCTCTTCTTGCCGTCAAACCAGAATTCACTGATATGGAAGCCGAGGAGTGGCAAATTGTAGGCTTACAGCGCATCTTGAACCAGGTGTGCGACATGTTTCAGGACAAGATGAAACTGCAGAGGAAACAGTCCAAGCGACAGGCACGAAAGCAAGAGACACGAATGAAACTGAGATGGGAAGATCTACTGCGTAATGCTCTCATCTTTGCGGTGGGATATACCAAGTACTTTATAGAGGCACCTCTCTTTGAAAACACGCTATACAGCCTAGGAGATATGAATCCTTCCAGGGAGCAATCCGTTCTCAAAAATATATTCAAACTCCTCCTGAAAGCGATCCTGCCTTTGATACATATACCGGTAGTAGAACGTGACATTGAATCAGACGGTGATGATGTGGAGGGTGACGCGGAGGAGAATGTTAGAGGATATAAATACCTGTTATTATTATATCAGTCTAACAGTCAGAAGAGAATGCCGAGTCATCGCCGCACGTCTAGTTTAATTCAGATTGTAAACACACCTAATGAACTGAGGCATTTTAACGATGAGAAAAGCCGAATTTCCCTGTACGTGAGAGGAGTTGTGAGACTGGGACCCCCAGGGCGGAAATCGTTAAAGACAATGGATAAAGCGTAGACTATAGATAACCATTCAACCTTATAACAGAATAGGGAATATTCAAATGTGTTTCAAAACATGGACTTGCTGTTTAAACACTCACGCCTTGAAACAGCACCCAGTGTATATAGAATGACTGTACTGTTGACTTTCATGTTCCAGTGTGAACCCTTCGGTCTATTCGTATATCACAGCTTTGTATTGAACCGATTGACTGGAATCAATAAATGATTTGAATGAATTGCTTGCTTTGTCAGTTTTTTGGCATAGTATATAGACACTATGATTCTTAGATATCGACACACACCACACAGAACATTCCGTTCATGCCAATACATCTAAACAGTACTGTCATCTTGTAAATTGTGTTTTATTATGTTTTATTATTACGTTATTTTACATGGATTTACCTTTACAGGGATGAGTGCATTCCTTGAGTGTTTCAATAATTTGGTTGGTATTATTTTTTTTTCTAGATTCGTTAAAGGCAGGACAGCGAAAAATGTAGTGAAACTCATCTGCAATTGCTGGAGAGTCATATAATTTACAGGTTCTATTTTCTCTTGGAATTTTACTCCAGCGCCCGGTTTCAATTGGTAGCCTATGATTGGAAGTTCTGAAGTTTAATAATGGAAAATAAATATGTTTGGGTAAAAATAGAAAGGCTTCAAATGAGGGTAGAGTTTTAACATATGTATAATATTGTCCCTTAGAGCTCATTTCCTTTATAAGCTATTTTCAACAAATTTAAGCCAAGGATGGGAATGATTAGTTACTACACTATCTAGTGTTATAGATTACCTGCGATAATTTGGATTGGGACATGGTCGTAGCAAGTTTATGCCAATAACCAATAATTCTTTTTGATACACGGATACTGATAGGACATCTTCCGAATTCACCATATAAAAAGTAATTTCGTGTAGACATTCTGAGACCCGAGGCCAGTTTTAAAAATTTTATATGTACGGTTTCAAGTATATCAATTTTACCATGGCCCCAAAATTCAGAGCCATACAACATGATAGGTAAAATCATTATGTCAAACGATTTAAGTACACAGTCAAGGGGTAAGTCATTATTTCTTGCCATTTTCAACAACAAAAACATACATATTTTTGCCTGTGTAGCTAGTACATTAATACCGAAGGAGACCTTTCTACTTTTGTAAAAATTAAACCCCAGGTAGTTATAATTATCTACTGTTTCAATTTCATTTGTGCCATAATGAAACGATAGCTTATTTACTGCACACTTCCCACTTCTAAAAATAACAACTTTAGTTTTATCACTATCTATAGTCAGTCTCCACATCAGGAAATACCCATCAAACTGGTCCAGGGACCTTTGCAGGGACGCTGCTGAGGTAGCAAATAGTACGGTGTCATCTGCATATAAAAGTACCAGAAGCTGTATGTAGATTATATTCATATAATAGTTATTAATGGATATATCAACGCCATTACAATCAAATGTTTTTAACCATAATTTTAGGTCATTTATCAAAATAGGGAACAATAAAGGAGAGAGATTTTCTCCCTGTCGGACCCCCGAGAAACTTGGAAAAGATGCCGATTTTTTCTAGTTAAATTCCATACTTGATTTGATGTTAGACTACATATTTTGAACTAATGTAAAATAACTTTCCCTGAATACCATAAGAAACCATTTTCGACCAAAGACCAACTCTCCAGACATTATCGAATGCTTCAGAAAAGTCAATGAAAGCACAGTGCAGCTTGTACTTTATTATGCTTTAGAAATTCAATGACTGAGTTTAGAACAAACATATTTTCGACCGTAGAGTAGCCTTTACGAAATCCGGCTTGACAAAGTGATAATAAAGAATTTGTATCTAAGAATCAGGATAATCTACCGTTACGTATGCTAGTAAAACGCTTTCTAAGACAACTTAAGATAGTAATCGGTCTATATGAACTCGGATCACGTGAGTCACCTTTACCTTTGTAGATGGGTTTGATGACTCCAACTAACCATGATTCTGGAACTTCTCCTGCGTCCAATACAACATGACAAAGATTTTCCAGGAATGGGAGAAATAAGTCTATGGAGTCAATCATGAAATCATTTTCTATAAGATCTTCGTCTGATGCTTTGTTTCATTTTAGTTGTGAGACTACATCGGAGATTTCCTTCTGTGTTATGGCAACGTTAAGAGTTGAGCAGTTTATGTGTACATCCGTAACAGTAATATGTTCAGAGACTATATCATTACACCCTTGTGCGTTAATGTTCTTCAAGTATTCATATGATTCCTTGATACTAGGGGAAGAATGATTATGAGTCTGTTTCCGTTTATGCAGTAATTTCCAGTATTCCCTTGGGTGCTTCTTCTGTTTATTTCGATTTTCGGTGGCTAGTTTACACTTGTATCTATTCATATGTTTGTTCATTTTTTTTAATATTCCTTAGCTGCATGGCGGTAGTAGATATGATTTGCATCATTCCTATGTTTTCGATATTTCTTTCTAGCTTTACGGTAGTGTTTACGTTTCTGAATACATTCTTTTTGTTACATTTCCTATAATTACAAGTATAATTAGGTGGACGAGAAGTATTCCTCGCTGCGTTTGTGAAAACATCTGAGAAAACCACGGTTGCTTTGTTTACTAATTCATTTACCTTCGTATTGTCAGCAGCCACTTCACTTAATAATATGCTTATCTCGTCTATTTGGGTAATATCAATATTGCTCCTGTATTGGTCCTTTTTTGAAGAGTCATATCCTTTTGGTTTCATCGATATAATTACAGGTTTATCATTAAATGATTTAGATGCCTTAGTATGCAATCTCCTATTCATGTTTGATAACGAGAATGCTATAGGACAGTGTACATCTGATTAGAGAGGGGAAAAATCAACAGTTTCAAAGCTCCTAATATATGGTAAACATCTATTAGAACATATGGCATAATCAACAGTGCTTGTGATTTTACAAGTAACTTTCCCTAACTTTGCATCTTTCTCCATTGTACCGTTACATATGAACAAATTGAAATTTTTGCAGATATCAATCAATTTATGTCCGTAATTATTAATTTTATTTCTGTCGTACGAGTATCGCTTTAGCGGGATGCGAAGCTCTTCTAAAACAATTTCAGGATCTAAGTCATGTGACATTTCATCAGTGTCTATATTTAACTCTTCTAACAAATGTTTATCTAAACTTAAAGAATCACACAATGTTCCAGTATGGGTATTAGAGTCGCCAGTAAGAATGGCAATTTCAGATTGAGAATACATGTATAACAGTGCACGTTCTAACTGATCGAACATGTCAGTAGTGGCGTACTTGGATCCTTCAGGGGGGAGGTACACGACGCCAATCATAATATCGTCTGTTAAAAGCTACCTTGGATATGTTAAAACATAGAATATATTCTGAATCAAAATCCGCTAAAGAGACATATTTGGAGAAACAGTCTTTAACTGCTAGACCAATACCCCCTGAGCGTTTCTCACCCAGGGCTCTGTGCTTCAAAAATAGTTTGTAGCCATCAATTTCAATATCATCAAGTACATATGTTTTAGTTTCTTGAAGAGCAACGAAGTTAAAATTATTTACAAATTCCAAAAATTCTGGAACATTAAGTCTATTTCTCAGTCCACAAACGTTTACACTTAGAACGCTAATTTGACCTGGTTTATTAATCAATAATTGTGAGTGCTCATTTTCAGATGGAACAGTTTCGCAAGAAATATTAGTTTGTGTACCCAGTGGACAAGACTCTCCATCATGCCACCAACGTGGTAGTTCTAGGGTGCGACGGGTCGGATTCATAGTGAGTGAGTGAGTGAGTGAGTGAGTGAGTGAGTGAGTGAGTGAGTGAGTGAGTGAGTGAGTGAGTGAGTGAGTGAGTGAGTGAGTGAGTGAGTGAGTGAGTGAGTGAGTGAGTGAGTGAGTGAGTGAGTGAGTGAGTGAGTGAGTGAGTGAGTGAGTGAGTGAGTGAGTGAGTGAGTGAGTGAGTTAATATTTAACGTCACATCGGCAACATTTCAGCCATATCGTGACGAGAACATTTTGATAATGAAATGAAATATGTATACATTATAAACAGCTGTCGTCAAAGGACAGTAAAACAACTAGAATATCACAGCTACACTTAAAACTAGTGTGGAGAGTTAAAACAAATACCACTATTTGGACAATACAGTATAAAATACGGGCTGTAGATCGCAAACAACTGAAGGTACATCACCATACTAGGGACCATGGGGACTTACGTTACTTTTGCTACCTGCATGGACCCTAGCTGGATTTACACCGTCCCCTCAGCCGTTGGTGACTGTAAGAAAATGTAGCCAAAATTTAAAATGACAAAAAATATTACGTTTATACAATTGGTCAGTTTAGATTTCACTTTGAAAGTTTGGGGACTTACGTGTCCTCTCAGGGGGACAATAATTTTACGCTACTTTAACCCCCTTTGAGGACACAGCCACTAACAATCGCAGTTGACAACTCTTACCACCATGGCTAAAATATCAAGTTTCTATTAACAAAACATATTATTCAAAATTTATCTAATAATTCTGTTTCCTTTGAAAATGGCACCCGTGGCGAGCCACCTCCTCGTGGTGGGTGCTGGTAACGCTAAGAGTTCGCCGACACCCCCGTAGTGGACCCGGGGGGATATTTGGTCCACCAACCCGTTTGCCGTGGGTTGCAGCCCTGTGTCGGTGGAGGAAGGGATCCTGGTGGTTGAGGGCAATAGGAGCTTGCAACCGTGTTCCTGTTGCTCAATACACCACTTTGGCCCTGACTTCGCCTAGAGGGGTGGTCGAATGGGCCCGGTTCGACCAATCGGCTGGTCATGCCAAGCCCTGTGCATGGATTATACTTGTATTTATCATTGCACAAATATCATTTGGAATTGGTGTACTTTGGTCTTGGCTTTATTGTGTAAAATATTTGTAATTTGAAATATGTTGTTCTGAACTTTGCCTAGAGTCCTATGCCAGAAGGCGGTGGCTCATGGGCCAATCTGGTGGAATTATTATTTTTTTGATTCTTCTGCTGGAGTATAATTTAATTATCATCCGGGTATCCTTGGTGCTGCAAGCTGGAGGCCCGCTTGCTTTAACACTGTTCTTGTGATGCTCCGTGGTGGGTGGGGAGCTCGGATGACCAACCAATATACCACTAATCATGGATTACCAAAATCCTAACAAAAAAAACCAAACGTCAATTGGAAAATGACGAACAGCATCGACCCTCTGTACAAATTAATCACTGGCCACGTTTTTTGATTATTGAGACACTTGACAAGACTCCTTTGAAATTAAATCCCTTTACCATTTCAAAAGGCATCTCTCGCATTGCAGGTGAGGTGAAATATATCAAACGTTTGCGATCAGGTTCACTGCTGATTCAATGTAGCAGAAAACAACAAGCTACCAACCTGTTATCAACTGATATGTTTGTCGGAGTCCCGGTAGTAGTTTCTGCCCACAGAACACTGAATACAAGCAAAGGTATAGTTCGAGACCGTGAGCGTCTTCTAGCAGACATGACTGAACTCGATATAATGTCCGAGATGAAAGATCAAGGAATATCTTTCGTCAAACGTTTCACAACACGGAGAAATAATCAGACTGTCCAAACCAACACATATCTGTTTTCATTTTCAGCTCCAACACCTCCAAAGTCAATAAAAGCAGGTTACTGCAATCTCAATGTTGACATATATATTCCAAATCCTCTGCGCTGCTTTAAGTGAGTGAGTGAGTTAATATTTAACGTCAAATCGGCAATATTTCAGCCATATTGTGACGAGAACATTTAACAAAGAAAAGGATTATATGTATATTATAAAATCTGTCGGCGAAGGACAGTAAAACAACTAGAATATCACAATTTAAATTAAAACTAGCGTGGAAAGATAAAACTAATATCACTATTCGGACAATACAACATAAAATCCGGCTATAGATTGCCAACAACTGAAGGTAGATCACCATACTAGGGGCCATGGGGACTTACAGTACCTTTGCTACCTGCATTGACCCTAGTTGGATTTACATCATCCCGTCAGCTGTTAGCAATTTAGTCCCATCTAGCCAAATATTAAAAATACACATATGCTACGATTAAAAACACTGGAAGTCTAAACGTACAGGAAATGTGTAGGGACTTACGTACCCTCTCAGGAGGACAATAATTTTACGGTACTTCAACCCCCTTTGAGGGTACAGCCACTAACAATTCAAGTTACTAATCTAAACTACCATGAATTAAAATGCAGCTATGTACAGAATATAATCATCAAAATTCAGTGATGAAATCAATTTCTTTTAAAAAGCCAAGAATTAAATGAGAACATACGGTGCTAAAAAGGTCCTTAATTGTTTTTACATTGAAATATTTGTCCCTTATGATGGAGAATTCAACACAGCCAAGCAGGATATGCTTGACCGTGGTTCTCTCATCACAAGGGATGCAAAACGGAGGATCCTCACCTTTCAATAGGTATGAATGAGTATATCTAGTGTGGCCAATACGACATCGTCTTAAAACAACCTCTTCAAATCTGGACTGACAACCCAAGTGGGTATAACCAATGTAACGCTTTATCTCATGTAATTTATTTATACCCACTTGGGTGTCCCACTTGTTCTGCATCAGATCACGGATATAAGATCTAATGGTGGCTTTGTAATCACTGTAGGGAATAAGAAGCGGTGTCACAGATTTGTTGAGTGCCGCCTTGGCAGCAAGATCGGCCATTGCGTTACCAGAAATGCCCACGTGGCTGGGTAACCAACAGAAGACGATGTCGTATTGGCCAGTAGCAAAAGTATTATACAATTCAATAATTTCTATTAAAAGTGGATGTTTACAAGAAATATTTTTAATCGCCTGAAGGCAAAAAAGAGAGTCTGAATAGATTATATATTGTTTACGTTTAGGGTGTCTTTGAATATATTTAAGAGCTGTTAATGTGGCGTTAGCTTCAGCTGTAAAAATAGAACTATTATCGGGTAATCTAGAAGATATTGTTCTGGATCCAATGACAGTGGCACAAGTCACTGTGCCACCGTCCTTGGATCCATCTGTAAATAAAGGTTTGTAATTGCTATATTTATGTTTTAATTGATGATATTCTTGTTTATATCGTAAGTCATTAGTTTCTGATTTTTTAAATGTAGTTAATGTTAGGTCAACTTGTGGCCTAACCAATTGCCAAGGAGGAGAAGAAAGAAGACGGGAAGGTGATATACCTTCCAGCTCAATACCGGCAGAAGAAATAAATGGTTTAATTCTGTGCCCAAGAGGTGGAACAAGAGAAGATTTTTTGTTATACAAATCCTCATAAAGGGGATTGAACACACAGTTAAAGGCAGGGTTAGATTCATTAGAATATAATTTAGTAATATATTGTAAAGACAGTTTTATACGACGTTGAGTAAGAGATGGTTCATCGGCCTCAACGTAGAGATTATCAATGGGTGACGTTCTGAAAGACCCAAGACAAAGTCTTAAGCCTTGATGGTGGACGGAGTCAAGAAGTTTAAGATTGCTTTTGCAGGCTCCACCATATACGATGGAGCCATAATCAAGTTTTGAACGCACGAGTGATCGATATAGATGTAAGGGGGTTGCTTGATCCCCTCCCCACTTTGAGTTAGAAATAACTTTCAACAAGTCAAGAGCCTTCAGGCATTTAGTTTTAAGGGATTTAATATGAGGTAGAAATGTTAAGTGGGAGTCAAAGATTAGGCCCAGGAACTTGGCATCCTTTACAACTTTGATGGGAGTGCCATCTAGAGATAGTTCAGGGTCTTTATGTGGCTTATATTTTCTGCAAAAATGTAGACAATTAGTTTTGGATTTAGAAAATTTAAAGCCGTTTTCAAGACACCATTTATTTATTTTGTTTAAACACAACTGCAGTTGCCGTTCAATAGTATGCATGTTTTTCCCACGACAAGAAATATTAAAATCATCCACAAATAACGATCCATCTATTGAATCATTTAAAACTTTTGATAAACTATTTATCTTTATGCTAAAAAGTGTGACAGACAGAATACTGCCTTGTGGAACACCCTGATCCTGATTGTAATGATCAGACAGGGTAGAACCCACTCGAACTTGAAACTGTCTATCATTTAAAAAGGTGGCTATAAATTGAGGTAAACGACCTCGCAAGCCAAAGTCATGTAAATCTCTTAAAATACCATATTTCCAGGTTGTGTCATATGCTTTTTCGAGATCAAAAAAGATAGACACAGCATGTTGTTTATTAATTAGTGCATTTCTAACAAATGATTCTAAACGCACTAAGTGATCGACAGTACTTCTGTTTTTGCGGAAACCACACTGTATATCAGTTATAAGGTTATTAGTTTCCAAGTACCAAACTAGTCGATTATTTATCATGCGTTCCATGGTCTTGCAAACACAGCTTGTTAATGAAATCGGACGATAATTGGATGGATCCGTATGATCACGTCCAGGTTTAGGTATTGGTACTACTATGGCGTCACGCCATGAAGGAGGAAAGTTACCCGATGTCCAAATACCATCAAAAATATTTAGGAGAGTTTCTTGACAGGATTCTGGTAAATGTTTCAGGAGTTGATAATGTATTTTATCAGTTCCTGTAGCAGTATCATGAGCTTGATCAAGTGCAGTATGGAGTTCAGGAATAGAAAACGTTTCATTATAATCTTCCCCATTATCGGAATTTAAATTAATAGTTTTCTTTTCTTCTTGTTTTAGATATTGCTGGAATTTTGGTACATAATTTGAAGAGGACGAATGTTTAGCGAGGGTTTCACCCAGTTTATTAGCAATATCTGATTTATCAGTAAGCAATTGATCTCCATGTTTAAGATGATGGACTGTAGATTTAGTACCTTTACCTTTTATTTTCTGGACCATGTTCCGTACCTTGGACATGGGTGTCCCAGAATTTATTTTAGATACATAATTTTGCCAAGATTGGCGTTTGTTGTGTTTATAAGTACGCCGTGCTTTAGCATTTAAAATCTTAAATCTATTTAAATTATGCACCATAGGATGGCGACGGAAATAATGTTCTGCTTTTTTCCTTGCCTTCCTAGCTTGTTTACACTCATCGTTGAACCATGGTTTTCGAATATGGGGAACTGCAGAGGAATTTGGTATACACTCATCAGCTATGGAATTCAGTTCATCCGAAAAGCATTTAATAGCATCGGGAACGTCAATAAAACGTTCAGGTTTAAGTTTTTCAGCACACAGTGTTTCATATAAAGCCCAGTTAGCCTTTTTAAAATTTCGCCTTGATGATGAAGGAACATCAGTTGGAGTTACAGATTTTTAGTACAGTAGGAAAATGGTCACTTCCACAGAGGTCATCGTGGACTGACCATTCAAATTCATTTAGTAGTTCTGAATTTGTGAGTGACAAGTCAAGAGCAGAATAAGTCCCTGTACCGGGGTGTAAATATGTCTTGGAACCATCATTATAAATACATAAATCATTGTCAGAACAAAACTCCTCCAACAATTTACCTTTAGTGTTTGTAGTTACACTACCCCAGAGTGGATTGTGCCCATTTAAGTCTCCCATTATAATACAGTGCTTCGGGAGCTGATCATATAGAGCTTCAAGATCAGTTTTGGCAAACGTCGAAGACGGCGAAATATAAAGAGAGCATAGCGTAAACGCTACATGTAAAGTAATTCTCACAGCAACAGTCTGCATATTAGTATTAAGTGAAACAGGGCTTTGAATAACGTTTTGTCTGACTAGAATGGATGATCCGCCAGTGGCCCTATCACCCGGAGGTGAAAAAGAATGATATGCATTAAAATGACGAAGGTCAAATGTATCTGTTTGTTTTAAATATGTCTCTTGGAGACATATCGCTGAAGGTGTAAAATCCTGGGCTTATAGCTGTAATTCATGTAAGTTAGTCCTCACTCCTCTGCAGTTCCACTGTACAATATCATTTGAATAAACTATCTTTTGGGGGGATTTATTGGGGATCTACCCCGCACTCTTTTGGAGGGCGACAAGCTATGTGCCCTAGAATGGACGTTTTCGGAAACATCCATATCTTCTAAGGATCTGAACTTATTAAAAAGATGGATTTTGTTACTAGACCCTTTTGAGGCTCTTCCACTTTTACCCTTTTGTGAAGATTCACATCTAGATTTAAGCTTGTTTTTTTCAGTTTCTTTCACATTGGATTGAGACGTCCGTTTTGCATTTGTCTGAGATAATTTCTCCTGTGTACAAGGTACATCCTGAACACCCATGGCTCAGGAAGTACGTCTGCCGTTTGAGTGGATGATTCAGGTAGCAGAGTCTGAGGAGTGTCAGTATTAATCCATGTTAAGTTGGTTTGACAGCAAACAGAAGACTTGATTACATTCACGGTTGGCGAAGGCGATGTTCTGGTAACAGAAGCATAAGTTTCTGATAAGTCTGATCTTTGGACAAGTTTTTTTGCATCTGCAAAGCTAATGTTTTGAGTATATTTGATTTTGGTGATTCCGATGTTCCGCTTCCAAACTGGACAGTCTTTTGAGAAAGACGAGTGACTTCCGGCGCAGTTAACGCATTTCTTAAAGTTGTTGGTACAATCTTCTGTTGTATGTGTCTGCTCACCACAGTGAGCACACATGACAGACAATGTACAACTATTCTCTCCATGTCCAAATTGTTGGCATTTAAAACACCTTAATGGGTTAGGAACATAGGTATCAACAGCGATGTTACAGTATCCAGCTTTCACAGATTTTGTAGCAGTTGGCGAGGAAAAAGAAAACAAATATGTGTTTGTTGGAACAGTTTCTTTATTTTTCCGGGTTGTAAACCTTTTGACATGCATGACACCTTGATCTTTCATCTCTGTCCCAATATCTAATTCCGTCATGTCTGCAAACAACTGATCACGATCTCGAATTATGCCTTTTCTAGTGTTGAGCGTCCTGTGAGCTGAGACTGATACGGGAATTCCTACCAACATTTCAGTTGTCATCAGGTTTGTAGCTTGCTGTCGTTTACTACATTCAATGAGAAGAGCTCCTGAACGCAAGCGTCTAACATTTTTGACATCACTCGCAATGCCTTGAATAGCCTTCGATACTGCAAATGGGTTCAACTTTAGTGGTGTCTTATCATGAGTCTCGACCACTATAAAGCGTGGCCAGTAGTCAATTGATTGGGTCGGTCTGTGTTCATTATCATCTTCATCGGGGTCTAGTGGACGTTATGCTTTTTTAATGGGGGTTTCGTAAGCCATAGTTGGTTTTAAACGGTTCATCATCCGAGCTCCCCACCCACCACGGAGTATCACAAGGACAATGCTAAAAACAAGCGGGCCTCCAGCTTGCAGCACCAAGGATACCCGGATGATATATTCCAGTAGAAAAATCAAAGGATTAATATTTCCCCCAGATTGGCCCATGAGCCACCGCCTTCTGGGCATACGACTCTAGGCAAAAACATATATAAAATGATGAATTTCAAATTACAATCTCCAAAGAGCCAAGCATGAAAAATCAAATTACCAGTTTCATAAATTTTGAGACGGGTGGTAGAACTGGCCCAGTTCTATCAATCGGCTGGTCACACCAAGCCCTGAGCTACAACTATTCAAATATCCCCCCGGGTCCACTACGGGGTTGTCGGCGAGCCCTTGGCGTTACCCAGCACCCACCACGAGGAGGTGGCTCGCCATGGGTGCGGCGCTGCTTTAAGTGTCAAAAGTATGGACATGGTGTTAATACTTGCACATTGTCTGTTACATGTGATCACTGTGCTGAGAATACACATGTAACCGAAGATTGTGACAGTATTCACAAAAAATGTGCAAACTGTTCAGGAAATCATTCATCCTTTTCGAAAGAATGTCCCATCTGGAAAAGGCAAAAGGAAATTAACAAAGTCAAATTCTCCAGGAACGTCAATTTTGCTGAAGCAAGAAAGATTGTACAATCTACTGAACACAATGAAACTTACGCCTCTGTCACAAAAACATCTGAAACTTTATCAAAAGGAACAATTACGCCAGTACTAATTTCGTCAAGCTCATGTCAGACTGACCTAACATGGGTACATTCAGATATTCCTCAGTCTGTCTCACCTGATCTTTCACAGCCTATCTCGGAACAGTCTACTCAGACAGATACAGCTCAGTCTATGCAAAAGACTATATCTCCTTCGACTACAACTCCTTCACAGTCTGATAGAAATCATATACAAACTGTAAAATCGAAATTGAAGACAAGGCCAGGACCTTCAAAATCAAATCGAGCACCACAGGGGTCAGATAATAAAATCAAATTGTTTAACAAAGTATGGATCACTTGAGGAAGTGGATGTATCGGATCACATCCATCCCAGGGCACATATCTTGTCACCCTCCAAAAGAGTGCGGGGTAGATCCCCAATAAATACCCCCAAAAGATAGTTTATTCAAATAATATTGTACAGTGGAACTGCAGAAGATTGAGGACTAATTTACATGAATTACAGCTATTAGTCCAAGATTTTACACCTTCAGTGATATGTCTCCAAGAGACGTAATACTATTTAAAACAAACAGATACATTTGACCTTCGTCATTTTAATGCATATCATTGTTTTTCACCTCCGGGTGATAGAGCCACTGGCGGGTCATCCGTTCTAGTCAGACAAAACGTTATTCAAAGCCCTGTATCACTTAATACTAATATGCAGACTGTTGCTGTGAGAATTACTTTACATGTAGCGTTTACGCTATGCTCGCTCTATATTTCGCCGTCTTCGACGTTTGCCAAAACTGATCTTCAAGCTCTCTATGACCAACTCCCGAAGCCCTGTATTATAATGGGAGTTTTAAATGGGCACAACCCACTCTGGGGTAGTGTAAATATAAACACTAAAGGTAAGTTGTTGGAGGACTTTTTCTGACAATGATTTATGTATTTATAATGATGGTTCCAACACATATTTACACCCTGGGACAGGGACCTATTCTGCTCTTGACTTGTCATTGACAAATTCAGAACTACTAAATGAATTTGAATGGTCAGTCCACGATGACCTATGTGGAAGCGACCATTTTCCTACTGTACTAAAAGCTGTAACTCCATCCGATGTTCCTCCATCATCAAGACGAAATTTTAAAAAGGCTAACTGGGCTTTATATGAAACACTGTCTGCTGAAAAACTTACACCTGAACGTTTTGTTGACGTTCCCGATGCTATTAAATGCTTTTCTGATGAACTCAATTCCATAGCTGATGAGTGTATACCAAAGTCCTCTGTAGTTCCACACACAAGAAAACCATGGTTTCTACGATGACTGCAAACAAGCTAGGAAGGCAAGGAAAAAAGCAGAACATTATTTCCGTCGCCATCCCATGGTGCATAATTTAAATAAATTTAAGATTTTAAATGCTAAAGCACGGCGCACTTTTAAACAGAACAAACGCCAATCTTGGCCAAATTATGTATCCAAAGTAAATTCTGGGACACCCATGTCCAAGGTATGGAACATGATCCAGAAAATCAAAGATAAAGGTACTAAATCTACTGTCCATCATCTTAAACACGGAGATCAATTGCTTACTGATAAATCAGATATTGCTAATAAACTGGGTGAAACCCTTGCTAAACATTCGTCCTCTTCAAATTATGTACCAAAATTCCAGCAATATCAAAGACAACAAGAAAATAAAATTATTAATTTCAATTCCGAGAATGGGGAAAATTATAATGAAACGTTTTCTATTCCTGAACTCCATACTGCACTTGATCAAGCTCATGACACTGCTACAGGAGCTGACAACATACATTATCAACTCCTGAAACATTTACCAGAATCCTGTTTGGAAACTCTCCTAAATATTTTTGATGGTATTCGGACATCGGGTAACTTTCCTCCTTCATGGCGTGACGCCATAGTAGTACCAATACCTAAACCTGGACGTGATCATACGGATCCATCCAATTATCGTCCGATTTCATTAACAAGCTGTGTTTGCAAGACCATGGAACGCATGATAAATAATCGACTAGTTTGATACTTGGAAACAAATAACCTTATAACTGATATACAGTGTGGTTTCCGCAAAAACAGAAGTACTGTCGATCACTTAGTGCGTTTAGAATCATTTTTTAAAATGCACTAATTAATAAACAACATGCTGTGTCTATCTTTTTTGATCTCGAAAAAGCATATGACACAACCTGGAAATATGGCATTTTAAGAGATTTACATGACTTTGGCTTGCGAGGTCGTTTACCTCAATTTATAGCCAACTTTATAAATGATAGACAGTTTCAAGTTCGAGTGGGTTCTACTCTGTCTGATCATTACAATCAGGATCAGGGTGTTCCACAAGGCAGTATTTTGTCGGTCACACTTTTTAGCATAAAAATAAATAGTGTATGAAAAGTTTTAAATTGAATTGATGGATCGTTATTTGTGGATGATTTTAATATTTCTTGTCGTGGGAAAAACATGCATACTATTGAACGGCAACTGCAGTTGTGTTTAAACAAAATAAATAAATGGTGTCTTGAAAACGGCTTTAAATTTTCTAAATCCAAAACTAATTGTCTACATTTTTGCAGAAAATATAAGCCACATAAAGACCCTGAACTATCTCTAGATGGCACTCCCATCAAAGTTGTAAAGGATGCCAAGTTCTTGGGCCTAATCTTTGACTCCCACTTAACATTTCTGCCTCATATTAAGTCCCTTAAAACTAAATGCCTGAAGGCTCTTGACTTGTTGAAAGTTGTTTCTAACTCAAAGTGGGGAGGGGATCAAGCAACCCCCTTACATCTATATCGATCACTCATGCGTTTGAAACTCGATTATGGCTCCATCGTATATGGTGGAGCCTGCAAAAGCAACCTTAAACTTCTTGACTCTCTCCACCATCAAGGCTTAAGACTTTGTCTTGGGTCTTTCAGAACTTCACCTATTGATAGTCTCTACGTTGAGGCCAATGAACCATCTCTTACTCAACGTCGTATAAAATTGTCTTTACAATACATTACTAAATTATATTCTAATGAATCTAACCCTGCCTATAACTGTGTGTTCAATCCGCTTTATGAGGATTTGTATAACAAAAAGGCTTCTCTTGTACCACCTCTAGGGCACAGAATTAAACCATTTATTTCTTCAGCTGGTATAGAGCTGGAAAGTATATCGCCTTCCCGTCTTCTTTCTCCTCCTCCTTGGCAGTTGGTTAGGCCACAAGTTGACCTAACATTAACATCATTTAAAAAATCAACAAAATGATTTACAATATAAACAAGAATATCATCAATTGAAACATAAATATAGCAATTACAAACCCTTGTTTACAGATGGATCCAAGGACGGTGGTGCAGTAGCTAGTGCCACTGTCATTGGAACCAGAACAATATCTTCTAAAATTCCAGATAACAGCTCTATTTTTACTGCAGAAGCTAACGCCATATTAACAGCTTTTAAATATATGCAAAGACACCCTAAACGTAAACAATATATAATCTATTCAGACTCTCTTTTTTGCCTTCAGGCGATTAAAAATAGTTCTTGTAAACATCCACTTTTAATTGAAATTATTGAATTGTATAATAATCTTGCTACTGGCCAATACGACATCGTATTCTGTTGGTTACCCAGCAACGTAGCTATTTCCGGTAACACATCGGCTGATCTTGTTGCTAAGGCAGCACTCAACAAATCTGTGACACCACTTCTTATTCCATACACTGAGTACAAAGCTAGCATTAGAAGTTACATCCGTGATCTGATGCAGAAGAAGTGGAACACCCAAGTAGGTATAAATAAATTACACGAAATAAAACCGTATATTGGTTACACCTACTTGGGTTGTCAGTCCAGATTTGAAGAGGGTATTTTAAGACGATATCGTATTGGCCATACTAGATATACTCATTCATATCTTTTAAAAGATGAGGATCCTCCATTTTGTATCCCTTGTGATGAGAAAGTCACGGTCAAGCATATTCTGCTGGACTGTGTTGAATTCTCCATCACAAGGGATAAATATTTCAATGTCAAAACTGTAAAGGATCTTTTTACAAACCTTAATTCTCATTTAATTGTAGGTTTTTTAAAAGAAATTGATTTTTTGGTTGAAGTTTGAATAACATGTTCTATAAATAGATGTATTTTAATTATTGGTTGTTTAGATTTGTAACTAGAATTGTTAGTGGTTGCACCCTCAAAGGGGGTTGAAGTATTGTAAAATTATTGTCCTCCTGATAGGGTACGTAAGTCCACGAACAGTGAAAGTAAATTCTAAATTTCCATCTTTTTAATCGTAGAATAAGTGTCTTTTTATTGTATGGCTAGATTTCACAAATTGCTGACGGCTGAGGGAATGATGTAAATCATGGTAGGGTCCATGCAGGTAGCAAAAGTACTGTAAGTCCCCATGGTCCCTAGTATGGTGATCTACCTTCAGTTGTTAGCAATCTATAGCCTATTTTTACATTGTATTATCCTGTATAGATAAATTGTTTGAGGTATAGTTACTAGTTTTATATTCTAATCTGTGATATCCTAGTTGTTTTACTGTCCTTTGCTGACAGATTTTATAATAGACATACATTTCATTTTAGTTTTAAATGTTTTCGTCACGATATGGCTGAGATATTGCCGATGTGACGTTAAATATTAACTCACTCACTCACTCCTTTAAAAATTCAATGATTAAATGATAATTAACATTAAAAAGATCCTTCATTGTTTTGACATTACAGTATTTCTCCCTTGTGATGGCAAAATCAATACAGTCATGCAAGATATGCTTGACCTTCATCACAAGGGATTCAAAACGGAGGATCCTCACCTTCAAGTATATATTCGTGAGTGTATCTAGTATGGCCAATACGACATCGTCGCATAACAACCTCTTCAAATCTGGACGGACAACGTAAGTAGGTCTAACCAATATAGGGTTTTATTTCATGTAATTTATTAATACCCACTTGAGTGTCCCACGTCTTCTGCATCAGATCGCGTATATAAGATCTAATTGTAGCTTTATAATCTGAGTATGGAATCAGTAGTGGTGTCAAAGATTTGTTGAGTGCTGCCTTAGCAGCAAGGTCAGCCATTGTGTTGCCAGAAATACCAACGTGGCTGGGTAACCAACAAAAGACGATGTCGTATTGGCCAGTAGCAAGATCATTATATAACTCCATAATTTCTATTAAAATTGGATGTTTACAAGATATGTTTTTAATTGCCTGGAGGCAAGAAAGAGAGTCAGAAAAGATTATATAGTTTTTATATTTAGGATGTCTTTGAATATATCTAGGGGCTGTTAGTATTGCGTTTGCTTCTGCTGTAAAAATAGAGCTATCATTGGGTATTCTAGAAGAGATTGTGCTTGATCCAATGACCGTGGCACAAGCTACTGCGCCACCATCCTTGGACCCATTTGTAAATAAAGATTTGTATGTATTATATTTATGTTTTAACTGAATAAATTCTTGATTATATTGTAATTCATTAGTATCTGATTCTTTACACATTGTCAGTGTTAGGTCAACGTGAGGCCTCACCAATTGCTAAGGGGGAGACGAAAAAAGCCGGGAAGGAGAAATATTCTTCAGCTCAATGCCAGCAGCAGTAATGACTTGCTGAATTCCTATCCCAAGAGGTGGAACAAGTGAAGGTTTGTTATTATACAAATCCTCATACAGAGGATTAAAAACGCAGTTACGAGCAGGATTGGATTCATTAGAATATAACTTTGTGATATATTGTAAAGACAATTTGATACGGCGAAGTTTTAAAGATGGTTCAAAAATGTATACAATTGGTTTTAGTTTTAGAGAATGTAAACCCGTTTTCCAGACGCCTTTTATGAATTTTGTTTAGACAAATTTGTATCTGTCTCTCAATAGTTCGCATATGTTTTCCACGGCAAGAAATATTAAAATCATTCACAAATAATGATGCATCAATTGAATCACTTAAAACCTTTGAAAGACTATTTATTTTAATACTTAATAGCGTGACCGACAAAATGCTGCCTTGTGGGACACCCTGATCCTGTTTATAATGAGCAGTCAGGGTTGAACCCACTTGGAATTGAAATTGCCTGTCGGTTAAAAACTGTGATATAAAGAGAGGCAAACGACCTCGCAAACCAAAATCATATAAAGCCTTTAAAATGCCATGCTTCCACGTAGTATCGTATGCTTTCTCAAGATAATAAAATATAGATACTGCGTGTTGTTTGGTGATAATAGCACTTTTGAAAATGATTCTACACGTACTAAATGATCAGTAGTACTTCTATTCTTCCGAAAACCACATTGAATATTTGTAATGAGGTTATTAGTTTCCAAATACCAAAATAATCTGTTATTTACCATTACGTCCATGTTTTACAGACGCAGCTGGTTAAAGATATCGGTCTGTAATTGGATGGATCCGTGTGATCCTGGCCAGGTTTTGGTGTTGGCACTACAATGGCATTACGCCACGAAGGAGGAAAAATTCCAGACGTCCATATTTTGTCAAATATATCCAAAAGTGTGACCAGACATGGTTCAGGCAAGTGTTTCAATAGCTGGTAACGAATATTGTCATCACCTGCTGCAGTATCATGAGCTTGATCAAGAGCCGTGTGGAGCTCATGTAACGAAAACACTTCATTATAGTCTTCACCATTATTGGAATCGAAATTAACTTTTGCCTTTTCCTGGTGTTTCTGATACCTCTTAAACTCAGGAACATAATTTGCTGATGCTGAGTTTTTGGCAAGAGTTTCGCCAATTTTATTTGCAATGTCAGCTTTATTTGTTACTAATTTGTCACCATCTTTAAGATGATGAACTGCAGATTTTGAACCTTTGCCTTTTATTCGCTGAACCATGTTCCACACCTTAGACATGGGTGTACGTGAATTAATTTTTGAAACATAGTTTGGCGCTTGTTTTGCTTATACGTACGTCGTGCCTTAGCACTAGTAATTTTAACATTGTTGAAGTTATGAACAGTAGGATGTCTGCGAAAATATTTTTCTGCTTTCTTCCTATGTTTCCTTGCCTGTTTGCATTCGTCAGTAAACCATGGTTTACGAATATGAGGAGTTGCAGAGGACTTAGGAATGGTTTGATCAGCAATTTCATTCAGTTGTGTTGAGAACATCAAGATGGGATCTGGTACATTACTGAAGTGATCAGGAACATAATTGTTCATTTAGAGGCCAATTTGCCTTAGTGAAATTCCACCGGGATGAAGGTGGATTGTCACCTGGTGTTATAGATTTCAGGAGCGTAGGGAAGTGATTGCTTCCGCAAAGGTCATCATGTACAGACCATTCAAATTCATGGAGAATGTTCGACTCTGCGAGGGTTAGATCAAGTGCAGAATACGTTCCAGTGGCTGGATGCAAGTAAGTGTTGGAATAATCATTAAAAACACATAAATTACTATCGGAAATAAAATCTTCAGTTACCTTCCCTTTGTTGTTTGTAGTTGTACTACCCCATAGAGGGTTGTGCCCATTTAAGTCGCCCATAATGATGCAGGGCTTTGGGAGCTGATCATACAAACTTTGAAAGTCAGTTTGACGAAGAACTGATGAAGGTGGTACATACAATGAGCACAAAGTAAGAGCAATATATGCAAGGTCAGCCGAATAGCAACAGCTTGAAGATTAGTATTCAGTGGAACGGCACTATGAATCATGTCCTGTCTGACCAGGATAATAGATCCTCCAGTAGCTTTGTCCCCATGGGGAGAAAATGAATGATAACAACTATATTGTCTTAAGTTAAAAACATCAGTATGTTTAAGATACGTCTCCTGGAGACACAATGCTGAAGGTTTAAAGTCCTGTAACAATAGAAGAATCTCATTATAATTCTTCCTAAGTCCTCTGCAATTCCATTGTTTTAGTGTATCCGTCATTTAGGATGTGTTATCGGTGAAAGTTCACGACCCTTTTTCTTAGGAGAATGGCTCCGAGAGCGGGTTGTCATAGGAGGTGACACCTCCACGTCATCTAAAAGATCAAATCTGTTTAAAAGTGACACAGGGCCTCTTTGTCCTTTAGGAAGACGGTCACTTGTATTTTGCTTCTTAATGTAATCTACATTTTCTTCTTTTTGTTAACCGGTGTAGTTTGAGTTTCCGAGGATTGTGACGTTTGTCATGAGGAAGAATACTCATAGGTGTCTGAGCTGTCAGTCAAGTCAGGTCTGTTTGGCAATCAATAGATTTAGTGGAAGGTCTCATCACCTCTGCATATGTTGACTTACCTGTCAGTACACAGTGTTATTAGATGGTGTAGCTGAAGTTGCCAACTTCCTTGCTTCTGAAAAGCTTATTTTCATTTCAGTTTTAATACGTTGGACACTCATTTCAAACTGATATACCGGATATTCTTTAGAAGACGACATGTGAGATCCAGAACAATTTACACATTTGATTTCAGACGAACATGTGCTGCTGTCGTGATCTTTACCAGCACAGCGTGAACAAGAAGGTTGATTCTTACAAGTGTTCTGCCCATGGCCAAACTTCTGACAGTGAAAACATCTCAGTGGATTTGGAACATACAAGTCAATTTTCATAGAGAAGCATCCCACTTTAATTGATTGAGGTAAACTGGGTACATCAAACGTAAGCAAGTAAGTATTTGTGGGTACATATATTCCATCCTTTTTAAAGCTGAATCGCTTAGCCTCGACCACTCCTTGCATACGCAACTGACTAACAATGTGATCGGTTGACAGATCAGCAAGACTCTTATCTCTGCCTCGGATGATTCCCTTGCTAAAATTTAAAGATTTGTGAGCATAGCATTTTACAGAGATATTTGCGAATGATTTTGCTTCCAGAAGATTGGCCGCTTGCTCTCTCTTTAGACATTCTATGAGAATTGAACCAGATCGAGTTTTGGTAACATTCTTGACAGTCCCAGCAATTCCTTGAATTGCTTTCTCTAGCAGAAAGGGAGAACAAGATGTTAACTGTTTCTCACTTGTTTCACCCACAATGAATCGAGGCCATGTTTTAAGTTCAGAGTAACAGAGTCTGGTAATGATATCATCCTCATCATCAGTATCATCAATGTGATAACGTTTTTGCTTTTGGGGGTTTTGATTTACCATGGTAATAGATTTGTGTTTCATCCTCCTGACTCCCCACTCACCACGGAGTGTCAACAAGGACGATGCCTAATGCCTGTGGGCCTCCAACAGGCGGCACCAAGGATACCATATGCACCACAAGATTGGCCCATGAGCCACCGCCCTCTGGGCATAAGACTCTAGGCAAAGTTCATGTAACAAAATTATAGTTAAATAATATTATTTAAACCAAGGGCGCCAAGATCAAATTTGAAACAATTCTAAATCACAGTGTGCAAATTTAACCATAAAGTCGATGCACAGGGCTTGGCATGACCAGCCGATTGGTTGAACCGGGCCAATTCAACCACCCGTCTAGGCGAAGTAAGGGCCAAAGTGGTGTATTGAGCAACAGGAACATGGTTGCAAGCCCCTATTGCCCTCAACCACCAGGATCCCCTCCTCCGCCGACACAGGGACGCAACCCACGGCAAACGGGTTGGTGGACCAAATATCCCCCCGGGTCCACTACGGGGGTGTCGGCGAGCTCTTGGCGTTACCCAGCACCCACCACGAGGAGGTGGCTCGCCACGGGTGCCCGGATTCATAGTACTTGAGTCGCCGCTATCAAGTTCACTTGGACTGTTCTCGAACGAGAGTTCATAGCTAAAAACATGAGATGAAACGTGGTTATGACATACCGCTTTATCAGTTGTTCCGTTGATATCCCTGGGTGATTCGAAAGCTACCCCGTGTGAGTTCGCCCGTCCTGGCACGTGTCGTTTCTACCTTGCCATCGCTACACCGCAAGTAAACATCCGGTTTGAACATGGAGGGGCACGATAGGGGGGAAGCACAGGCGGGTTTGGTAATTTTCCATCTACATAAAGTTTATCAACGACCGAGGACGCGCGTTTACCTTGAGCCTTTGCGGTACGGAATAACGACATTGAAGGCTCTTGAGTCAAGCGCACTCAATTCATACTGAGCCGACGGATACTGTCTGTCTATACAGGGTTGCACACAATACACACAAAGACGCCCGTGTTTTGCATAGAGAACTGAATGTACATTGTAAACTATGGTTTTCAGTGTGATCACGCTTTCCAAAATGTGATACTGTCTACAACTGTACAGCTGGATTTAGTTATTTTCAAAATGTACGTTTGGACTGGGGTATATAGGACATGCATTTTGAAATGAAGAGGTGGAAGTCCTAAATTTCCTAAATCGGTTCTCTGTCGCAACAGGGCACGGCAGAATTGTTTAAAAAAGCAGATTCCCGGCGTCCACGTTACTTTCGGTGCTCTCTCTTCCCAAATGATGTGACTTTTAATGGTGTTATTTTCATCAGATTTGTAGATTTGCTTCATCCATGTGTATTTCGAACCATTTGTTTTTAAAACATCATATTCTGACTGCAGTCCTGAAGTAAAACTGAACCTGGATACATTTAACAGGAAAAACTTGCATGTCATCGCGTTTAAACATCTACTTTCCGAGTCAGGACAGAGCTGAAAAATTCTCTGTAAAGGGTGGGTAAAAAAGACGTTCGCTCTGACGAGCGCTGGATGTTTGAAAGGGCTGGAAAACATGTGAGTTATCAAACGTGCTCAATTCAACGCGGGCTGCTTGTCTATTCAGGGTAGCACTCTATGCATTCATGAATTCATCACCGTCCATTATATGTTTTCAGATGAAACGGTTTTCTGCATTAAAAAAAAGACAAACACTTTTCAATCCCTCCTCGCTTTTGACGAGCGCACCTGGCGGTGATCACGTGACTTGGTTCAGCCAATCAACATCGCCTGAATCAACCGAAACTGGTGTCTGGCGACCCTTATGATACTGCTGCTGGGACGGGAGACACATGCTGGATCCTGGCTGAGACTGGGAGAGCGGGCTATACATCCTTGACCCTGGTCCAGACAGGGAGGGCGGACTACACATGCTGGACCTTGGTCCAGACAGGGAGGGCGAACTACACATGCTGGACCTTGGTCCAGAGAGGGAGGGCGGACAGCACGTGCTGGATCCTGGCTCAGACAGGAAGGGCGAGCTACACATGCGGGATCCTTGTTAAGACAGGGAGGGCGGACTACATATAGGGAGGACCATGGACCATGGTTCAGGCAGGGGAGGGGGAAGGGGGGTGCTACACATGTTGGGCAGTGGTTCAGACAAGGAGGGTGGGCTACACATTCTGAACCCTGGTTCAGACAGGGAGGGCGAGCTACACATGATGGATCCTGGCTGACAGGGGACGGGCTACACATGCTGGACCTTGCTTCAGACAGGGAGGACATGCTGGATCCTGGCTGAGAGAGGGAGGGCAGGCTACACATGCTGGATCCTGGCTGAGAGAGGGAGGGCAGGCTGCACACCAACCCGTTTGTCCTGCGTTGAGGCCCTGTGTAATCAATCATAGCTTTCGGCCGTGGGAGCCGTGCCACTTCACACTTATCAGAGGGGTACACAAAGGCTAAACTACCAGTTGTCCGACTTTCATTTTTTGTGGAAGTCGCGGTGGCTGAGTGGGTTAGGCGGCTGACTCTGTGTGCTGGTGATTAGGTGCCTGACTCTGAGGGTGCGGGTTCGAATCCCGGATGGGACTCAACCAAAAAAGTACTAGAAGTTGTACTTCACCGAGGAAGTGAAATCCCATATATGACATATGTTGCAAAATGGCATCGTGCAATCAATCATGGTGTAACTTTGGTCTTGGCTTTATTTTTTAAAACACCTTGATTTTGAAATATGTTGTTCTGAAATTTCCTTAGAGTCGTATGCCAGAAGGCTGTGGCTCATGGGCCAGTCTGGTGGAATTAAGCTTTTAATTTTTCTGCTGGAGTATATCATCCGGGTATCCTTGGTGCTGCATCCTTAATGTGCTAAGGATGTGCTAAGGATGTACATGGCCAGTGGTCAAGACAATGACCCTTAAGTATGGCACGTTATGTCCGTGATAAATGCTGATGTAAAGAAACAAATATTATATTTAAAGGAAATTTTGTGGAAACGCAGTGCTTGATATACATGGCATTAACTATTTGGGTTATTTTTATCTCTGGCGAACTTATAATAAATATGCTCAAAGAACATAGCCTTGCATAACTGAGACTACTGAACAGATCCATTATGAAGGAAACAGGTATCAGCTTGAGGATGTGCTCTGAACCAGACATGCTGTTGTCTTAAGCCATCTAAGATACGGTTGTCCAAGTTTTGGGAGGTTACCAGCACGATCTTTTGAATGTAGAACGACGATATCTGCCACATAATGTCTACCTGATACAATAACATTATGGCATTTCCTAAGTTCTGAAATTAAAAAAAAATATTCATACTTTATCCAGATTCAAAAACACAATATTAAGGTGAAACAAAACAACTTTTTTCTTTAAAAAGACTATGGATTAAGAATATGCCAAATTATCCATTCTCATCTCAGGCTCCGTTGTGATCTGAATGCTGATAGGTTTGATAGACGCATCATTGACAGTCCCTCGTGTTCGTGTGGACATACGGTCGAAAATTCTGTGCATTATTTGATTTAAACAAAAATATTTCCAATGAAAGGAACCGTACTGATAAAAATGCATAAGTTTATACACATTCCTCTGCGGAATAAAGTGGAAGGAAGAGTAGACATGCCATGATGAATGTACAACGGGAATATATTGCAAACACGAGAAATAACGTCCTTCATTGTCAAAAGACCTTAGCCATACAGACATATTATTTGGTATCAAATCTAACTGTTCAATTCATAAATGAGTGCAATGGAATTAAAAGTTCTTCTTTGCTCGCAACTGTGGAACAGTTTTGGTTTCCAAATAAAACTCACTGGCGTGTGCGCGCGCACACACACACACACACACACACATACATCGTTAAGATTAGGTCTTCATAGTTAGGGCCACAACAGCAAGATGATGCTGGCGGTATAAATCTTTCACCTTTGTGCGCATTGAATTCACTACATTGAGGTCGAAGACGAGAATGTGAAATTTGTTATACATGTCTTCTTAAAGAGGATTAAAGCCACAGGTAAATAGAGGATTAGTCTCTTTAGAGGATAATTTTGTATTTTATTGTAAAGATAGTTTTATTCGGCGTTGGTGAATGAAAGCTTATTGGCCACGGCATACAGACTGTCAACAGGAGAAATTCTGAGGGACCGAACACAAATTCGCAGACCTTGATGATTAACTGAATCTAATAGGTTTAGGTTTTACTGGCTCCACCATACATGTTGGACCCATAATCAAGTACATAATCCTGGTACAGGAATCTATTCTGCTCTCGACTTGTCAGTCACAAATTCAGAACTACTAAATGAATTCGAATGGTCAGTCCACGATGACCTCTGTGGAAGTGACCATTTTCCTACTATACTATATCTGTGACTCCATCTGATGTTCATCCATCACCAAGGCGGAATATTAAAAATACAGGTTAACTGGGATTTATGTGAAACACTGTGTGCTACAAAACTTAAACCTGGGTGTTTTAGTGACATTCCTGATGCCATTAACTCATTAAGGCCGAGAGATGCATATATACGGCAAATTAATTAGCTTGTCACAACAAGAGCCGCATATAGGTGGGAATAATAGAGCCCCTCTCATTCAGCGAGCGACTCACATGTGCGTTTTACATTTTAAATTCGTGCTATACCTATTATTTCAATCACTTTAGTTGTACTGATCAAAGATTAGCTTTTCCTACAAGATAGTTTACCTTCTGTGTTAATCAGAAGAAGTATTAAAACCCTTGACCGACCATCTGTGACGTGCAAAAAAAGCGGCTCTCATCAGACCAATGGATCCGTATCCATGATGCCAAGTTTCAATTCAGACGATTGTGACATCAAGCCAAACGAGGTGCCTTATGTGCAAGTGCGAACAGTTTTGGTGCATATAAGTTGACTTGGTAACATCGATATTATGCCGCAGTTGAGCACTGTTTTTCAATGAGGATCACCGTACGTACCTTAAAAGGTTTGCATATTCTCTTCTAGATGTCTCGAAAAGCGTATGGCACTACTTTCATGTCGGGGTAAAAATATGCACACTATCGAACGACAAATGCATTTTGTGTTTAAACAAAATAAATCAACGGTGTCTCGAAAATGGATTTAAACTTTCTCCATTCAAAACTAATTGTCTACACTTCTGTAGAAAATATAAGGAACATAAGGACCCAGAACTGTTTTTAAATGGCACTCCCACCGAAGTTGTCAAGGAGGCCAAGTTCTTGGGTATAATATTTGACTCCCATTTAATTTTTCTTGCAGACATTAAATACGGAAAGAATAAATGCTTGAAGGCACTGGATCTATTAAAGTTGTTTCCAATTTTAAGTGAGGAGGGGGTCAAGCTACCCTACTACACCTCTATCAATCACTGGTTTGCTCGAAACTTGATTACGGTTCTATTGTGTATGGTGGAACCTGCAAAAGCAACCTCAAACTGTTAGATTCAGTCCATCACCAAGGTCTAAGACCTTGTCTAGGGTCCTTCAGAACTTCTCCTGTTGGCAGTCTATATGTTGAGGCCGATGAACCATCACTTTCACAACGACGTTTAAAGTTGTCTTCACAATATATTACCAAATTATATTCTAATGAAACTAAACCAGCATTTAATTGTGTCTTCAGTCCCCTTTATGAAGATTTCTACAACAGGAATTCTTTTCCGGTTCCACCTCTAGGGAACAGAATTAAACCCTTTCTTTCTTCGGCTGGCATGAGCTGGAAAACATAGCTCCTTCCCGTCTTCGTTCTTCTCCTCCTTGGCAATTGGTTAGGCCACAAGTCGACTTATCATTAACCTCATTTATAAAGTCAGAAACGAATGAATTACAGTATAAACAAGAATATAATCAATTAAAAACTAAATATAACAATTACAAACCCGTATTTACAGATGGTTCCAAGGACGGTGGTGCAGTAGCTAGTGCCACTGTCACTGGATCGAGAACAATATCTTCTAGAATACCAGACAACAGTTCTATTTTTACTACAGAAGCAAATGCATATTAAGACACCCTAAGCATAAACAATACATAATCTTTTCTGACTCTCTTTCTTTCTCTTTTCTATTAAAAACATATCGTGTAAACATCCATTTTTAATAGAAGTTATTGAACTTTATAATGATCTTGCGACTGACCAATACGACATCGCCTTCTGTTGGTTACCCAGTCATGTTGGTAACACTTTGGCTGATCTTGCTGCTGAAGCAGCACTCAACAAATCTGTGAGACCACTTCTTATTCCCTCCACTGATTACAAAGCTACCATTCAATCTTACAACCGTGATCTGATGCAAAAGAAGTGGGACTCCCAAGTAGGTATTAATAAATTACATGCAATAAAACCATATGTCGGTTACACCTCCTTGGGTTGTCAGTCCAGATATGAAGAGGTCATTATACGATGGTGTCGTATTGTTATACGCATGAATATCTTTTGAAAGGCGAGGATCCTCTGTTCTGCACCCCTTGTGATGAAATAATCACGGTCAAGCATGTCTTACTTGACTGTGTTCAATATTCCATGACAAGGGACAATTATTTCAAATCAAGAACTATGAAGGAGCTTTTTAGTAACGTAAGCTCTCATGTAATTTTTGCAGTTTTAAAAGAATTAGATTTGGTGTCTAACTTGTAAATAAATAAGTATTTTATGATTGGAAGTTCAATTAGTAACTTAGAGTGTTAGTGGCTGCATCCTCGAAGGGGGTTGAAGTACCATAAAATTATTGTCCTCCTTAAAGGGTACTTAAGTCCCAAAACATTTGAAGTCAAATTGAAACTTCCATTTTTCGTAGCCGTACTATTTCTGTCATTTTAACTTGCATTTCTAATCTTGCATACAATCGCCAGCAGCTGAGGGGATGGTGTAAATCCACCTAGGGACCATGCAGGTAGCAAGTCCCCATGGCCCCTAGTATGGTGACCTACCTTCAGTTGTTGATGATCTATAGCCTTTTTTTTTATTGTATTGTATGAATAGTGAAAATAGTTTTAACTCTTCACGCTAGTTGTTTTTCTTATTGTGATATTCTAGTTGTTTTAGTGCCCTTTCTCGACAGGTTTTTAACCATATACATCAATTCCCTTTTTCAAAAATGTTCTCGTCACGATATGGCTGCAATACTGCCGATGTGACGTTAAATACTCACTCACTCACTCACTCCTATGTTGATGCATCTTGACAGTGCTGCTTACAGAGCTAAAATGGTGTCCAATCTCCGTGCAATGTTACGGTGTGACAGGCCGGCATCCCTCATTCCCATAATCTGCCATCCTTTAGCTTCAGATACTTGTTGTGGTCCTATTATATAGCTCAGTATAACCATATAATGTTTGTTTGCAATGTGGTTTGAAACTCAAATGGCTGTAGCCTCAAAGGGGGTTGAAGTATTGTAAAACTGTTGTCCTCCTGAGAGGGTACGTAAGTCCACAAACATTCAAGTAAATTCAAACTTTTCATGTTTTTAATTGTAGAATAAGTGTCTTTTTACTGAATGGCTAGATTTCCCGAATTGCTGACTCCTGAGGGGATGATGTAAATCCAGCTAGGGTCCATGCAGGTAGCAAAGGTACTGTAAGTCCCCATGGTCCCTAGTATGGTGATCTACCTTCAGTTGTTAGCAATCTATAGCCCATTTTTATGTTGTATTGTCGTCTGTAGATAAATTGTTTTAGGTATAGTTACTAGTTTTATTGTCTACTCTGTGATATTCTAGTTGTTTTACTGCCCTTCGTTGACAGGTTTTATAATAGGCATATATTTCGTTTCAGAATTAAATGTTCTCGTCACGATATGGCTGAGATACTGCCGATGTGACGTCAAATGTTAACTCACTCACTCACTCACTGAAACTCAAATCACCTTTCATTCTGCTCATAATGGGCGTTTTAAGATACTGAAATGCTTTGCTTGCTTCATATGCATCTCATGCTCCTGTAGTAGCGTTAGGATGCGGACAAGACCACAAAGCCACTGGGGTGTGAGGAGGTGGATGTATTTATTACATAAATGTAATAAAGATGATTTAGCCTCAAACATGGTAAAACATGTTTACTACATATTTACTACACATTTACTACATATTCACAAAAACGTAATGTAAACACACACATGCGCCGTGCCACCCGTGGTAGTAGAGCGAGAGTCCTCAACCAAAGGGCGTCGTGGGGACCGTGAGCACCGAAGACGACTACGAGAGAGCTCTGCCTCAGGGATACAAACCATACCTACTACTGCAGCCATTAAACAGTGGTGTTATCCCTCACGATCACAAACCACAGGCTGCTGGGGATGAGGTCTACCATTGTGATTTATTTTGTTATAGAAGAGGTAGGGGAAGAAGAAGACACTCTGTAAATACAATAATTACGCAATGTATATATACAATATATACATTAAAACACGTGACCCCCTACATACAGCTATATACATCTGATCTGGTAAGGCATAGTCATGTCTAAATAGCATATGACGTTATAAAGACTGAAGTAAATAAAGTACAATGTATAATCTCTCGCAACAAAATTACCTATTTACAATCATTACTGCCACAAGTGACATTTCATGCGACATATCGTGACACAGACTATAGATAAAGAAACCTACCCTGTGGGTGACACAGAAGCGTGTTAAAGCACCCAACAGCCGAACAGCCAGCCAACACATGTAAGGCCCTACATAAAATAACACACACCGATCAGATGTATTGTCCATGAGACAATGCATAAAATATAACATCATTGTGCCAACACATATATACATACTTGAAACCACCATTAAGAGATTACAAACAAGATAAAGAAATGATGAAATATATCAATCTTACACCAAACAAAGCATTTAGAATCAAGAACCATAAGCCAGTACATTGAGAAAACATACAGGTAAACCAACCATACATTCATTCATACAGGTAAAACAGCACACTGTGTAAGTATTTACATTGGATTTGTCTTGAACATATGTATGTCTATATTATTCATATTTATTTATTTATTTATTTATATTACAGTTTACTTTGTCATGTGCATAACAATTACAAATGTGAAATTATTATTAAATTATTATTCAATTTCTAAAGTCCATGTCCTCATGTGCATAACAGTGGTGTGCAACTGGTTAGTAAGAACATGGCGTTGAGAAGTATATTTGAATTAAACCAATCAGCTGAGAAGCTGAGCTTGGACTATTGTTGAAACAACCAAAGACAATGACATAAAAGTAGACTGACCTATAAACCCTTGAAAACACAATGAACCAGCCCAGTGACACAGAACTGAACAGATAAGTCTTCAACATGATAAAGCTGAACTGACAACTAATTTTATTGAATATAATGTACAAAGAGGTCGTCTGTCAGACCACAAAACACTGAAATGTAATTAAAATGATTAGTTATAAATTATGTACACAATATAAAATGTCAGAATTCATCCCAGTTACACTATCTGGAAACAGCTTTATTGAAACCACAAAAGTAGGTAACAAAGCAAATCAAAACACGTCCGAACAGACGAACGCTAGAAGTAAAATTGATTTTGGGATTGGTCGCGCTTGCGCAAGCGGGGATATTATGTCACTTCCGTGACTACATTCGTGGATTACATGAGGTAGCCATCTAGGGATCAACTACTGTCTGATCTCTTCTAGCGAAGAGAGACCTATGGTAAGGTAAGTTAAAACATTATGTGATTAGTACCGTTATAATACATTAATTAGGTCACACGACTCGAATAATGTAAACATTACACTTATGGAAGACATATTAATGCACAGAAATAAGTTATTTAAACAATGAAAACATACCAGGTTGGTGACACCTGTACTACTGCCTACGTGACAAATCTACATCATCCTGTCCACGTTATCTGTAGGGTGAATAAATGCCATGTGCAGGTAATAATATGCATAGCAAAAACTTAAACTAGCAACTACAGTAAAAATACAAACAACCACATCTAACCACACCCATGCGCACATTCATCCACTCAAGCACTCATGTATTGTAAGGACGAGGATACTAACGGCAATTTTACTATGTTTTAACATACCAGGTATATGAAAAGTAAGATTAATGCTACATATTATACTTAAGTGAAATAGAAACTAATCACTATGTGTGATACTATGATATAGGTAAGTATGTAACATAACAATTACACAACTCACTGTACTGTGAATCAAACCTAAATCTAACCTGATCTATACACACAAACTAAACAACTGTATGATAACTCTCTAATGCGAGTTACAATGCAATAGCATACCTCACTATAATTTGAGCTAACATTACAAACATTAACTATCTACACATAAAAAACTGAATGCTGAGATATTAACAATATTATAAACAATAGCCAATGTAACCTCCAACTATGGAACACAAATTGCAAACCACAATAAATATATACAAGACTAGAAAATACCAACCTTTACCCACGAACCACAGTCCAGATCACCATGATCAGGATCCAAATGTAAAAGTCAACAACCCGTCTGACGATAACCACATGCGATACTGACATGGAAACTAGATCAACTTACACTTTAAATACCTTACACGCTTGGATGAACACAGAGCAATATGACTTACACACTAACCTTAAGCAGATAGATATTCATACGGCAAGACATGAATACATGCTTAATGATGTCATAAGCAACAGTACCACAACAGCATTCGTTCGATTGAAGCCTTTTTGATGTAAGTGAGACAATACGAGGGAGCTGTTTAAATTTACGTGATTAAAGTTGATATAACAGTCACAGTTTATTATGTTCGGGAAATCTGATAGAGACACATCTTGATAGGTCCATTCGCCTCATCATACAGCTGGTATGGAGGGACAGATCCGTGTAGTGCACTTTCTCCATCACAGTGCTTTTCCACGTAGATTTACTGAGTAGATTTACTGTTTATTGTCATTAACAACATATTCAGAAACGTCACTGAATAAATTGCATTTTTGCAACCAGTCTGATCTTTTTTTAAGCCCGGTGAATAGAAAAATCCTTTAGCACTCGCAGGCTCACATTTAAATTGAGCAAGTCTGCCGATAAATACATGTTAATAATAATAGCAGTAACTTATTCCACAGAGTTTGCCCATAAGAAGTAGAGATTGAAAGTCAATATGGGATTTTAAACTGATAAGGTTTAGGCTGTCCAGCACAAGTTCATTTGGGGTTTTCTTGGTTAGACCTTGGACCTTTTGGGTATTTCCAGCATTTCATGCTCTTTTGGTGATAGTTGAACCCAGGTGTTGCAGCAGTATAGTGTGTAGGGCAATTTTGCGCGTCGCAATACACGTACAGCAGACTTCGGATTTAACCCTCCATTGTAAACCAAAAGTTACTGTGTTCTGTAATCTGATTGGTTGAAAAACATGATTAAATGGTATTAGATTCCCGGAAACTGAAAGACTATTCACCGCGCATTGACACGTAAAAAATTGTTTTGTTTTGTCATCAACAGCGGTGACGTCATTCAAATCATATTGTGACGTAAAGTTAGAATGACGTCACAAATGAGCAACTCCAGATGCTACCATGGGAACCAGCTGAAACGGCCAGCTGATGACACTTCACTGCTATGTCCGTATTCGATGTAAACGAGTGCAGACACTAAAACCCCTTTGGTTTACTTTTGTGTTTACAATGTCGATAAACATCATGTGTTGACCAATTTCCGGGTATTATTGAGTATTTGAAGCACGGGAATATTTCATTTGAATTATGGCAAGTGATTTTATATTTGTCATTGTACTGGAGTACATTAACAATTTTAAAGATATTTCAACCCTTGTATGACTACACCCTACCCTGTGATACATACATGACAATACCCCAACATTACCATGATAGACACCCAGTGTTCATGAACGGTGTTTCAAAGTAACGGGACATTGGGACCTGTAAGTTTCAGATTTCTGTTTAACCCACTGAAATCCACAGGACCCAAAGAATAACATTAGACCCATATTTCAGATTTATCATATCGTATAGTTGTCACTGAAATTCTTAACATTGTATAACAAACATAAGATTTATAAGCAGCAAAAAAGTGTCTAATTAGGAGATAAACATCATGTGTTGGCCAATTTCCGGCTGACGCCGTCGGTTCCAAATGCATTCCCGTGCTTCAAATACTCAATATCACCCGGAAATTGGCCAACACATGACACCGTCGGTTCCAAATGCATTCCCGTGCTTCAAATACTCAATAACACCCGGAAATTGGCCAACACATGATGTTTATCTCCTAAAAGTAAAGTCCATGGTTATTGTTTACGTTTTCCTCAGCTTCTCAGAAACACGTTGGGTCCACTCCATGGATGTACCACTACACGCACGCCCGCATAGGTAACCGATGTTTGGTGAGGTAGTTTAATTTCACCACACAATACTTTAGGACACACAATATCACCTTGAGATTATGAGAACACTAATATATAGCTCTTACTCTCATTTTAGACAAGTGCAGGTGGCGCCACTAACAATCGTGTTGTCCTGAATAATGAACCCATGGTAGTTTCAGACCCTACCCACAGCTATCCAGTTACGCAGTAAACAGCCAGGCTGAGGGAACGCGTCCCTGACCTACTTCTTGTTTGTTTGGAAAGCTGTTCAGTTCACAACGTGTAAATGTCTCATATGCTTTCACTGATGAGTAGGCCTTGCGTAATAGTCGCCATGTCTTTCCGGTTATACCCGTAAGACCTGGTGAATTGCTCCGATTACGTAACAATTACGTCTCACGATGAAAAGGGATGGGCAAGTGTCCCTACTGCGGTAAGTCCTCCAGTCAAGTCAAAGGTGACACAACACAAAAGGACAGTAATAACATGTATTGGAACAAAAGGCTCGGATTTGAAAATTCTGACTGCACAACAATCCAGACGGTTTGTTGTCACCTAGACATTACAGGCATATATATATATATGTGTGTGTGTGTGTGTGTGTGTGTGTGTGTGTGTGTGTGTGTGTGTGTGTGTGTGTGTGTGTGTGTATATAGAGATACACATACACACACACACACATATATATATATACGATCTTATCATCCTCAGAGATTGTAGTGTTGTCGTCTAACCTAGAAACAAATCAGTGTCTGGATTACCTGACCCTCGACCTGGTAACTGACCATTGATTTCTCACACATCTTTATTACCCATGAAGTGTTTAGTCGCGCAAGGGAAAATGTAATCACTTTTTTTAGTCAATTTTTCTAAATATCACATACAGTTTATAGTCCGTGTGTGTTCAAATGAGAATGACAAATAATGAAATAAATCAAATTGGGATATGTGTACACAACATAGATAAGACGCATGGTCCTGAAACCTCTGTGCCCAACAGGATCTGAAATCTGAGTTTTTGTAATTCTTGAGACGCGAAGACGCCAAGCCAGTCAAGTCACTCAAACGCCATAAAGAAGTATTGCAGGTCTATAACACGACCATTGGGATGCTATTCAATGATTTTATTCCGCCATTTGCTAGAAAGTCTTTGCGTGCCACAACTAACTAACCTGTCCTTAGTGAAATTAGTCAGACAGCTGCCACTGACTGCATGGTGTGTGCCAGGCTCATAGCACATGCAGCTTTAAAGTGACTTCAGTGCACAGCCTGTAGGAGCACCATGTGTCAGAACCCTGGATATAACTGCCAGCAGGCAGCTCAACTGTGTGGCAAGCTGTTATGAACAAAATTGAGAATTAGTGATGGGTGCTGTGCAATATGAAATACTCAAACTGTGACGTGAGCACACACAGTTGCAGGTTGTAGGATACCAGTCACATTTGAACTTACCACTTATTTATATCGCATAACGTGCGACCTTTTTAATGAAGTGACTTAAAATGTAAAATTTAAAGTCACTGTAGCAGTATTTCCGCCATATCGTGACTGAGTGAGTGAGTGAGTTAAATTTTATCGTCACATCGGCAATATTGCAGCCATACCGTGACGGGAACAAGTAAGAATGACATTGTGGAATGAAAGAATATAAGAAACTAAAACCCTGTTAACGAAGAACAGTAAAACCACTAGTATATATCACAGATATCCATCTAAGACTAGTAAGGAGTTATAAAACAGTTTAATTATAGAGGACAATACAACATAAAAATGGACTATAGATCACCACTCTAGAGGCCATGGGGACTTACATTACTTTAGCTACCTGCATGGTTCCTAGCTGGATTTACACCATCCCCTCAGTTGTTAGCAATTTAGGCACGTCTAGCCATGCATTTAAAAGGACACATATATTAAGATTAAAATAGCAGAGAGTTTGAATTTACTTGGAATGTTTGTGGGCTTACGTACCCTCTCAGGAGGACAATAATTTTACACTACCCCTCGAGGATACAGCCACTAACAATCTTTGTTATCAATTTACACTTCCGATCATAAAATATTTATCTATTTACAAATCCGTTAGCAAATCCAATTCTTTTAAAAATGCAAAAATTAAACGAGAACTTATGTTACTAAAAAGATCTTTCATAGTTGGTGATTTGAAATATTTATCCCTTGTGATGGAATATTCGACACAGTCAAGCAAGACATGCTTGACTGTGATTATTTCATCACAAGGGATACAAAATGGAGGATCCTCACCTTTCAATAAATATTCATGTGTATATCTCGTATGGCCAATACGACATCGCCGCATGATGACCTCTTCAAATCGTGACTGGCAACCCAAATAGGTATAACCAATAGAAGGTTTTATTGCATGTAATTTATTAATGCCCACTTGGGTGTCCCACTTCTTCTGCAGCAGATCATGGATATAACATCTAATGGAAGCTTTATAATCAGTGTATGGAATAAGAAGTGGTGTCACGGATTTGTTGAGAGCTGCCTTGGCAGCACGATCAGCCATTGTGTTCCCGAAAATGCCTACATGGCTGGGTAACCAACAAAAGACGATGTCGTATTGGCCAGTAGCAAGATCATTATGCAATTCAATAATTTCAATTAAAAGTGGATGTTTGCAACAAATATTTTGAAGAGCCTGAAGGCAAGAAAGAGAATCTGAATAGATTATATACTAATTATGTTTATAGTGTCTTTTAATATACTTAAGAGCCATTAAGATGGCGTTAGCTTCAGCAGTAAAAATAGAGCTGTTATCTGGCAATCTAGAAGATATTGTTCTGGATCCAGTGACAGTGGCACAAGCCACTGCGCCACCGTCCTTGGACCCATCTGTAAACAAGGATTTATATGCCTTATATTTAGTATGTAATTGATTAAATTCCTGTTTATATTGTAGTTCATTAGTGTCTGATTTTTTAAAGGTGGTCAATGTTAGGTCCACTTGTGGCCTAACCAACTGCCAAGGAGGAGAAGAAAGAAGGTGGGAAGGAGCTATAGTAGCCAGGTCAATGCCGGCAGCAGAAATAAACGGTTTTATTCTTAAACCAAGAGGTGGAACAAGAGATTTCTTATTGTATAAATCCTCATACAGAGGATTGAAAACACAGTTATATGCAGGGTTTGACTCATTGGAATGTAGTTTTGTTATATACTGTAAGGCTAATTTTATACGGCGCTGCTCAAGAGATGGTTCATGAGCCTCGACATACAGGCTGTCAACGGGTGATGTACGAAAGGAGCCAAGACAAAGTCTTAGACCTTGATGATGGACGGAATCTAATAATTTTAAGTTGCTCTTGCAGGCTCCACCATATACAATTGAGCCATAATCAAGCTTCGAGCGGATAAGTGATCTATATAGATGTAGAAGGGTAGCTTGATCACCTCCCCACTTTGAATTGGACACGACCTTCAATAAATCGAGTGCCTTCAGGCATTTAGTTTTGAGGGATTTGATATGCGGCAGAAAAGTTAAATGTGAGTCGAAAATCAGACCTAAGAACTTGGCCTCCTTGACAACTTTGATGGGAGTGCCATTTAAGAAGAGTTCTGGGTCCTTGTGTGGTTTATATTTGCGACAGAAATGTATACAATTGGTTTTTGACTGAGAAAATTTAAAGCCGTTTTCAAGACACCATTTGTTTATTTTGTTTAAGCACAGTTGCAATTGCCGTTCAATAGTATGCATATTTTTCCCACGACAAGAAATATTAAAATCATCCACAAAAAGTGAACCATCAACTGAATCATTTAAAACTTTAGCTAAACTATTGATCTTGATACTAAATAAAGTGACAGACAAAATACTACCTTGTGGGACACCCTGATCCTGATGGTAATGATCAGATAGTGTAGAATCCACACGGACTTGAAACTGCCTGTCAGTTAAAAACTGTGATATAAACTGAGGCATACGGCCCCGTAAACCAAAGTCATGTAAGTCTTTTAAGATGCCGTGCTTCCAGGTGGTATCATAAGCCTTTTCTAAATCGAAAAAGATCGACACTGCATGCTGCTTGCTGATAAAGGCATTCTTGACAAATGACTCCAGTCGAACTAAATGGTCAACGGTACTGCGATTTTTACGAAATCCACATTGGATATTTGTGACTAAATTATTAGATTCCAGGTACCAAGTTAATCTGTTATTGACCATGCGTTCCATGGTTTTGCAAACACAGCTAGTCAAAGAAATGGGCCTATAATTTGATGGATCGGTATGGTCACGTCCAGGTTTGGGAATAGGTATAACTATGGCATCACGCCAGGATGGAGGAAATTTACCTGATGTCCAAATGTCATCGAAAATATTCAATAGTGTCTCTAAACAGGATTCTGGTAAGTGTTTTAGGAGTTGATAATGTATACCATCAGTTCCTGTAGCAGTATTATGGGATTGGTCAAGAGCAGTATGAAGCTCATGAATAGAAAATATTTCGTTATAATCTTCCCCATTATCTGAATGAAAATTGAGAATTCTCTTTTCCTGCTGTTTCTGGTATGTTTGAAATTGAGGAATATAGTTAGCTGAGGAAGAATGTTTCGCAAGTGTTTCACCCAGTTTATTTGCGATATCAGATTTATCCGTCAGCAGTTCATCTCCGCATTTGAGATGGTGTATGCTTGATTTGCTACCCTTACCTTTAATTTTCTGGATCATGTTCCATACCTTTGACATTGGCGTTCGTGAATTTATCTTCGAGACATAATTTCGCCATGATTGGCGCTTGTTTTGCTTAAAAGTACGCCGGGCTTTTGCATTGAGTATTTTAAATTTATTCAAATTATGGACCACTGGATGACGACGGAAATATTGCTTAGCCTTCTTCCGTGCCTTCCTAGCTTGTTTGCAGTCTGCAGTAAACCAAGGTTTACGTATGTGGGGAATGATAGAGGATTTCGGAATACATTCATCAGCTATTTTGTGAAGCCTATCGGAAAAGAGCTGTATAGAGTCGGGAACATCAATGAAAACATCTGGTGTTAGCTTTTCTGAACAAAGAGTTTCATAGCGAGCCCAGTCTGCTTTAGCAAAATTCCATCTCGAAGACGGAGGAACATCAGATGGTGTAATTGACTTTAATACAGTAGGAAAATGATCGCTACCACAGAGGTCATCATGAACTGACCATTCGAATTCATTTAGTAAATTGGAATCAACAGCTGATAGGTCCAAGCAGGAATACGAGCCAGTTCCAGGGTGTAGATAGGTTTTAGTACCATCATTAAAAAGGCATAAATTGTTATTTGAGAAAAAATCTTCAAGTAATTTTCCTTTTGCATTAGTGTCATTACCGCCCCAAAGTGGGTTATGACCGTTCAAATCACCCATTATTACACAGGGTTTGGGAAGTTGGTCGTAAAGTGCCTGAAGATCAGACTGGTGAAGAGAATAGGACGGTGGGATATACAAAGAACACAAGGTGAAAACAATATTCAGTGTCAAACGTACTGCAACAGCTTGGAGAGGGGTGTTCAGAGAGACTGGACTGTGAATTACCCCCTGTCGTACCAGAACAGAAGCACCTCCGGTTGCTTTGTCACCTGCAGGTGAAAAGTAATGGTACGAGTCGTACTGTCTTAAATTTAATGTATCAGTTGTCTTGAGGAAGGTTTCTTGTAAACAAAAAGCTGATGGTTTGTAATCCTGGATTAATAGCTGGAGGTCATTATAATTGTTCCGAAGTCCTCTAACATTCCATTGTAATAAACAGGTGGAGGAAGTCATGGTGGTTTAACAGGAGATCGTGAATGAGGGGAAGGTCCTCTGCACTGTAATGGAGAGGTTTCCATATCCAGAGACAGAATCGTTCAAAGATACGTCAAGGTGGTTAAGAGCTTTTGCTTCTTTTCTTTTATGTTGTTTTCTTTCTGCTTTGGAAAAGACAGTTTTGTTTGGTTCAGTTTTTTCCCCAGTATGGGGTTCTGGCACAGATTCTGGTCTACGATCAACTGTTTGAGACTGGGGGGTAGATGGTACATCAGTCTGCGTGTCAGTTGTTGAAGTTACTGCACTGACCGAGTAGAGGAGTGTTTGCTGATCGGTGACCCAGCTAATGGCTGTCTGGCACATACTATCCACTTTTTGGATAGAAGAAGAAACTGCGGCAGAATATGGTTTTGTTAAATTGTTGTTTTGTGTCTGGTCGGCAACTAATTTTTTGGCCTCAGAGAAAGAAATGTTGTTTGAATATTTGATTTTAATAATCCTAGATTCTTTTTCAAACACTGGACATTGCTTAGAGTAAGACATATGCTCACCACTACAGTTTGCACATTTCATGGCATTTGTACAATCAGTGTTCTCGTGATTTCCACTGCAGCGGGAACAAATTGGGGAGTTGTTACAAGAACTTGCCCCATGACCAAAATGCTGACATTTAAAACAACGGAGTGGATTTGGGATATATGTATCCACACCGATGTTAAGATATCCAGCTTTGATGGATTTGGGTAGTTTGGATAGCGCAAAAGTAAACAGATAGGTGGTAGTAGGGACAACCCTGTCATTAACCTTTCTAGTGAAACGTTTCACGGATGTCACCCCTTGAGTCTTGAGTTCTGCCACAATCTCCTCTTCTGACATGTCAGATAAACATTTTGAACGATCTCGAACAATGCCTCGACACGAATTTAATGTCTCGTGGACAGATACAACAATCTCAGTATCAGCTAAATGGGTTGCTTTGAGCAAATTTAGAGACTGCTGCCTTTTAGCACATTCAATCAACAAAGAGCCAGAACGGAGACGAGTAATATTTTGCACAGTGCCACATATTCCTTCCACAGCCTTAGAGACAACAAAAGGGTTTATCTTAAGCGGGAGACCCTTAGCACCTTCCACAACCAGAAATCGTGGCCATGACTCTACCTTTATAACAGAACTTTCATCATCATCAGACGAAATATTGTCTATATTGACGTCTTTTAGTTGAGTACCGAGAACCAGTGATTTGTGGGGAAGCCATGTTGAAGGTAAACATTCGACATCCCTGCTCCCCACCCGCCATCGAGTGTCAACGAGGACAGTGCTGTAGTGGAAACCAACGACAAACACTAGGGCTACAAGGATGTTATACTCAAGCAATATCAACACAGGTAGCAAATATTGCCAAACAGAATAAAAGTCAGGTTGGTTCAGACCCTACATTTATTTGATGACAATTTGAACCTGGAGGTCAATAGTGCCAGGTTGGCCCATGAGCCACCGCCTTCTGGCATAGGACTCTAGGCAGTTCAATCAATAAATAGTGTATATATTTGACATAGAAACGGCCAATACCCAATAATAGTTAAAATGTGCAAAATGCAGTCACCATGCACAGGGCTTGGCGTGACCAGCCGATTGATAGAATCGGGCCCATTCTACCACCCGTCTAGGTGAAGTAAGGGCCGAAGTGGTGTGTTGAGCAATAGGAGCGCGGTTCCAGACTCCTGCTGCCCTCAACCACCAGACTACCGTCCTCCACCGACACGGGACGCAACCCACGGCAAACGGGTTGGTGGACCAAATATCCCCCCGGGTCCACAACGGGGGTGTCGGCGAGCTCTTTGCGTTACCCAGCACCCACCACGAGGAGGTGGCTCGCCACGGGTGCCATATCGTGACTGAACCGTGACTAAGTGTAGATCAATAATTATTAAAAGTAAATTATATTTAAAAAGAACTGTCAACGAATGACAATAAAACAACAAGATAATCGCACATTGACATTTAACACAATGAATTGAATTTAAAACATTTTAACCATACATGAGACTACAATTATACAACAGGCTCTAGACTGCCAACAATTGAAGGTAGATCACTCCACTGGGGACGTACTGTACATTTGATTCTTGGCCTAGCAAGACACCTGCAGTTTACGGGTCCCTGTCCCAAATGAAAGAAAAGCATATATGAAAGAAAAGCACGCGAGAGCGGGCTGATCTCCGTTAGGAGGCATTTTAGACGACTTTAGGTCATTTTCGTGTTTACTGGCAAAAGTTTAATTTACAGCTTCGTGTAAAAAAGACGAGAGTTTTCAACGCGAATTTTAGTAATGCTGCAAAACATCTATCCAATCGTTAGTAATCAAAGGGATATCCTCATGGCGTTCCTTTTCTCTGATTGGTCAAATGCAGACGCACGTGTCGAATGTTCCAAATAAGGTAGTGGGTTACTAGGAATGCCACAACTTGAATGAGATGGGATACGAGCATGTGACAGTAAATCATAGTAAGGAATTTGTAAATGCAGAGAATGGTGCGTGCACTTATAAAATTGCGAGTACGTATAGAGTGGTGAAAGCGTCCCTGCCCAGGTATGGAACTGCGACAGGATTGGATGATCCTAAAATGTGAATACCCATGACACTAAGGCGAACCCAGGACTTAATCCACCCCGAAATTGCAACCTAGGACAAAATCCACTCGGGCAAAATCCAACCAGGATGAAATCCACAAAAGAATAAAAAACTGAAAAAAACCCACAATCACTATAAATGAACTTTACTCGTGGTTGTGTTTGCTTGCTATTGTTTACAGGTTGACTTAACTTAGAGGGGAAAAATGTACTCAACACTTTTCAACAACATTCCAGTCAACCCTGTAAGTGCCGTAAAACAGTACGAAATACGAAAAAGCAAATACTTGTTATTCTACTTATTTGTAAACTGCTATAGCACAAAAGTCACATTATGATCAATGCCAATCGCATTAAAATGGTCGCCTAGTCTAACGACCCGATCATCTGAAACCTTCTCGGTCCACTAAAGCATAGGGTGATCTAACCACAGGCAAACTGTAGTACAAATGGGCTGCGCAGCATAGAGAAAAGTCTTCTTACATGCGAGCATAAGCATACTTGTCACATTCTATGCTGCGCAGCGCCATCTAACACAGAACAAACATGATGTGAGATGTCAGAAACTTAGCACGTTGTTCATTCCCCAGACCACGGTGGCGTAGTCTTTATCTGGAGATTCGGGGCTTAGCCTAGCCCCTACATCAGGTTAAACTGAAGTGAACATTGACAAGCCTTGCTGTTCAGTTCAGCTTAACCTGATGAGGGGGGTAGGATAAGCCCCGAAACGTCGTAAAAATAAATCTCAAGAATCTGTAACCCATAACATTTGTCCTGTATTACTACGCCAACTTCTAAATGCCTTTGAGGAATCAAGAACAGTACTGCTGATAAACAAGTTCTGTGTCGACTTGACGCCTTCAATGTTCCAACAATCAGCATTTATTAACAACGGATTTTTTATAGACTGACCTTTAGAAAAAGAGAAATTGTCTTGGTAATGGTCTTTCTCACCACTAAGAACCCTTAAAACATAATAAAACAATTGTTAAAGATGAGGAGTCGGTGATGTAGTTTCCACAGTCAATTCTGGAAGTGTGACATAGGTTGCACACAGACCCCACTTTTATAGGTCTTCACAGCTAAGGAAACTACGTCAGCAGACTCAGTTAAGTTATTTATAATTTAGACTTTTAACTTAACAATTAAACGTAAATACTTTTGTTAAACAATGGCATGGAGAACTATGAAATAATACTAATTGAATTGGCGGTTGACAAGGTGAGCTATATTAATTACAAACTGTTTACCTGGCAACAAGATGTTGTTATAAGAGATTAGCGGATTAGCGTCTGCCAATCTTGAAACTTAGGACAATGGCATGGAGAACTATGAAATAATACTAATTAATTGGCGGTTGACTAGGTGAGCTATAATAATTACAAACTGTTTACCTGGCAACAAGATGTTGTTATAAGAGATTAGCGGATTAGCGTCTGCCAAGCTTGAAACTTGGGAAAATAGCATGGAGAACTAAGAAATAATACTAATTGAATTGGCGGTTGACTAGGTGAGCTATAATAATTACAAACTGTTTACCTGGCAACTAGATGTTGTTATAAGAGATTAGCGGATTAGCGTCTGCCAATCTTGAAACTTAGGAGTGAGTGAGTGAGTTAATATTTAACGTCACATCGGCAATATCTCAGCCATATCGTGACGAGAGCGTTTAATACTGAAGTGAAATTATATGGATACTATAAAAAACTGTCAACGAGGGACAGTAAAACAACTAGAATATCACAAATATGATTAAAACTAGTGTGGAAAGTTAAAACTTATATCACTATTCGGACAATACAATATAAAATCAGGCTATAGATTGCCAACAACTGAAGGTAGATCACCATACTAGGGACCATGGGGACTTACAGTACCTTTGCTACCTGCATGGACCCTAGTTGGATTTACATCATCCCCCCAGCTGTTAGCAATTTAGTCATATCTAGCCACAAATTAAAAATACACATATACTACGACTAAAAACAGTGGAAGTCTAAACGTACAGGAAATGTTTTGGGACTTACGTACCCTCTCAGGAGGACAATAATTTTACGGTACTTCAACCCCCTTTGAGGGTACAGCCACTAACAATTCTAGTTACTAATCTAAACTACCATGAATTAAAATACAGCTATCTACAGAACATAATAATCAAAATTCAAAGATGAAATCAATTTCTTTTAAAAATCCAAGAATTAAATGAGAACTTACGGTGTTAAAAAGATCCTTCATTGTTTTTACATTGAAATATTTATCCCTTATGATGGAGAATTCAACACAGTCAAGCAAGATATGCTTGACCGTGGTTCTCTCATCACAAGGGATGCAAAACGGAGGATCCTCACCTTTCAATAGGTATGAATGAGTATATCTAGTATGGCCAATACGACATCGCCGCATGATTACCTCTTCAAATCTGGACTGACAACCCAAGTAGGAATAACCAATATACGGTTTTATTTCATGTAATTTATTTATACCTACTTGGGTGTCCCACTTCTTCTGCATTAGATCACGGATGTAAGTTCTAATGCTAGATTTATAATCAGTGTATGGAATAAGAAGTGGTGTCACAGATTTGTGGAGTGCTGCCTTGGCAGCAAGATCGGCCATTGCGTTACCGGAAATGCCTACATGGCTGGGTAACCAACAGAAGACGATGTCGTATTGGCCAGTAGCAAGATTATTATACAGTTCAATAATTTCAATTAAAAGTGGATGTTTACAAGAAATATTTTTAATAGCCTGAAGGCAAGAAAGAGAGTCGGAATACATTATATACTGTTTACGTTTCGGGTGTCTTTCAATATATTTAAGGGCTGTTAATATGGCGTTAGCTTCTGCTGTAAAAATAGAACTATTATCTGGTAATCTAAAAGATATTGTTCTGGATCCGATGACAGTGGCACAAGCTACTGCGCCACCATCCCTGGACCCATCTGTAAATAAGGATTTGTAATTGTTATATTTATGTTTCAATTGATTATATTCTTGTTTATACTGTAATTCATTCGTTTCTGATTTTTTAAAAGTCGTTAATGTTAGGTCGACCTGTGGCCTAACCAACTGCCAAGGGGGAGAGGAAAGAAGACGGAAAGGAGCTACGTTGTCCAGCTTAATACCAGCAGCAGCAATAAACGGCTTTATTCTGAGCCCAAGAGGTGGAACAAGAGAAAACATTTTGCTATACAAATCCTCATAAAAAGGATTGAAGACACAGTTATATGCAGGGTTAGATTCGTTAGAGTATAGTTTTGTGACATATTGTAAAGATAATTTGATACGGCGTTGTGCAAGAGATGGTTCATCGGCCTCAACGTAAAGACTGTCAATAGGTGAAGTTCTGAAGGATCCAAGACAAAGTCTTAGACCTTGGTGATGGACAGAATCTAATAGTTTCAGGTTGCTTTTGCAGGCTCCACCATATACAATGGAACCATAATCAAGTTTGGATCGTACCAATGATCTGTATAAATGAAGGAGGGTAGTTTGATCCCCTCCCCACTTAGAATTGGAAACAACCTTCAGCAAATCTAGTGCCTTCAGGCATTTAACTTTAAGAGATTTAATGTGTGGTAAGAAGGTTAAATGATAATCGAATATTATACCCAAGAATTTAGCCTCCTTTACAACTTTGATTGGAGTACCATTTAAAGACAGTTCTGGGTCCTTATGCGGTTTTTATTTTCTACAAAAGTGTATACAATTAGTTTTTGTTTGAGAAAATGTAAAGCCGTTTTCAAGGCACCATTTATTTATTTTATTTAAACACAACTGTAATTGCCGTTCAATGGTGCGCATATTTTTACCACGACAAGAAATATTAAAATCATCCACAAAAAGTGATCCATCGATTGAATCAGTTAAAACCTTTGAGAGACTGTTGATCTTAATACTAAAGAGAGTGACAGACAAAATACTGCCTTGTGGGACACCCTGATCCTGAGTATAATGGTCAGACAGGGTTGAACCCACTCGGACTTGAAATTGCCTGTCATTTAAAAAGTTGGATATAAAATGAGGCAGGCGGCCTCGTAATCCAAAGTCATGTAAATCTTTTAAAATCCCATGTTTCCATGTCGTGTCGTATGCTTTGTCTAGATCGAAAAAGATTGAGACAGCATGTTGTTTATTAATTATGGCATTCTTAACAAAAGATTCTAAACGCACTAAATGATCGATGGTACTTCTGTTTTTACGGAAACCACATTGTATATCTGTTATAAGGTTATTAGTCTCCAAGTACCAAACAAGTCGATTATTTATCATGCGTTCCATGGTTTTGCAAACGCAGCTCGTTAGTGAAATTGGTCTATAATTCGATGGATCAGTATGATCACGTCCAGGTTTAGGGATGGGTACAATTATGGCATCTCGCCACGAGGGAGGAAATTTTGCAGTTGTCCAAATGTCATCAAATATATGTAAAAGTGTCTCTAAACAGGATTCTGGCAAGTGCTTCAGAAGTTGATAATGTATACCATCAGCACCGGAAGCAGTATCGTGAGCTTGGTCAAGTGCAGTATGAAGTTCATGTATTGAAAAGGTTTCATTGTAATCTTCCCCATTCTCTGAAGTAAAATTAATATATTTCTTTTCCTGCTGTTTTTGATATTTTTGGAATTCAGGTACATAATTTGATGAGGAAGAATGTTTCGCGAAAGTCTCACCAAGTTTATTAGCAATATCTGATTTATTAGTCAATAACTGATTCCCATCTTTAAGATGGTGAATACTAGATTTAGAGCTCTTACCTTTTATTTTCTGGATCATGTTCCATACCTTTGAAATTGGCGTACGTGAATTTAGTTTTGAAACGTAATTTTGCCATGACTGGCGTTTATTTTGTTTAAAGGTACGCCTTGCTTTAGCATTTAAAATTTTAAATTTGTTTAAATTATGGACCATAGGATGGCGACGGAAATAATGTTCTGCTTTTTTCCGTGCCTTCCTAGCTTGTTTGCACTCATCGTTGAACCATGGTTTTCTTATGTGTGGAACTGCAGAGGACTTTGGTATACACTCATCAGCTATGGAATTCAGTTCATCAGAAAAACATTGAATAGCAACAGGAATGTCAATAAAAAGTTCAGGTTTAAGTTTTTCAGCACACAGTGTTTCATATAAAGCCCAGTTAGCTTTTTTAAAATTCCGCCTTGATGAAGAAGGAACAGCAGATGGAGGTACCGATTTTAATATAGTAGGAAAATGATCACTTCCACAGAGGTCATCGTAGACTGACCACTCAAATTCATTAAGTAGATTAGAGTCTGCAAGAGACAGATCCAGAGAAGAGTAGGTGCCGGTTGCAGGATGCAGATATGTGCTCGAATCATCATTACATATGCACAAATCAGTATTGAAAATAAAATCTTCCAGTGTTTTACCTTTAGTGTTTATATTTGTACCCCCCCACAGTGGATTATGGCCATTGAGATCACCCATTATTATACAGGGTTTTGGAAGTTGGTCATAGAGAGTTTGCAAATCAGACAGTTGAAGTGTTGAAGAAGGCGGAATATACAACGAGCATACTGTGAAGGCAACATGAAGAGTAAGTCTCACTGCAACGGCTTGAAGATTAGTTGTAAGTGAGACAGGGCTGTGTATAACATTCTGATTTACAAGGATTGAAGATCCTCCAGTGGCCCTATCACCTGGAGGAGAAAGAGAATGATATCCAATGAACTGACGTAAGTTAAAATTGTCTGCCTGCTTCAGGTAAGTTTCCTGTAAGCAGAAAGCTGATGGTTGTAAATCCTGAATCAACAGCTGTAATTCATTAAAGTTGGTTTTTAGTCCTCTACAATTCCACTGGACAATACACGGAGAAACTGTTTCTATGGGGGATTGATTGGGGATCTACCCCTGATCTTTTTTGTTGGTGACTAGCTACGAGCTCTACAGAGGATGTTGTCAGAAACATCCATATCTTCAAGAGATCCAAACTTATTATATATTTGGATTGTATTTTCTGCCGCTTTTGAGGTTCTGCCCTTATGGTATTTTTTTGCAGACTCATTTATTGTTTTGAGTTTTTGTTTTGGTAGTTGCTTCCCATTATTCCCAGAGGAAGGTTTGGAAATGGGCTGTGATGATGATTGTTCCTGGGAAGATGGCCGAAACTGAACTTCTTCTCTAACAGTTGTTGATGTACATACAAGAGTTTGCGTTGACTGGTCAGGACAGTAGATTTCGGGTGCAACAGTGTCAACCCATGTCAAATCAGTTTGGCACTGCGCTGATGAAGTGGACACTGTTGAAGTTACAGTTTGATTTGTTGATGTTCTCGCAACTGAAGCATAGGATTCGTTGGGTTCTGATGTGTGAACAACAAGTTTCTTTGCATCAGCAAAACTAAGATTCCTTGTGAATTTGATTTTATTAATTTCCATTTGTTGTTTCCAGATCGGACATTCTTTTGAAAAAGATGAATGTGTTCCAGAGCAGTTGGTGCATTTTTTAAAGTTGCTGTCACAGTCTTCAGTAACATGAGTTTTTTCGCTGCAGTGAGCGCATGTAATAGCATTTGTGCAGTTGGTAACACCATGACCATACCTTTGGCATTTGAAACATCTCAACGGGTTAGGAATATAAGTATCAACATTGAGACGACAATATCCTGCTTTAATTGCTTTTGGTGCAGTTGGAGAAGAAAAATGGAATAGGTAGGTGTTTGTTGGTTTAGTTTCTGAGTTTTTTCGAGTTGTGAATCGTTTCACAAAAATCACTCCTTGTTCTTTCATTTCTGTGGCTATGTCTAATTCACTCATGTCGGCAAACAGTTGATCCCGGTCTCTGACAATTCCTTTGCTAGTGTTCAAAGTTCTATGTGGAGATACCGTAACTGGTATTCCAACCAAAAGCTGTGTTGACATCAAATTTGTTGTTTGTTGTTTCCTGCTGCATTCAATGAGCAAAGAACCTGATCGCAGTCGTTTGATGTTTGGGACTTCACCTGCAATACCTTGGATACCTTTTGACACTGCAAACGGATTTAATTTTAATGGTGACTTGTCAAGTGTCTCAAGAACTAAAAATCGTGGCCAGTATTCAGTTGAGTTAGAAGGTCTTTGGTCATCATCATCACTGTCCAGTTGACGTTTGTTTCGTTTTTGGGGGGTTTTGTATTCCATAGTTAGTGTAGAAGGTTCATCATCCGAGCTCCCCACCCACCACGGAGTATCACAAGGACAATGCTAAAAAGCAAGTGGGTCTCCAACTTGCAGCACCAAGGATACCCGGATGATATACTCCAGCAGAAGAATCATAAATAATTAATCTACCAGATTGGCCCATGAGCCACCGCCTTCTGGGCATAAGACTCTAGGCAAGGTAAGAACTTCAAAAATGCATTTCAAACTCAGAACATATCGACGAACATTAAGGCCAAGACCGAAATTAAAATGTCCAAATACAATTTGTGCAATGGCATGTATATATAGTCCATGCACAGGGCTTGGCATGACCAGCCGATTGGTTGAATCGGGCCAATTCAACCACCCGTCTAGGTGACGTAAGGGCCGAAGTGGTGTGTTGGGCAAATGAAACGCAGTTAAAAGCCCATCTGCCCTCAACCACCAGGATCCCGTCCTCCACCGACACGGGACGCAACCCACGGCAAACAGGTTGCCCAATTTAGTCGCCTCTTACGACAAGCAATGGGGTGCTGTGAACACATTCTGTCCCGGGTCCACACGGGAGAAGAGCACTTAGCGTTACCCAGCACCCACCACGAGGAGGTGGCTCTTCATGGGTGCCTTGAAACTTAGGACAATGGCATGGAGAACTATGAAATAATACTAATTGAATTGGCGGTTGACTAGGTGAACTAAAATAATTACAAGCTGTTTACCTGGCAACTAGATGTTGTTACATGAATAATAACCTGCCAAGCTTGAAACGTATGTCACAATAAAAGTGGACAATATAAATATATACACAAATTATATTAAAATATTACAGTAAAATACTCTACTACTAAAATACTTCGACATTCATTCATTCGATTGATTGGAAGTAGACCGATCGACACGGAGCCAGCCAAGCCCTCAACCCGTACCCCAATCCAAGGCGTCGCCATCTTGTCATCTACCACCTCCTCCTCAACAAGACAATCATATAGTCGCCGGCCAGCGCGGACTAGGCCACCGATCGCCTGGGGTCTCCTCCCCACGGGGCAAGTCCCTTTTACCATCTACTCATTGCAAAAATCATTTGTACATAGTTCTTATTATACCCTCTCCCATCATAAAACTGTAAATACTCAAAAAATCCTTTCCACTTGCCAATTTATATGCTCTTACCTATTTATTGCCTCATTGCTTTTACCTCACCCATCACCCAAACCCCTCCATCCCCTCCCCCCCATTCTCCTTCCCACCCCTCCCGTCTCCCCATGCCCCACCATGAGCTCTCCACTCCTAGCTACCTCACTCTTCTCTACTCCCACCAAGGAATTCCCCAAACTCACCTCACCACTACCCAACATAAATCCAATACCCATTGATTTTGGCTTAGACTTACAAGAAATTGCCCCCAACCAGCCCATTCAAAACCTACCCTCACCCCCACCCGACTCAATCCCCAACACCAAAACAACAAAAAAACATGTGCCAAAGACACCCCCCCCCCCCCCAAACCACCACCAAACAAATTAATCCTTCTGGCTTTTTCCACCAACACTAACACCCCTCTCAATCAAACTTATTCAGCCAACAAATTTGCCATATGCCTAAAAGAATCCAACATCAAATATAAATATGTCAACTTCTGCGGGAGGGGGTTCAAAATCACCTTCACAGACCCCTCCGCCCTTCAAAAGGCCCTTAAAACTACCCTTATCGACAGCAAAACTATTAAATGGGAAACACCCTAAGTGGCTCACCCAGGTACAAGGCGTCATCCACCTAGACAGCCGGGACACACACACAGACATCCAAGATTACATAAACATTGCTAACACCATCACGTCACAACCCAAAATACTCAATTACAAATCCATCAACACAAAGCAACCTACAACTACAAATCCAAACACACAAATCACATTCCTTACCTTCCAAACCACCACCCTACCACAATACATTACATTCGGAGCACTCAACTACAAAGTACACCCAGTTATCAAAAAACCCCAACAATGCAAACACTGTCACCAATACAACCACACTACAGACACATGCAAAAACATCCCCCTATGCCCAAAATGCGGATCAGACACTCACGACATCACAGAATGCACATACACTACATACTGCATACACTGTAAAACACAAGGACACACTGCAAATCAAAACACATGCCCCATAAATCGGACACAAATACTTAAACTCAACAAGCACCTCAGACACACTGATCTGCCAAAACCTGCCCCCCGCCACATCACACACTACTCTCTTCTCTCACTCTCATCACAAACCCCCTCAAACACATCCACATCCTCTACCTCCTCACTCTCCACGTACCAAGTCCCCTCACGCCCACCCAAACCCTCCCGCCAAACCCGCCCCCCCTCCCCAACCGTCACCCCAAACCTCTACCCCATCCGCCTCACCCAACCCCCCAACAAACACCAAAACCCTACCCACCCCCAACAACCAAAAGCCCCCCAACCCAAACCAAACCCCAAGCCCCAACCACCCACCCAACCCAAACCACCGAAACGCCCCCTACTCCCCACCCCAACCACCACCTCCCCCAAACCCCGCCCCAAAACTGCCCCTCCCCCCAAAAAAACCAACCCTCGCCCAACCTCTGCTAAACCCACATAATCAGCAAACATCAAACACCGCACTCTTAAACACAAAGCCCCCACCACCCCCGTATCCAACTCCAACATCACACTCACCCCTCAAAAACGTAACCAAAACTTAAACATACTAATAGAGTTCATCACTACCATAGCCCTCCTACCCAACCCAACAGCCAAAAAATACATACTGTAGCACGTAAACTCAACTTATACCACAAACCCCTAGCCAGTCTACTCATAGCTGTTAAAACCCTTTCATAACTCATCCCCACTAAGCTGCTCTAGCCAACCCATCCCATCTATCAAAATTATGTGCCCCATCCATGATCTATTATAAAGTTCTATTCCAAATTACCGCAATAATGGCTTTGATGCAGTGGAATTGTAACAGTCTCCGAGCAAATGGGCATGAGCTTAAGGCACTCATTGCCCAAAACAAAATTGCCCCCGAATTAATCTTTCTTCAGGAAACAAAATTATCCCCCAGAAATGCCTTCAAAATACCAGGCTATGTTTATATTCGGAAAGACCGCCCTCGGCCCGTAAACAACCCCGGTCCCCCTGCAGGAGGACTGGGCATATTCATATCTGATAAATTAAATTTCACAGAATTAGACATACCAACTATAGACCTTGAAGTCCTGGCTATCAAAACAACTATTAAAAATAAAGAACTCACATTTATAAATGTATACAGACGCCCCTCAGTTAAAACTAAACATAATAGATTTAGACACTATCACCAAATTTATCACCCCAAACACCTTTATCCTCGAGGACTTCAATGCTCACCACCCATCATGGGGCACCAAACCTTTCACTTGTAGAAATGGACTCATCCTATCAGACTGGCTAGACAAAAATAACCTCATCACACTAAACGACAATCAGCCCACTAGAATTCGACTATCCCATTTCCAACTCCCGTCCGCTATAGACCTAACAATCACCACCCCAACACTAGCAAAAGCTTGCCTATGGGAGGCGCACCAAGACACCTGGGGCAGTGACCACTGCCCCATCAAAATAACAATAAATCACCTACAGACACAGCAACAACCTGACACCACTACACCCGCACCCACAGAACTAAAATACAACATCAAAAAAGCAGACTGGAATAAATTCCATAACCTATGCACCCAGCTGAACATAACAGACATATACAATCACGATATAGACACCTTTAGCAACAACTACACAACCACTATAATAGATATCACAAACAAATGCATCCCCACTTTTCGGCCCACCCCTGCACTAAAAACAGTCCCTTGGTGGAGCAACGAAATCATTAATGCCAGAAAGGCTAGAAAAAAGGCCCTCAACCAAGCAAAGAGGGACCGTTCCAAAATACATTTGGCTAGAAAACTAATACCAAAAAAGTAATCAGGGCTGCTAAAATAAACCATTGGAGGAAATTTGGTTCATCCCTCAGGCTCGACCCATCAAATTCAGGCAAATTGTGGAATACATTTAAAGCCATACAGGGAAATCCAAAAAACTCATTCAACCCCACCTCTCGGACCACCCCACAAACAAAGATAAGGCAAATGCGATCACATTCCAATAACAGATTGCAAACCACAACACCTACATCCCCGAACCACCTCACTCACACCTACCTTTTAACAAACCCATTAACATCCATGAACTCAAGGCATCACTTAGACATAAGAAAACAGCCTCAGCCCCGGGTCCAGATCATATCACCTACACAATCATCAACAAACTCCCCCCAACATGCTCTCTCTCACCCTTACATTATTTAACAAAATCTGGACCCAAGGAACCCTACCTCACTCCTGGAAAACAGCAAAGGTGGTGCCAATCCTGAAACCAGGGAAACCCGCCAACTCCCCAGACTCATTTCGACCTATTTCACTAACATCACACCTTTGCAAGACGCTGGAAACCATAGTAAACAATAGATTAAAACATCATATCCAAACCCACAATCTCATTAAACAGGACCAGAGCAGCTTCACTCCAAATCGACAAACTTTAGATCATATTTTGTATTTGGAGCATGATATCAGAATCGCACAAGCACAGAAACAATACACACTGGCCATCTTCATTGACATGGTTTGGCACAACGGCCTCATTAAAAAACTACAGCAAAATGCCATACACGGTAATATTCTAAATTTCATCCACCATTTCCTAAAAGATAGACAAATAATAGTCAAAAGTCACAACACCCTCTCGGACCCTTATCCTCTAGAAAATGGTACCCTCCAGGGCAGCATCCTATCACCAACCCTCTTTAACTTCATGCTCAATGACATCTTCCCTCAAAAATGGCCTGAAATTACCACTGCTAAATTCGCAGATGACATCTCCTTTTGGATTTCCTCCACCTCAATAATGCAAGCCACTTCTAAAGCACAACGAATGTTAAATCACCTCCATATAAATGTCAACAAAACCGTGGGCATTCCCTTAAAAAACAGCATATGCAAAATTATACACCCAAACTACACCTAAACAACCAAAAAATCAACTTTGAAAAAGAAGCAAAATTTCTAGGAGTAACTTTCGACCAACACCTAACATGGACTTCCCGTATTAATAACCTGGTCAACAATTGTCAAAAAGATCTAAATTTAATGAAATGTATTCGAGGCACCACATGGGGAGCCGACAAACAAACACTTATCAACATCTATCAGTGCTTAATACAGTCCAAACTGGACTACGCCGCTCCGGTCCTGCACTCCCTCTCCCCCACCAACCTCCAGAAACTCCAGCCCTAAAACTAGCCCTAGGGGTCAGGACTGGCACCCCATTATCCACACTCCTCCTACTTACAGGCATCTCTTCAATCAGTACACGAATAAATCAAACTGCACTCAATTACTGGGCTGGGGCCCAACACAACCCAATCTACAACACCATAAAAACAAAATTCACCAACATTAAAAAATCCACCCTTACAAAATTAAAAAACAATAAAAATATTGCTCCTTTCTACTTTCACCTATCCAGTCTGCTACATGCACAACACCTTAATACAATACAACACTCACCTCCCATAGCAAGCTACATTCATCACCTCCCCCCACCCAAAACAGATACCACACTACAACACCACATACTAAACACAACCCCTAAACCTGACACTCACACAAAAACAAACATTATCCAAACTCATCTAGACACCCATTACCCCAACCACACTCACATATATACAGACGCATCTATCTCAACAAACAAATCAACAGGAATAGGTATACATGTTCAAACAACCCCACCCCTCACCACCAACTTCCATCTTACAAACCATATAAACAACACCACAGCAGAACTACTAGCAATCCTTACAGCCCTCTACACTATCCCTACCCTCCCGGCCTCCCACCTCCTCATCATAACCGACTCCCTCCCAACCATAAAACAACTTCAAAAAAAATTATCTAAGTCCCGTCCTGACCTTATCCACCAAATCGCCCAACAAATCGACTATCTTCAGAAACACAACAAAATCATAACACTTCTCTGGATACCTGCACACACACACAATACAGGCAACTACACAGCAGACTTAACAGCCAAACTAGCAACTACCCACCCATCCCCACATATACCCTTTCACACTTCAAAAACAAAAACAAAACAACTCATCAAATCATACACATCTACACTTAACTACAATCATAACATAAACTCAAGCAAGTCCATCTGGGTCAAATCCATCATCACAAAACCCATCACCAAAACACCCACATTCTCAGACACCCCCTACCTAGACACACTTATCACACGACTTATCACCGGCAACACCAACCTAAACTACAATCTATACAGACAAAACAGACACCCAGATGGACTCTGCCCACATTGCAAAACAAAAGAAACAATATCACATATACTCACCGAATGTAAACAACAACACACCAACATCACACAACTACACAACTCAATCCCACCAAAATACCACTACGACACACATCAACTACTCAACCCGGCTAACCCAAAATCCATCTTCAGCGCAATAGCAACCTTCATTCTCAACTCCTCCATAGCACACAAAATCTAAAACCGAAAACCCTTCTCCACAATATCCTTCACCCACTACCGCCATCTTACATCTCGCCTGTACCGTGAGCCACCTAAGGGTCCCATAAGCCGGTGCGCGGTCGTCTCCTCCGACGTCCGCGCCCGGCCACACGCTCTCTGCCTCACTCAAACTCCTCTACCATTAATCTGCTTACCCCTCCCGCAGCCTCCCAAACCCCCATCTCCGTTTTAACCTTTTACCCATCCAAATGTCTCTGTTTTAAACTATTTTATCATATACATACAATATATTTATACAAAAAACAACATTTTTAAACAAATTATTTATACCAAAAACACATTTTAGTACACACCACAAGTGTTGGACACAATCTCACCATCCCCCCCCCCCCCCCCCCAACCACTGTACATATACCACCCTAAACTTCAACCCCCCTCCCCCTCTATACCTTATCTTATCATATTCACCTATTTATATACCCAAAACATTTTAATCCCCACACTACAACATTTTTAGCCAGGCCACCAACCTTATCGCCACAACCATCAACACCATAGGCCCAGGCCTTATCGTCCTTCTTACCCACCCCCCCTCCCACCCCCATTTCCAATTTTTTACCTTTACCCCCCTTATCTAACTTATACAGCTTAACTGTATAACTCAACTCTCCCCTTATGCTATACCACTCCCACTCCCTATTCCCTATATTGCTGCTCTCCCCCCCTCCCTTCCCAACTTTATAACCTACTATCTACTCTCCATATTTTCTAAACCTATACCAATATAAGTACCCACCCCCCTTTCTTTATTTCGGCAACCTACCAATACGGTCTTCCAAATTCACTAGGTTTACTCCCTACATTTATCATTTTTTAGGGTAGGTGGTTTAAATTTATTACCACTTTTCATTATTTAATCACCCCCACCTACCCCGTCGGCGACATTGGCTAGGTGTTAGAAGCCGACGTAAAATCCATTCAAACTGAACTGAACTGATTAAAATATTACAGTAAAATACTCTAAAATACTTGTATGTAAAATATGAAAAAGGTATACTCGGACCCCGTTGTATCGCTGCATTCATGGTATCGCGGCAAACGGTATTTCCGGTTCTCCGCCCGAGACACGCTTCCTAGTGATCATTTGCATATGTAAATCGGCAGTCCGAAGTCCGTCGCTTGTTTACATTTTGGAAAACAAGCACGATGTATCAAATCTTCGTAAGTATTATCGAGGAGAAATTCTGGAATTTTTTCGAATCTGTTTCAACCCCATCCATGAAATACTTGCAATAATATTTACGTGTCGTTTATGACCCTCATCACTTGATCGGAGCTAGAACGCCTGCATCTTATTGATGCCATATAAGGTAACGGAAGTGACATTAAGAGCTACATTAATCTACCGGTGGATGGCAAAAGTTGTAATACAAATAAGGAAAGAACATGTAATATGATCTCATATTTTGCATTGGTTGAAAGTATAAAATCAAACAACATATGAAAATGAAATAATTTTAAGATATAACATTTTCTGAAATATTCTTTTCTCTTTTTTATTTAAATATTTTAGAAAAGAAGTCATTTTTGAAATAATAAATTCAATTTAAAAAATCATATTTATTCAGGATTGTCGCAAAACTAAGAGAAAACTCAATTTTCCTGCTAAGGCAAGACGACAGTATGATCCTGTTAGATTGCGACAAGCATATGCTGCCTCCCCCCCCCCCCCCCCCCCCCCCCACTTGTCACAGTGAAGTGGGCTCAGTGTGACAAGTGAGTGAGTGACTGAGTTAATAATCAACGTCACATCGGCAATATCTCAGCCATATCGTGACGAGAACATTTAATACTGAAATGAAATATATGTATAGTAAAAACCTGTCAACGACGGACAGTAAAACAACTAGAATATCACAAATGGGATTAAAACTACCATGGAAAGTTAAAAATAACATCACTATTCGGACAATACAATATAAAATCAGGCTATAGATTGCCAGCAACTGGAGGTAGAACACCATACTAGGGACCATGGGGACTTACAGTGCCTTTGCTACCTGCATGGACCCTAGTTGGATTTACATCGTCCCCCTCAGCTGTTAGCAATTTAGACACATCTAGCCAAAAATTAAAAATACACATATGGTACGACTAAAAACAATGGAAAGTCTAAATTTACTGTAATGTTTATGGACTTATGCACCCTCTCAGGAGGGTACAGCCACTAGCAAGCAGCTACGAAATTAAACTTCCAATAATTAAAACACATCTATCTACAGAACACATCATTCAAAAACACCCATGATTAAATGACGTTTGTAAAAAGATCCTTAACGGTTTTGGCATGTAAATATTGATCCCTTGTGATGGAGAATTCAACACAGTCTAGCAGAATATGCTTGACCGTGACTCTCTCATCACAAGGGATACAAAATGGAGGATCCTCACCTTTTAAAAGGTATGCATGAGTATATCTAGTATGGCCAATAGACATCGTCTGAAAATAACCTCTTCAAATCTGGACTGACAGCCCAAGTAGGTGTATCCGATATAGGATTTTATCGCATGTATTTTATTTATACTTACTGGGGTGTCCCACTTCTTTTGCATCAGATCACGGATATAAGATCTAATGGTGGCTTTGTGATCACTGTAAGGAATAAGGAGTGGTGACACAGATTTGTTGAGTGGTGCTTTAGTAGCAAGGTCAGCCAATGTGTTATCAGAGATTCCTACATGGCTTGGTAACCAACAGAAGACGATGTTGCACTGGCCAGTAGCAAGATTATTATACAATTCAAAAATCTCAAGTAAAAGTGGATGTTTGCAAGAAACATTTTTAATAGCCTGAAGGCAAGAAAGAGTCTCGGAATATATTATATACTGTTTATGTTTAGAATGTCTTTGAATATATTTAAGAGCCGTTAGTATGGCGTTAGCTTCAGCTGTGAAAATAGAGCTATTGTCTGGTAATCTAGAAGATATTTTTGTGGATCCAATGACAGTGGCACAAGCCACTGCGCCACCGTCCTTGGACACATCTGTAAATAAGGATTTATATTTGCTATATTAATGTTTTGATTGATTATACTCTTGTTTGTATTGTAATTCATTAGTTTCTGATTTTTTAAAATGTAGTTAATGTTAGGTCAACTTGTGGCCTAACCAACTGCCAAGGAGGAGAAGAAAGAAGTCGGGAAGGAGCTATATTTTCCAACTCAATACTAGAAGCAGCAAGAAATGGCTTAATTCTGAGCCCAAGAGGCAGAACAAGGGAAGACGTTTTGTTATACAAATCCTCATAAAGAGGATTAAAGACACAATTAAATGCGGGGTTAGACTCATTAGAAGCTAATTTTGTAATGTATTGTAAAGATAGTTTTATACGGCGTAAGTTGAGATAAGGCTCATCAGCCTCGACGTACAGACTGTCGATAAGGAGAGGTTCTAAAAGAACCGAGACAAAGTCTTAGGCCTTGGTGGTGCACAGGATCAAGTAGTTTTAGGTTGCTTTGACACGCTCCACCATATACGATGGAGCCGTAGTCAAGTTTCGATCGCACGAGTGATCTATATAAGTGAAGGAGGGTAGTCTGATCCCTTCCCCATTTTGAATTAGAAACAACCTTTAATAAATCGAGAACCTTCAAACATTTGGCTTTTAGGGACTTAATATGCGGCAAAAAGGTCAAATGTGAATAAAACATAAGTCCCAAGAACTTAGCCTGCTTGACAACTTTGATAGGGGTGCCACTTAGAAATAGTTCTGGGTCTTAATGGGGTTTGTATTTACGGCAGAAGTGTACACAATTGGTTTTTGATTTAGAAAATGTAAAGCCATTTTCAAGACACTGTTTATTTATTTTGTTTAAACACAGCTGCAGTTGCCGTTGAAAAGTATGCATATGTTTTCCACAACAAGAAATATTAAAATCATCCACAAATAACGATCCATTGAATCGTTTAAAACTTTAGATAAACTGTTGATCTTCATGCTAAAAAGAGTGACAGATAAAATACTGCCTTGTAGAACACACTGATCCTGATTATAATGATCAGACAGGGTAGAACCTACACGGACCTGGAACTGTCTGTCATTTAAAAAGTTGGCTATGAATTCAGGCAAACGACCTCGCAAACCGAAGTCATGTAAATCCCTTAAAATGCCATATTTCCATGTTGTATCATATGCTTTCTCAAGATCAAAAAAAGACAGATACAGCGTGTTGCTTATTGATCAGCGCGTTTTTCACAAATGATTCTAAACGAACTAAGTGATCGACAGTACTTCTGTTTTTCCGGAAACCACATTGTATATCTGTAATGAGATTGTTTGTTTCCAAGTACCAAAAAAGTCGACTACTTATCATGCATTCCATGGTCTTGCAAACACAGCTAGTTAGTGAAATCGGACGATAATTGGATGGATCCGTATGATCACGTCCAGGTTTAGGTATTGGTACTACTATAGCATCACGCCATGAAGAAGGAAATTTCCCGGAAGTCCAAATATCATCACAAATTGATAAGAGCGTCTCTAAACAGGATTCTGGTAAGTGCTTCAGGAGCTGATAATGGATGTTATCAGCTCCTGTAGCAGTATCATGAGCTTGATCAAGAACAGTATGGAGTTCATGAATAGAAAATGTTTCATTATAATCTTCCCCATTATCAGAATTGAAATTAATAGTTTTCTTTTCTTGTTGTTTTTGATATTGCTGGAATTTAGGTAAATAATTAGAAGAGGAAGAGTGTTTAGCAAGAGTTTCGCCCAGTTTATTTGCGATATCTGATTTATCAGTAAGTAACTGATCTCCATGTTTATGATGATGGACAGTAGATTTAGTACCTTTACCTTTAATCTTTTGGACCATGTTCCATACCCTGGACATGGGTGTCCGAGAATTTATTTTAGATACATAATTGTGCCAAGATTGGCGTTTGTTCTGCTTAAAAGTACGCCGTGCTTTAGCATTTAAAATTTCAAATTTATTTAAATTATGCACCATATGATGGCGACGGAAATTATGTTCTGCTTTTAAATCTCCCATTATAATACAGGGCTTCGGGAGCTGATCATATAGAGCTTGAAGATAAGTTTTGGCAAACGCCGAAGATGGTGAAATATGAAGAGAGCATAGTGTAAACGCTACATGTAAAGTAATTCTCACAGCAACAGCCTGCATATTAGTAATAAGTGAAACAGGGCATTGAATAACGTTTTGTCTGACTAGAATGGATGCTCCGCCAGTGGCCCTATCACTCGGAGGTGAAAAACAACGATATGCATTAAAATGACGAAGGTCAAATGTATCTGTTTGTTTGAAATATGTCTCTTGGAGACATAACGCTGAAGGTATCACTCTTGGACTAATAGTTGTAATTCATGTAAATTAGTCCTCAATCCCCAGCAGTTCCACTGTACAATATCATTGGAATAAACTATCTTTTGGGGGAATTAATTGGGGATCTACCCCTCACTCTCTTGGAGGGCGACAAGCTATGTGCCCTAGAATGACGTCCATATCTTCAAGAGACCCATCTTTACTAAACAACTGAATTTTATTTTGTGACCCTTTAGGAGCTCTGCCACTTTGTTGTTTTGAAGCAAGCATCGGGCTTAGGCTTAGGTTTGCCTTTAGCAGTTTGTTGTCTATCAGCTGTAGATTGAGACTCAGTGCGTGACTGTGAACATAATTTATGATCAGAAGAAGACTTTGATGTTCCAGGCAGTGATCCCTCAGTCTGTGATGACATAGGTGGGTATAAAGGTTGTGGAGAGTCACAATTGACTCAAGTCAAGGTAGTTTGTCAGCTTGTAGATGATTTTGTTATTTTAGGGCTGCGCACAGATGATGTGTTTGCTGCTGCAGCATAACTTTCTGTAAGGTCAGATCTCTTCACCAGGTTTTTTTGCCTCAGAAAATGAGATGTTTTGGGTAAACGTTAGTCTGTTTATTGCCATTTGCTCTTTCCAGATTGGACTCAGTTTCGAAGAAGAAGAAGAATGCTCGCCTGAGCAGTTGGTGCATTTTTTAAAGTCACTGACACAATCTTCTGTTGTTTGTGTCTTCTCACCACAGTGAGCACACACAACAGACAACGTGCAGGTATTTACACCGTGTCCATATTTCTGGCATTTAAAACATCTGAGTGGGTTGGGGATGCACGTTTCAACTTGGATATTGCAGTAACCTGCCTTCACTGATTTGGGAGCATTTGGCGATGAAAAGGAAAACAGATAGGTATTCGTTTGGAATGTTTCATTGTTTTTTCGGGTTGAAAAGCGCTTCACATACAGCACACCTTGATCTTTCATTTCACATGCTATATCAAGTTCGGTCATGTCAGCAAACAATCGATCCCGATCTCTGATGATACCTTTACTCGTGTTCAAGGTCTTGTGAGCAGAGACCGTGATCGGAATACCCACAAAAGATTCAATACTCATCAAGTTGGTTGCTTGTTGTTTCTTGCTGCACTCAATTAGTAAGGCACCCGAACGTAAGCGTCTAATGTTCTTGACATCCCCAGCAATACTTTGAATGCCCTTCGACACTGCGGAAGGGTTCAACTTCAATGGAGTGTTGTCAGGAGTCGCAATAACGAGGAAACGTGGCCAATACTCAATCGATAGAGACGGTCTATGATCAGCATCAACAGAAGCAATTTCAAGTGGACGTTTTGTTTTGTTTGGGGGGTATTTCATAAGCCATGATTGGTGTCATATGTTTCATCATCCGAGCTCCCCAACCACCACGGGGTATCACAAAGACAGTGCTAAAGCAAACGGGCCTCCACCTTGCAGCACCAAGGATACCCGGATGATATACTCCAGTAGAAGAATTATAAGAAATTAATCTACCAGATTGGCCTATGAGCCACCGCCTTCTGGCATGAGACTCTAGGCAAAGTTCATATTATCATAATTTACAATCAAACATGTTACAAATCACCAGTATTGCCAAGGCCGAAATTTAAAACAATTCCAAATCAAATTTGTGCAATGGCAGATAGACAGTCCATACACAGGGCTTGGCATGACCAGCCGGTTGGTTGAATCGGGCCCATTCAACCATCCGTCTAGGTGAAATAACGGACAAAGTAGTTAAAAGCCCAAATGCCCTCAACCACCAGGTTCCCGTCCTCCACCGACACCGGACGCAACCCACGGCAAACAAGTTGCCCAATTTAGTCGCCTCTTACGACAAGCAATGGGGTGCTGTGGACACATTCTGTCCCGGGTCCACACGGGAGAAGAGCACTTAGCGTTACCCAGCACCCACCACGAGGAGGTGGCTCTTCATGGGTGCCAAAGTGTGACAAGCGTCAGCACTGGACCCATTTGTCATTTTTCACTGACATCACTTGTGTGAGGCGCCACAGTGAATTTGTCTGTCCACATTGTGAATAAATTCGCTAAATGACTGTGAAACTAATTTGATTGAACATTTGTGCATTGTATTTTGGAAGCCTGGTGATTTCCCGTGATAATGTTTCATTATGGACACAGTTTTATGCAACTTCGATAGCCAAAAAATATCTCAACCATTTTCACATTGAGGGGGGTAAAGAAATTTCATTTTCTTTCCCTATTTCACTTTGCAATCCGAGTCTTAGTGTTTACCGAGATACGATGGAGTCATCTCCTTCGGTAAATATTAACCGGTTTCGTTCGTCTAATGGCTCTCGCTGAAACACTATCAAAGTTAAAATAATATTTTCTTCACAAGTGCACTGGTTAAATGTCATGGTAATCGGATTTCCTGATGAAATAGGCCACATATGTTCCAAATTCTGTTGACGATTACGGATATGCTAAGTACCGCGATACAACGAGGTCGCAGGCTACACATTTTGTCACTGGTAACATGTTAATGTTTCATTGGATGTTGAATCTTTGCCCAAAAATGTTTTCAAGTCAAAACAACTACCTTAAAATCGGTAATCAACGAAAATCAAAGCACCATGTCTGTTTGGCGAACAACAGCTATTTCAAAATACTATGGTCGATTTTAAACACAAAATGTCATTTGTAAGATAAAAAAAGTATTCTGAATATAGCTTATATTCATAAAATAAGAACAGGCCATATACGCCAGGAAGTGAAGGTAGATCACCATGGGGACTTTCAGTACTTTTGCTACCTGCAAGGACCCGAGATGGACTTACCCGAGTTGGCGATTGTGGACAAATGTAGCCATCACATAAACATAAATATCCTACAATTATAGGCCCGGTGTGTTTACTTAAATGCTTTGAGACATAAGTACCCCCCCCCCCCCCCCCCACACACACACACACACACACGAGTGAGTGAGTGAGTTTAGTTTTACTCCGCACTCAGCAATACTCCAGCAATATGGCGGCGGTACCCACACACGAAGACGCCCCTGGATCAATACATATTTACGACTAAAGGGTTTGAAAAATGATTCTAGACCAATATATCTGTACACAACTGAACAAATGTAACTGCAAGTTGAAGGTTCATAAGCACCTACAGGACATATTTATCCTATCTCATTTAAGAATGTCCATTTCTGATTGATTCACATAGACAGTAAATCATTAACCCCGTCCCATGAGAAAAACTGTGGATCAACGGCAGTCTGTGAACTGAGAATCAGTGATCCAAATCGACCATAGTCAGTACAAATACCAATAAAATACATGATTGGATTTCGGTTTGTTTTGATGCTCTACTTACATAAAATGAGATTTAAACATTCGTTATGGTAAGTGCGGTGTATCATTGTGACGAGGAGTATACGGGATTTGTCTCCTGCTTTGCCTAGTTTTCGAGTTCCAACCCTTGTTTTCATAGACGATTCTGTCAAAATCACTTTGTGTCGCTAGGTTGTAATCCATGTTAGTTGCTATAAACTTACACGTTTTTGTTATCATTCACTTGGTTAATGAATTTATAACAAGTATAATTAGTGTTAACGCCACTTAGATTACCCGACAAAGGCCCCCATTTGGCATTTCTTGTGTCTGGATCGATCAAAGGATTAACCGATAACACGCTGATTGATGTATTAGTTTTATGGGGATTTAAATGGTGGATTTGTCAGAAGGTAGTGTTTATGTATGTACATTTACTAATCTTTACTGAATACACACTGTTGTGTCTGTGTTTATGTAACGTCTGTCAAGGAGTAACCGCCAATACATTGATTGCTCATTATTGGCTAACTAAATAACTTTTTAAAAAGAATGAGGAACATTGTGCAATTAGTTGAAAGGTGCGCTATCTTGGGTAACCAATGAAACTATACAGCCATGTGAAAAACCTGAAACGATACATCACACAATATTCATAGTAAGAAGTACTTGGTTTCCGCTGGTTTCTTATTATTGCTCGACATGATAATATATTTAAAATAACTGCTATGCTTTCAGCACATCCTGCCTAAGGGTTATATAACTCTTAATGTAATCTCATTGTCTTTGAAACGTATATTGTATGGATTATCCTTATCACATCTTTTGCAATATCGTCTTAAAGTAGATAATTTCAAAGTGTCCATAAATGTTTTAGTATCAATCATGCTCAAACCCCCTTCTTTATAGTTGTCACGATTTTGTTTTAGTTTATCATTCTTTTCATTCCGAACAAATCTACAACAAATAATTTTTTCAAGGGAAGCTATATAGCCTGCTGGTAGATTGGGCAGGGAATTGTAAATATGAACCAATTTTATTATTGTTATTTTACCAATAAGTGTTACATTTCTTTTTATCCAAGACAGCTAAGAGTATATTAATCTCCCCCAGTCTTTTTCTTGTATTGTTTACCCACTACTCTTCGTGATCTGGTGAAACTTTAATATCTAGTACATCAAATACATGAACTACCCATTCAATTTTCAGATCATTACGTATCTTATCAATAGATTTAGCTTCTAATCAAATCCAGATTGCTTTCGATTTTTCTTTAATTTTCTAAAGTTTTCAAACATGATATTTTGTAAAAGGTTGTCATCAGTCCCATCAACATGATCAAGAAACAGTTCAGTATGATCAGCATATTGTTCCAGTTTATATTCATTATCATTGATAACGTTAGCTTTGATATTTTCATTATTTCTTATGATGCAACCATAGTATCTAGTAGAATTGACGTAGCACACCAAGGCTCTGTGTAGTGCATTACAACTACATGTTGATCATGTTAATATTGATAGAAATCTTATGTTACCCTTTCAGTAATGCATATACCACAGTTACTTATTACTTTGTTTGATACAGTGTACATGGTGAATATGATAATAATCACAATAAGGGTTTGGGGGATTGTAATAATATATTATTGGAAAAATCAAAATGAACGCATATGATTTTCTTAACAGAAGCCTTCAGGGGAATATGGAGGAGCAAGAGGGACCATCGACATGACAGAAGGCAGGAAAAACTGGAAATCAAACGGGAGATGCTAAAACAAAAGAAAGAATATGTAAGTTCCTGAAACTGGATTACTTATATTAATACCACTTGTACCAGTTTATGTACGCTACCTGACACCAGGGTTTGAAACACCCTGAGTCATTTTTTCTGACATATGTGCTGCTTATTGTCACATCACAGCAGAACTGTAATAAAATAACTTTTCATATCTCAAGTCTTTACCCATCATCGTAATGTGTCACTATCTACTTTGACCAAGCACTGCTCCCTAGAATATATGATGGACACAACTTCACCGCTCCCTAGAATATATGATGGACACAACTTCACCGCTTCCTAGAATATATGATGGACATGACTTCACCGCTCCCTAGAATATATGATGGACATAACTTCACCGCTCCCTAGAATATATGATGGACACAACTTCACCGCTCCCTAGAATATATGATGGACATAACTTCACCGCTCCCTAGAATATATGATGGACACAACTTCACCGCTCCCTAGAATATACGATGGACATAACTTCACCGCTCCCTAGAATATATGATGGACATAACTTCACCGCTCCCTAGAATATATGATGGACATAACTTCACCGCTCCCTAGAAGATATGATGGACATAACTTCACCGCTCCCTAGAATATATGATGGACATAACTTCACCGCTCCCTAGAATAAATGATGGACACAACCTCACCGCTCCCTAGAATATATGATGGACATACCTTCACCGCTCTCTAGAATATATGATGGACATAACTTCACCGCTCCCTAGAATATATGATGGACACAACTTCACCGCTCCCTAGAATATATGATGGACACAACTTCACCGCTCCCTAGAATATATGATGGACATAACTTCACCGCTCCCTAGAATATATGATGGACATAACTTCACCGCTCCCTAGAATATATGATGGACACAACTTCACCGCTCCCTAGAATATATGATGGACACAACTTCACCGCTCCCTAGAATATATGATGGACACAACTTCACCGCTCCCTAGAATATAGGATGGACACAACTTCACCGCTCCCTAGAAAATATGATGGACATAACTTCACCGCTCCCTAGAATATATGATGGACATAACTTCACCGCTCCCTAGAATATATGATGGACATAACTTCACCGCTCCCTAGAATATATGATGGACATAACTTCACCGCTCCCTAGAATATATGATGGACACAACTTCACCGCTCCCTAGAATATATGATGGACACAACTTCAGCGCTCCCTAGAATATATGATGGACACAACTTCACCGCTCCCTAGAATATATGATGGACACAACTTCACCGCTCCCTAGAATATATGATGGACACAACTTCACCGCTCCCTAGAATATATGATGGACATAACTTCACCGCTCCCTAGAATATATGATGGACACAACTTCACCGCTCCCTAGAATATATGATGGACACAACTACACCGCTCCCTAGAATATATGATGGACATAACTTCACCGCTCTCTAGAATATATGATGGACATAACTTCACCGCTCTCTAGAATATATGATGGACACAACTTCACCGCTCTCGAGAATATATGATGGACATAACTTCACCGCTCCCTAGAATATATGATGGACATAACTTCACCGCTCCCTAGAATATATGATGGACATAACTTCACCGCTCTCTAGAATATATGAAGGACATAACTTCACCGCTCTCTAGAATATATGATGGACACAACTTCACCGCTCTCTAGAATATATGATGGACACTTCATCGCTCCCTAGAATATATGATGGACATAACTTCACCGCTCCCTAGAATATATGATGGACACAACTTCACCGCTCCCTAGAATATATGATGGACACAACTTCACCGCTCCGTAGAAAATATGATGGACATAACTTCACCGCTCCCTAGAATATATGATGGACATAACTTCACCGCTCCCTAGAATATATGATGGACATAACTTCACCGCTCCCTAGAATATATGATGGACATAACTTCACCGCTCCCTAGAATATATGATGGACATAACTTCACCGCTCCCTAGAATATATGATGGACACAACTTCACCGCTCCCTAGAATGTATGATGGACACAACTTCACCGCTCCCTAGAATATATGATGGACATAACTTCACCGCTCTCTAGAATATATGATGGACACAACTTCACCGCTCCCTAGAATATATGATGGACACACCTTCACCGCTCATAAGAATGTATGATGGACATAACTTCACCGCTCTCTAGAATATATGATGGACACAACTTCACCGCTCCCTAGAATATATGATGGACATAACTTCACCGCTCCCTAGAATATATGATGGACACAACTTCACCGCTCCCTAGAATATATGATGGACACAACTTCACCGCTCCCTAGAATATATGATAGACACAACTTCATCGCTCCCTAGAATATATGATGGACACAACTTCACCGCTCCCTAGAATATATGATGGACACAACTTCACCGCTCCCTAGAATATATGATGGACACAACTTCACCGCTCCCTAGAATATATGATGGACACAACTTCACCGCTCCCTAGAATATATGATGGACACAACTTCACCGCTCCCTAGAATATATTATGGACAGAACTTCACCGCTCTCTAGAATATATGATGGACACAACTTCACCGCTCCCTAGAATATATGATGGACACAACTTCACCGCTCCCTAGAATATATGATGGACAGAACTTCACCGCTCCCTAGAATATATGATGGACATAGCTTCACCGCTCTCTAGAATATATGATGGACATAACTTCACCGCTCTCTAGAATATATGATGGACACAACTTCACCGCTCCCTAGAATATATGATGGACACAACTTCACCGCTCCCTAGAATATATGATGGACATAACTTCACCGCTCTCTAGAATATATGATGGACACAACTTCACCGCTCCCTAGAATATATGATGGACATAACTTCACCGCTCTCTAGAATATATGATGGACATAACTTCACCGCTCCCTAGAATATATGATGGACACAACTTCACCGCTGCCTAGAATATATGATGGACACAACTTCACCGCTCCCTAGAATATATGATGGACACAACTTCACCGCTCCCTAGAATATATGATGGACACAACTTCACCGCTCCCTAGAATATATGATGGACACAACTTCACCGCTCCCTAGAATATATGATGGACACAACTTCACCGCTCCCTAGAATATATGATGGACACAACTTCACCGCTCCCTAGAATATATGATGGACACAACTTCACCGCTCCCTAGAATATATGATGGACACAACTTCACCGCTCCCTAGAATATATGATGGACACAACTTCAGCGCTCCCTAGAATATATGATGGACACAACTTCAGCGCTCCCTAGAATATATGATGGACACAACTTCACCGCTCCCTAGAATATATGATGGACACAACTTCACCGCTCCCTAGAATATATGATGGACAGAACTTCACCGCTCCCTAGAATATATGATGGACACAACTTCACCGCTCCCTAGAATATATGATGGACACAACTACACCGCTCCCTAGAATATATGATGGACATAACTTCACCGCTCTCTAGAATATATGATGGACATAACTTCACCGCTCTCTAGAATATATGATGGACACAACTTCACCGCTCTCTAGAATATATGATGGACATAACTTCACCGCTCCCTAGAATATATGATGGACATAACTTCACCGCTCCCTAGAATATATGATGGACATAACTTCACCGCTCTCTAGAATATATGAAGGACATAACTTCACCGCTCTCTAGAATATATGATGGACACAACTTCACCGCTCTCTAGAATATATGATGGACACTTCATCGCTCCCTAGAATATATGATGGACATAACTTCACCGCTCCCTAGAATATATGATGGACACAACTTCACCGCTCCCTAGAATATATGATGGACACAACTTCACCGCTCCGTAGAAAATATGATGGACATAACTTCACCGCTCCCTAGAATATATGATGGACATAACTTCACCGCTCCCTAGAATATATGATGGACATAACTTCACCGCTCCCTAGAATATATGATGGACATAACTTCACCGCTCCCTAGAATATATGATGGACATAACTTCACCGCTCCCTAGAATATATGATGGACACAACTTCACCGCTCCCTAGAATGTATGATGGACACAACTTCACCGCTCCCTAGAATATATGATGGACATAACTTCACCGCTCTCTAGAATATATGATGGACACAACTTCACCGCTCCCTAGAATATATGATGGACACAACTTCACCGCTCATAAGAATGTATGATGGACATAACTTCACCGCTCTCTAGAATATATGATGGACACAACTTCACCGCTCCCTAGAATATATGATGGACATAACTTCACCCCTCCCTAGAATATATGATGGACACAACTTCACCGCTCCCTAGAATATATGATGGACACAACTTCACCGCTCCCTAGAATATATGATAGACACAACTTCATCGCTCCCTAGAATATATGATGGACACAACTTCACCGCTCCCTAGAATATATGATGGACACAACTTCACCGCTCCCTAGAATATATGATGGACACAACTTCACCGCTCCCTAGAATATATGATGGACACAACTTCACCGCTCCCTAGAATATATGATGGACACAACTTCACCGCTCCCTAGAATATATTATGGACAGAACTTCACCGCTCTCTAGAATATATGATGGACACAACTTCACCGCTCCCTAGAATATATGATGGACACAACTTCACCGCTCCCTAGAATATATGATGGACACAACTTCACCGCTCCCTAGAATATATGATGGACATAACTTCACCGCTCCCTAGAATATATGATGGACATAACTTCACCGCTCCCTAGAATATATGATGGACACAACTTCACCGCTCCCTAGAATATATCATGGACACAACTTCACCGCTCCCTAGAATATATGATGGACACAACTTCACCGCTCATAAGAATATATGATGGACATAACTTCACCGCTCTCTAGAATATATGATGGACACAACTTCACCGCTCCCTAGAACATATGATGGACACAACTTCACCGCTCCCTAGAATATATGATGGACACAACTTCACCGCTCCCTAGAATATATGATGGACACAACTTCACCGCTCCCTAGAATATATGATGGACACAACTTCACCGCTCCCTAGAATATATGATGGACACAACTTCACCGCTCCCTAGAATATATGATGGACACAACTTCACCGCTCCCTAGAATATATGATGGACACAACTTCACCGCTCTCTAGAATATATGATGGACATAACTTCACCGCTCCCTAGAATATATGATGGACATAACTTCACCGCTCTCTAGAATATATGATGGACACAACTTCACCGCTCTCTAGAATATATGATGGACACTTCACCGCTCCCTAGAATATATGATGGACATAACTTCACCGCTCCCTAGAATATATGATGGACACAACTTCACCGCTCCCTAGAATATATGATGGACACAACTTCACCGCTCCCTAGAATATATGATGGACATAACTTCACCGCTCTCTAGAATATATGATGGACACAACTTCACCGCTCCCTAGAATATATGATGGACATAGCTTCACCACTCCCTAGAATATATGATGGACACAACTTCACTGCTCCCTAGAATATATGATGGACACAACTTCACCGCTCCCTAGAATATATGATGGACACAACTTCACCGCTCCCTAGAATATATGATGGACACAACTTCACCGCTCCCTAGAATATATTATGGACACAACTTCACCGCTCCCTAGAATGTATTATGGACATAACTTCACCGCTCTCTAGAATATATGATGGACACAACTTCACCGCTCCGTAGAATATATGATGGACACAACTTCACCGCTCCCTAGAATATATGATGGACACAACTTCACCGCTCCCTAGAATATATGATGGACACAACTTCACCGCTCCCTAGAATATATGATGGACATAACTTCACCGCTCTCTAGAATATATGATGGACATAACTTCACCGCTCTCTAGAATATATGATGGACACAACTTCACCGCTCCCTAGAATATATGATGGACATAACTTCACCGCTCCCTAGAATATATGATGGACATAACTTCACCGCTCTCTAGAATATATGATGGACATAACTTCACCGCTCCCTAGAATATATGATGGACATAACTTCACCGCTCCCTAGAATATATGATGGACATAACTTCACCGCTCCCAAGAATATATGATGGACACAACTTCACCGCTCCCTAGAATATATGATGGACATAACTTCACCGCTCCCTAGAATATATGATGGAGATACCTTCACCGCTCCCTAGAATATATGATGGACATAACTTCACCGCTCCCTAGAATATATGATGGACACAACTTCACCGCTCCCTAGAATATATGATGGACACAACTTCACCGCTCCCTAGAATATATGATGGACATAACTTCACCGCTCCCTAGAATATATGATGGACATAACTTCACCGCTCTCTAGAATATATGATGGACATAACTTCACCGCTCCCTAGAATATATGATGGACATAACTTCACCGCTCCCTAGAATATATGATGGACTTAACTTATGCATTAGCTGTATTTCTTTCCAGAAACTCCAACAACGCATGAAGAATCCGGCTACTAGGTATCTGGACTGAGAAAGGAAATGATGCAAACGACAGGTCCATCAATTAAATATCAGAGCGGAGAATGTTGAACTCGGTTGTTCGGGCATGTATCCCGGGCTGTTGAAGGGATAACTGTATCTTCAACTACAGAAGTCCATCAGTGGGTCCACAACACTTTATTCATGATAGAATAGGGTATACAATTACATGGGCGCATTCAGGGAGGCGATGGGCAGCCAACCTGCCTAGCCGCTGTCCGAGGGTCTTAGGCTTGACTAACACAAAGCATTCGTAATTGAACTTGGGCCCTGATTACACTGTCCCGTGACGCATTTGTCCAGAGGTCAGCCTGCAGTATCCTGCACCTCATCCACCATGTCATGCTTCAGTGACCAAACGGCCTTTGTCTAACTAAACTCAGCAAAAATAAAACCTTGACTCTCATTATTTTTAAATAGTGTTTTGAGTTCTTGATGTGAATATAGCTAAATGCATTGTCAAGGGCATTACGTCACACATTCATTCTACTGGTCGGGCCTAGCAAGGGGGAGAGCACTCCACGCTAAAATCACGTTTCCACGTGCCACGAATCACGTGACCTAGTGATACACGTGCAATTGATCTCACGGTAGCAGAGTAGAGTGTCATCTCAAGAAAACACGATTTTATTGTTAATTATTCGTTAATTTGCATTGACACGACTTTCAGTGTGAACGTGCCATTGGCATGCTGAATACGGGAACGTCCTTCACTGATGTTGCGAGGGTTATGGGATGCAGTCGACAGACCATCCATAATCTACACACACGTATCCATCAAACTGGCACCTCAGCTGACCGAACCCGTGTGACGTCACACACAGAAGACCAACAGATAGTCTTACGCCATTTGCGTAATCGGTTTGTCACTGCCACATCCACTGGGAATGTATTGTTTGGAGGTGGAGTGACTGCCCAAACCAATCGAAATCACCTCCGCTCTGCTCGTCTTCATGCACGGCGACCACATCGTGGACCAGTTCTAACCCTTTTCCATCGACGCCAACGTCTGGGCAAGATTGGAATAGGGTTGAGTTTAGAGATGAATAAGGGTTAGCATTAACCTTTGCTGATGGAAAGGTTAGAGTTTGGAGAAGACGAGGAGAACGCAATGCCCAGTGTTGCGCACAGGAAGTGGATCGATTTATGGGAGGTAGCGTTATGGTTTGGGGTGCTATCGATGGTCAAGCTCGATCTTGACTCATTGTCATCCAGGGAAACCTTAATGCGGCAGCATACAGGGATCAGGTGCTCGTTCCAGAGCTTTTGTCATTCATGACAGCTCATGGCCCAACAGAATAACGCCTGACTTCATACGACCAATTTAAGAACGAATTTCCTAAGTATCATGGAGACTCCCTCAAGATCTCCTGACCCCAACCCCATAGAGCATGTGTGGGATGTGTTAGGCAGGCGGCTCCGTCAAGTAAGGAACCCTCCACAGAATTTGCAGGAGCTTGTTGCGACATGAGATGTTGTATTGCAGTTGTGAACGCCCCAGGAGGACACACCCGATATTGACATGATTTCATTAAAGTACGACTCAGTTTTTCATCATGGACATTGCAGTCGCATTTCCGGTGGAACCGATTCCATGACAAACATGAACTGTATGCTATAGCATCTTTAATGACAAGAAAATTGAATACAATCGTTTTTTCAAACCCATTTTCCAAAATGTTCAAATTATTGACTTTGAAACGAGTATAAAGCTTTTATTTTTGTTGAGTTTGATTATAAGCAGCTAATGAGTCCGTTGCGGTGGCCATGAAGACAGTGGTCGAGCTGCGTACATTTCCTTTTTATTGACAGCCATGTCTTTATTTTAGAGAACTATTTCAATTTACATAACTCAAGGAATATAATAAGTATTTCTCATAAAATCTGTTCCAAAACGCCAACAACACGTGCCTACGATACATGTTTACAATCAACTGACGAAATGCAGCTCTTCGCAGTGATAGGCCCAACAAGTGGTGACACGGTCACACAAGATGTTAGTATTCACTTGATCAGGTCAAGCTGAACTCAGTACTTTTATGTAAATCTTTTTCAAGGGAAAAATGATGTTATATTATACAATGTTGGCCAGGACACAGGGCTGGAAAGTTGTTTTGCGCACCCACTAAACAATATCACTCACCAGTATTATCGGCGAGGACATATTTACAGAATAAATACCCTCTGTCTGTCTGTCGTCTATGTAGCTTTACTATCCGTGTGAAAAGAGCACATTTAACATACCCATGAAACATTGGTCCCACATACAGCTTGGAACACAAATCTTTCCCAGCATGCATACAAACTATGGGTTCGGTTGGTATACTGCATGATAAATGCATTGTGCTCGAGCCAGTATCATATTACAAAGGTATGTTTGAGTAATTGGCGCGGTTTCGATGTGCGTTACCTCCGCCCAGTGACAGCTGAGTTTAACAAATATGATAAAGGAACAAGATGTTAATCAACCTTTGCGTTGTGTATATATTTTTATAACAGTAACCGTTCAATTATAGGTCTTGTTAGCTTCTACTATCAAACCACCATTAGACCAACCCTGTTCCTACACAAACGTTGCCCAAGAGCTTTATCTTAAATCCTAGTTCGTTTCCTAATACCACTTTTCCTAACTCATCCTAACTCTAATGAAAAAAAGTAGTGACGGTTACTCCCCTTTAGCATTTGGCCTAGGACTAATCACGGACGTCTCCGTCAATCAGCCAATCAACATATCTGGCGCCAACCACGTGGCCTACCTAATGCACCTAGTGCTACGATGACCAATCATCCAGGTCGGAAAGTTGTCCCGTAACAGAAGCAAGTGAAACAATGTGCTACAGGACTAACCAACGCACAGTTACTCTATACGTGTTATGTAATGATGAAATATACATTGTCCCTTACTTTTGATACAATTTAACCCATTTTTTCAACATTCCCTATGGTTAGTGTGTAGCCTGGTAATGTTACCTACTGTTGCAGCCAAGCACAGTTTGAAATATGGCCTAATGTGACTTTGTGAACTGTTTCAGTAATCCAAGTGTTGACGGGACAGACACAGATTCTCCGTCATTCCACCATGGCAGTTGTAGGTATGTACGAAATAACAGTAGGAGTAATATTTGTTGTGGTAGTACTTGTAGTAACGGTAGTTGGAGTAGCGCTGCAGACAGTGCGTAATTATGATGTATTTTTATGGTAGTAAATCAGCCAGCAAAAGAGTCCAGCCACCATGTTCGTCACTGGCAACTACACGTTGAGTGGGGATGACTTTAAGTAATTTGACGGCGGAGCAGAAACCCGATCCGCATATTGATCTTCTCTGCTCTGAAAAATCTCGATCATCCGTCGAAATCATCCCATTGCTTCGCTGATGGAACTTGTAAGACTGTCTTGCAACAGTACTGTCAAGCATTGTCCTGCAGCAGTACTATCAAGTATTGTCCTGCAACAGTACTATCAAGCATTGTCTTGCAACTGCAACAGTACTATCAGATTTTCATCACCTGACTGTTGATGCAAGTATTATTTCTGTCTTTTGACACGGTTTGTGTAGTCCTTTATACCATAACCGCGTTAAAAACATAGTGTGTTGGAAACTGAGAAGTATATAACGTGATTAGGTACCTATGAATGGCTTTAATTAACCAATCAAAATCCAGTATGTACTGACGTTATGGTTGACGTAGAGGTAAACATGCTGTGGTGGGAAATCAATCAATCAATCAATCAATCAGTAAATAGTTTTCATTTTTTCAGTTTGAAACCGCATGCTACGCGTTTGTTTTTTGATACCAATTAGAGCTATTAAATAAAATAGAATGACTGTAATTAACCAGTCAGAATCCAGTGTTTACTGCAGTCATCGTAGAATCACCATTCGCTGCCTCAAAGCTGAGTCTGTTGCCTTTGTATGTGTTTCCCCTCTTGCAGGGGCTTCGTGGGCCTCAAGAATCTCGAGGGGCGAATAAATGTTTTGGAGGTCGTAAATGAATGACAAAATGTTAATAAGTATCATGACACAAATGTCAGCTTGTTGTGACTTGACTTCGCTAACTGACAGCGATTTTTAAAAACCTCGCCCATGGGTGAAATACACATTGGACCATGGACGGGAATATTTACTTTCACTCAAAATACATGTTTTTTCCATGTTTTGCAGTTTTTTTAAATAAATGAAAGTATATTTATAAGTGTCGAGACCCGAAATTCAGCTTATTTTGACTGAATTCTGCTAATTTAGAGCGATTTAAAAAAATCTCGCCCAAGGGTGAAAAACATTTGGCCCATGGGTGAGAATATTTTCTTTTACTCAAAATACATCTTTTTCCATGTTTTGGAGGTTGTAAATAGATGAAATCATGTTCATAAGTATAGTGACACAAATTTCAACTCATTTTGACCCATGGGCGAGAATATTTCCTTTTACTCCATATTTATCTTCACATGTTTTGGGGGATGTAAATGAATGAAAGTACATTGATGCATATCATGACAGAAATTTCAACTCATTTTGACTTAATTCTGCGAAAAGGTTTTACAACTCTTGCCCATAGGCGTAAAACATTTTGGCCCATGGACGAGAATATTTACTTTCACTCAAAATACATTTTTTCCATGCTTTGCAGGTTGGAAATGGATGCAAGTATATTTATGAGTGTCATTTCAACTCATTTTGCATTAATTCTACTAATGTAGAGCAATTTTTAAACAATCTCGCCCATGGGTGAAAAACATTAGGCCCATGGGCGAGATTATTTCCTTTACTTCAAATACATCTTTTCCAATGTTTTGGAGGATGTAAATGGATGAAACTGCCTTTATGAGTATCATGACAATTGATTTGGACTTAATTTTGCGAATTCAGCGCGATTTTTAAAAACATATGCCAGAATAATTACGTTTACTTCACAAGACATTTTGTTTCTGTGTTTTTGGAGGTTGTAAATGAATGAAGATATATTTATAAGTATCATGGCACAAATTTCTACTCCTTTTGACTTAATTGCGGTAATTTCTAAAAAGTACAAGAATCTGCACGTCCACTCAAAATTCATATATATTTTTTATTGTCTTGGAGGTTGTAATTGAATGAAAGTGTGTTTATAAGTATCATGACAAAAAATGAAATCATCCTGGTCTTAACTCGACTAATTTCGCTCATGGACGAAAATATTTTCAGTTCCCTGTTTTTTTTTTGTTTTGTTTTTTATTTTGCAAACATATGGTTTAAAAATAGGTGAAATTATAATGATAAATTATTTCAGTTAATTTAGTGAGTTTAGTTTTATGTCGCACTCAACAATATTCCAGCGATATGGCGGCGGTTTGTAGATAATCGAGTTTGGTCCAGACAATCCAGTGATCAATAGCATGAACATCAATCTGACAGATGGGAACCGATGACATGTGTCTACCAAGTCAGTGAGCTTGACCACCCGATCCCGTTAGTCGCCTCTTACGACAAGCATAGGTTGCTGAAGTCTACTCCAGATCTTCACGGGTGCTGAACGCAGAACTTTACTTCAAGCAACATATACAGTACGCCTTGAGATTCTTTTGAAATTTGGCACCCGTGAAGGGCCACCTCCTCGTGGTGGGTGCTGGATAACGCTAAGCGCTCTTCTCCCGTGTGGATCCGGGACAGAATGTGTCCACAGCACCCCATTGCTGGTCGTAAGAGGCGACCGAATTGGGCAACCTGTTTGCCGTGGGTTGCGTCCCGTGTCGGTGGAGGACGGTAGTCTGGTGGTTGAGGGCACTGGGAGCCTGAATCGTGTTCCGTTTGCCCAACACACCACTTCGGCCCTTACTTCACCTAGACGGGTGGTAGAATCGGCCCGATTCTATCAATCGGCTGGTCACGCCAAGCCCCGTGGTAAAATTATGTACCCTTATACAATATTATGAGTAATGTAGTATACCATTTTTAAAGTCTTGGCGCATTTTTCAAACTCTATTTCAACTCCTCAAATTCATGTATATTTTTGCCTAGAGTCTTATGCCCAGAAGGCGGTGGCTCATGGTCCAATCTGGTAGATTTATTATTTATAATTCTTCTGCTGGAGTATATCATCCGGGTATTCTTGGTGCTGCAAGCTGGAGATCCGCTTGTTTTTAGCATTGTCCTTGTGATACTCCGTGGTGGGTGGGGAACTCGGATGACGAACCAATATAACCTGAACATGGAATACGAAACCCCCTCAAAAAAGACCAAACGTCCACTTAATAATGATGATGAACCACAAACTTCAAAACAAACAGAATATTGGCCACGTTTTCGTGTTGTAGAGGCTAGTGACAAGACACCTCTGAAACTGAACCCATTTGCAATATCAAAGGGTGTTCATGGCATAGCTGGCGAGGTTAAAAGCATCAAAAGATTGAGATCAGGCTCTTTGCTGATTGAATGCAGTAAAAAACAGCAATCTGTTAACCTTCTGTCAATCACTTCGCTTGTCAGTGTTCCAGTTTCAGTCACTGAACACAGAACTCTCAATACCAGCAAAGGAATAGTACGTGATAGAGATCAGTTGTTTGCAGACATGACTGAAAGTGAAATAGCTTTTGAAATGAGAGACCAAGGTGTGTTATACGTGAAAAGATTCTCAACCAGGAAAAATTCTCAAACTCAACTCACTAACACCTATCTCTTTTCCTTTTCAGCACCAACTGCCCCCAGATCAATTAAAGCCGACTACTGTAATATCAATGTTGATATTTTCATTCCAAATCCCTTACGATGTTTTAAATGTCAAAAGTATGGCCATGGCGTCAATTCCTGTACAAGACCTGTTACATGTGCACACTGCAGTCAGCAGTCTCATACTACTGAAGACTGTGATAGTGGTATCAAGAAATGTACAAATTGTTCAGGAAGTCACTCATCCTTTTCCAAAGACTGTCCCATCTGGAAACAACAGATGGAAATCAATAAGATTAAATTTTCCAGAAACATCAGCTTCTCTGAAGCTAGGAAACTTGTCCAATCTAATGATGGTACAGATACCTATGCATCCGTTGTTAGTGCAGCTTTGAAACCTAAAGTAACAACTAAATCTATAGACTGCCAAACAGATCTCACATGGATCAGCACAGAAGCACCTGGGATTTATACTAGCGAACAGGCCACACAAACTACTAAATCACTTTCAGTCACACAACATCACTCTCAAGCTCAGCCACAGTCGTCATCTCTGTCTCAAGATCGTTCAAAAGGACAAAAACCTCAAACTCTGCATAATGTTAAACCATCCAAGCCTAAACCAACATCAGAATCATCAAAAGGACAGCAAAATTCGAGAATTTCAAAGGGGTCAAATAACCAGATTCAACTTTTCAATAAGTTTGGATCACTTGAACAGATGGATGTTATGGAAAACATCCAACCGAGGGCACACAGCGTTTCGCCCTCAAGGAGAGTGCGGGGTAGATCCCCAATCAATCCACCCAAATAATAATGTTTCCGAATACTCTTATACAGTGGAATTGTCGAGGACTGCGGACCAACTTCAATGAATTACAATTATTGGTCCAAGCTTTTAAACCGTCAGCTTTCTGCCTGCAAGAGACATACTTAAAGCAGAACGATACTATAGCTTTGCGCCAGTTCCAAGCATACCATTCTTTTTCTCCTCCAGGTGAAAGGGTCACTGGAGGATCTTCAATTCTTGTGAGGCAAGATGTTATCCACAGCCCTGTTGTGCTTAAGACTAATCTTCAAGCTGTTGCTGTGCGTCTGACACTTCACGTTGCTTTCACTCTCTGTTCACTTTATATTCCACCATCTGCAGCTCTCCAGCAAGCTGATCTTCAAAATCTTTATGATCAGCTTCCAAAACCATGTATTATCATGGGGGATTTGAATGGACACAATCCACTCTGGGGAGGTAGAAATACCAATACTAAAGGTAAACGTCTGGAGGAGTTCATCACTATTAACGACCTGTGTATATTTAATGATGATTCCCATACTTATTTGCATCCTGCTACTGGCACCTACTCTTCTCTTGATTTGTCTCTAACTGATGCGAACCTTTTCAATGACTTTGAATGGTCTGTTCACAATGATCTTTGTGGGAGTGACCATTTCCCAACTATACTTTCAGCAGTAAATCCATCTGATACTCCACCATGTACAAGGCGGAATTTCACAAAGCAGACTGGTTGATGTTTGAAACTTTATGCACAAGCAAACTAAAACCTGAATTGTTTAGTGGTGTTGTAGACCCCATTCAGATATTCTCTGATGTTTTGAATGAAATAGCTGATGGATGTATTCCAAAGTCCTCTGTCAGTCCACATATAAGAAAGCCATGGTTTAACTCGGATTGCCGACAGGCCAGAAAAGCGAGGAAAAAGGCTGAGAAATATTTCCGCCATCACCCAACTGTCCACAACTTAAACAAATTTAAAATGCTCAATGCAATGGCACGTCGTACCTTCAAACAAAATAAACGACAATCTTGGAGGGACTATGTCTCCAAGATTAATTCACGTACGCCAGTGTCCAAAGTATGGAACATGGTTTAAAGAATTAAGGGCAAAGGTTCAAAATCTGCTGTTCACCATCTTAGGGAGGGTGATAATGTACTTACAGACAAATCTGAGATAGCCAATAAAATTGGCGAAACTCTCGCCAAAAATTCTTCATCGGCAAATTATGTCCCTGAGTTTCAGCAATATCAAAAACAACAGGAAAAGGCAAAACTTAATTTCGACTCAAATAATGGTGAAGATTATAATGAAGTGTTTTCATTACATGAGCTGCATACTGCACTTGAGCAAGCTCACGACACTGCAACTGGCGATGATAATATACATTACCAGCTACTGAAACACTTACCCGAACCTTGCTTGATAACACTTTTAGATATCTTTGATCAAATATGGACATCTGGAGAATTTCCTCCTTCATGGCGTAATGCCATCGTAATACCAGTACCTAAACCTGGCAGGGATCATACAGATCCGTCAAATTACAGGCCAATATCTCTCACTAGCTGCGTCTGTAAAACCATGGAACGTATGGTGAATAATAGATTAGTTTGGTATCTTGAAACCAATAACCTTATAACAAATATCCAATGCGGTTTCAGGAAAATCGTAGTACCATTGACCATTTGGTACGGTTAGAATCCTTTGTTAAAAATGCTATGGTGAATAAACAACATGCTGTATCAATTTTCTTTGATCTTGAGAAAGCTTATGATACGACCTGGAAGCATGGTATTCTAAAGGATTTACATGACTTTGGTTTGAGGGGCCGTATGCCTCTTTTTATATCACAGTTTTTAAAAGACCGGCAATTTCAAGTCCGAGTGGGTTCTACCCTGTCTGATCATTACAATCAGGATCAGGGTGTTCCTCAAGGTAGTATTTTGTCTGTCACTTTATTTAGTATTAAGATCAACAGTTTATCCAAAGTGTTAAATGATTCAATTGATGGATCATTATTTGTGGATGATTTTAATATTTCTTGTCGTGGTAGAAATATGCATGCTATTGAACGACAACTGCAGTTGTGTTTAAACAAAATAAATAAATGGTGTCTTGAACACGGCTTTAAATTCTCTAAATCCAAGACTAACTGCATACATTTTTGTAGAAAATACAAGCCTCATAAGGACCCAGAACTATCCTTAAATGGCACTCTCATCAAAGTTGTAAAGGAGGCCAAGTTCTTGGGCCTAATCTTTGACTCCCATTTAACTTTTCTGCCGCACATTAAATCTCTTAAAGCCAAATGCCTGAAGGCACTCGATTTGTTGAAAGTTGTTTCCAACTCAAAGTGGGGAGGGGATCAGGCGATCCTCTTACACCTATATCGATCATTAGTCCGTTCTAAACTTGACTATGGTTCCATCGTATATGGTGGAGCATGCAAAAGCAACCTGAAACTTCTTGATTCTGTCCATCACCAAGGTTTAAGACTTTGTCTTGGTTCCTTTAGAACTTCACCTGTTGACAGTCTCTACGTCGAGGCTGATGAGCCATCTCTTGACCAACGCCGTATAAAATTAACTTTACAGTACATCACAAAACTGTATTCCAATCAGTCAAACCCTGCATATAACTGTGTCTTCAATCCTCTTTATGAGGATGCTTACAACAAGAAATCTTCTCTTGTTCCGCCACTTGGACTCAGAATGAAGCCGTTTATTACTGCTGCCGGCATTGCGCTGGAAAATATAGCTCCTTTTCGTTTTCTTTCTTCACCCCCTTGGCAACTGGTTAGACCACAGATCGATCTAACATTAACATCATTTAAAAAATCAGAAACTAATGACTTACAATATAAGCAAGAATATCACCAATTAAAAAGTAAATATAACAATTACAAATCCTTATTTACAGATGGGTCCAAGGACGGTGGCGCAGTAGCTTGTGCCACTGTCATTGGATCCAGAACAATCTCTTCTAGATTACCTGATAACAGCTCTATTTTTACTGCAGAAGCTAACGCTATATTAACTGCTCTTAAATATGTTCAAAGACACCCTAAACATAAACAGTATATAATCTATTCAGACTCTCTCTCTTGCCTTCAGGCTATTAAAAATATTTCTTGTAAACATCCACTTTTAATAGAAATTATTGAATTGTACAATAATCTTGCTACTGGCCAGTGCGACATTGTCCTTTGTTGGTTACCTAGTCACGTTGGCATTTCTGGTAACACAATGGCCGATCTTGCTGCTAAGGCAGCACTCAACAAATCTGTGACACCACTTCTTATTCCATACTCTGATTATAAAGCTGCAATAGGATCTTATATCCTTGATCTGATGCAGAAGAAGTGGGACACCCAAGTGGGTATAAATAAATTACATGAAATAAAACCTTATATCGTTATACTTACTTGGGTTGTCAGTCCAGATTTGAGGAGGTCATTATGCGACGATGTCGCATTGACCATACGAGGTATACTCACGGTTATCTATTAAAAGGTGAAGATCCTTCGTTTTGTATCCCTTGTGATGAAAGAATCACAGTCAAGCATGCCCTGCTTGACTGTGTTGAATATTCCATCACAAGGGATCAGTATTTTAATTCACGAACTTTGAAGGATCTTTTTAATTCTGTTAGTTCTCATTTAATTATTGCATTTTTAAAAGAATTAGATTTGCTAAACGAATTGTAAATAGATAAATATTTTATGCTTGGCAGTTGGAATTAGTAACTTAGAGTGTTAGTGGCTGTATCCTCGAGGGGGGTTAAAGCACTGTAAAATTATTGTCCTCCTGAGAGGGTACGTAAGTCCCAAAACATTTAAAGTGAAATTTGATCTTCCATTTTGTCTTAGCCGTAGAATCATTTTAATTTGTGGCTAATCTTGCTTACAATCTCCAGCAGCTGAGGGGATGATGTAAATCCAGCTAGGGACCATGCAGGTAGCAGAAGTACTGTAAGTTCCCATGGCCCCTAGTATGGTGATCTACCTTCAGTTGTTGGTGATCTATATAGCCTGTTTTTATATTTTATTGTCTGAATAGGAATATTTGTTTTAACTTTTCACGCTAGTTTTATTTCCTATTGTGATATTCTAGTTGTTTTACTGTCCGTCGTCGACAGGTTTTTATCATATACATTCCTTTTTTAAGAATGCTCTCGTCACGATATGGCTGCAATACTGCCGATGTCACGTTAAATGTTAACTCACTCACTCACTCACTTTTGAAATTTGATATTCTATAAAAAAAACAACCTGAAGCTATATCTATGAAGTTGAAGTTATTTGTGAAAGCCCTAATCAAGAGTGACCGGACTCCAGTGACACATTAAGAAACCATGTTGTGAGATCTTTAAACTGTATTGACTGGGCAATTCAGGAATGAACTCAAAATACTGTCACCTTCTGTCCAGGACGTCACGAGTCACCAGTCCTGAGCTAATGGTCTTGTAAAACCCCTCACAAAGGAAACACAAAGCAGCAACGCGTTATGTTGTCAGAGTTTATGTTGTTGAATACATTGTATCGTGGACAAAACCTTAAGCTTGGAAAGTGTACCTACCCAGTAGTTTTAAGTGTACCTACCCAGTTTGGCATGTTTCGTTTTAATATATTTAATATCTCCATTTTTAGTAATTCCCGTTTGGCGATGTACTGCTGGATGGTACAGTGATGGGAGTAAACCAGGTGAATTCCTTCACCAAATCAGCCCAGAGTCAGTCCTTTGTGGAGAAGCTGTCTGAGAAAACATTGCATCGAGTGTACAAGCAGTGTGTGGAACAGAACAGCAATCCTAGCGACTCCTTCGCCTGGATGAAATCGGCTGCTCTCAAATGTGAAACTGAGGGCTTCCTCTTTGCTGGACCAGTCACTTCCCACTCGCAATCGTCAGAATGTTATTCTTAAAGAAAATATCAATATGAAATGTCGTCTTTGCAATGAATTCACAGAGACTGTCCAGCACCTTGTCAGTGGATGCCCTTCCTTGGCACAAACAGCATATCTTAAAAGACATGATGGCAGGTCTGCTTTTACTATCGTCTCCGCCATGCCTGTGGCTTTAACCCCGAGGTCCATCCATGGTACGACCCTGAGCATGTCCAGGGCGTCCTGGAAAATGACAGCTACAAACTTCTCTGGAATAGGCCAATATACAGCCTGAGACGAATTCCAGCCAACAAACCTGATCTTGTCCTTTTTGATAAAGCCAATGAAGTTATTTATATCATAGAATTTTCTGTCCCTTTTGACAGCAATGTGATTGGCAAGATTCAGGAAAAGCATGATAAATATGCGGACCTCGCCTTTGAAATGTCTCGCTTGCATCCCAAGTACACTGTCGTCAGGCTCCCCATTGTTCTTGGTGCCCTTGGTTTGGTACCTCCTGATCCCTTGGCGCAGATGAGGAGAGTGCCCGGGTTCTTCACCGGGAGCACAGCCCTTCTGACAATCTGGGTAATGCAGAAGGCTGCAGTGTTGGGGAGCCTTCATATTCTCCGAAAAGTTCTTGGTGGGTTCGACTAGGCAGTGTTTCCTGGGAGAAGTCCCATTCGCTGTCTGGGCTGCGTGTAGAGGGGGCGAGGGCCCTGAGCTGATGATGAGCTTGACCAGCCTGACTGTGCCAGGATCACCCGAACCCTCTCTGCTGCATTTCAATTTTTAATCTGTAAAACATAATAATAAACATAGAGTATGCGAGTGTATTTTATTTTACGCAACACTCAGCAATATTCCAGTTTTATGGCGGTGGTCACTAAATAAACAAGTCTGGACCAGACAATCCAGTGTTTAACAGCATGACCCTCGATCTGCGCAAATAGGAACCGATGACAAGTGTCATCCAAGTCAGCGAGCCTGACTACCCGATCCTTCAGTCGTCTCTTCCGACAAGCATAGTCATCGAGTATTTAGAATGTGTAATCAGGATGCAATTAAAATACCAGCCATAAATAAATAAGTATATTAAGTATATTAAGTATAAGTATATTAAGAGCTGCTGTTATGTTCATCATATCCTCTATATTATATGTTCATAAATAAATATTAATATATTAAGAGTTGCTATTATGTTCATCGTGGCATTTAAAAATTCATATCCCTTTTAACCAATTCTAGTAACATAAATATAGCAGGATTATCCATGTATATCGATTAAGCTACCACATTCAGAAAAATACATTCTAAAACAATTCTTCTGACTGACCAATTGTTCACCGAATTTGTACTACAGGCCTGATGCTTCCCGGGTACGGAAATAATGTTACTGACAATACAAATATAACCCCGTAGCTACCTTTTGTGAAGCATATATCATTGATAACAGCGCTGTATCCTACATATACATGTTTCTAAATCTGTTACTGTGCTCGGCGCCTTGCCTTGTCTAAAGCCTTGCCTATAGATAAGAGATCCCATTGTTTTCTCCCTAAAAGTGGAGGTGTAACGCTGATTAAGTTTCAAAGGGGATTATCATAAATATTTCAAAACGCGACCAATCTTAGAAAATAAATCCTTTAGAACATCTAACAATAAATTACCAACTGAAACAGGCCGACGGGGATGAGCATTCTGCATGAATGCCAGCAATTTCCACTTTGTGTTTCAAACGCAGTTGGACGCGAGTTTCTGAACTTATTTTGATTAAAAGGTTTACTCCGACTACGACATACATCAGTCTCTGAAGGCTAAATATTTAGAATTTCCAAAATTTCCAGAGACTTCTGTACTACTAGTTCAAGCGATCTACGAATCCCCTTCGAAGTTAATGAAGTACATGCTTAAGAACTTTAACAATGGAATATGTTTATTATTACACTGCCTACTGGATTAGCGAGTGCCTGATGAAAGCTAGTAATTCAAAACCACTCGACTACAACGTATTGGACGGGTGGTCAAACAGGTATTACAACGGAGTGACTACTGTTCACCTGGTTTAGAAATTAGAAGAAACATGTTGGTACAAATGGGAATGAGCCCACACCTGTTGCCCTATACACCTTGTGAGTTGGACCGTGTCATCGTGGACAGCTTGTCAGGGGTCTATCTCACCGAGTGTTCTGGGTGAATTCAGATCGTTTGTTTGTGATATGTTTTCAATCTACCTAAAGCGATACGTTACCAGCATGACAACATGGCGGCAGGTAGATCACTTGACGATTAATGTCAACTCGCAAGGTGGACAGAACTCAGCTGATAATCGATACAATTCTCGTATCAGGTCGCGGAAGAATACAGTCTGTTGGCAGGATTCAGGAATTCCATGGTTCCCTGCAATAGAACGACAATCATCTGACATAAATACATGACACGTTTCATGGATACAACGTCTTGTAAAAATAAATTCATATTCGTCCAGCTTTTAAATGCCTTCTTTTTTAAAAAACAAAACAACAAAATAAACAAACTGGCAGTCGGAAAGACTTTCCATTGAATATTTTAATGTTGTGTATAATTTTGTAGGTGTTTAAAGTTGTTTTTTTTCCAGTGTTCTTATCATTCAAATGGTAAATAGTTCTAAGCTTATACATATTTTCAGAACAGACTTTAAGTAATCCCTGTCTTGTCTGCCAGTTAATCATTGTTACCTGCTCTACACAAAGCAGCGGGCGCAGTGAGGTGCCCAAACGTGACAATTCACAGATAGATCGGCTGATCAGCAGAGAGACAAGGTCATGCTTGGCTGACTTCCATTGAACGTACCTCATTTGCCCATCCTTAACGGCTACAGTGCTTGTAGTATACTTTATACTAGACAACAATTCTGCTCAGCCCATTTTCCCTGATCCCACGTATCGGTGTTGGCAAATGCACTATCCACATCCAATGATGTCATAACAACGATCTTGTCTACCTCACAGGTTGTAATGTTATCATCGAACCTAGAAACAAATCAGTGTCTGGATTACCTGACACACGACGTGGTAACTGACCTTTGATTTCACACACATCTTTATTGCCCATGAAATGTTTAGTCGCACCTGTGAAAATGTAACCACTTATTTCAATCAACTGTTCTGCACTTGATTTTGCTAAATATCCCATACAGTTTATAGCCCGTTTGTATTCATATGAGAACGACAAAAAATGAAATAACTCGAAATTTCTATATGTGCATACAACATAGATACGACACACTGAAACCTCTGTGTCCAACAGGATCTGAAATCTGAGTTTTTGTCGTTCTTCAGACACGAAGACGCAAAGCCAGTCAAGTCACTCGAACGTGATAAAGACGCATTGCAGGTTTTATAACACAACCATTGGGATGGGATTCCATGATTTTATTCTGCCATTTGCTAGAAAGTCTTGACGTGCCATAACTAACCTGTCATTAGTGAAATTAATTGGAGAGCTGCCACCATGGTGTGTGCCAGGCACATGACACATGCAGCTTTCAAGTCACTTAAGTGCACAGACTGCAGAAGCAGCATGTGACAGAGCCCAGGATGTACCTGCAACTGTGTGGCAAGCTGTTAAGGACATAATTGTGAATTTGACTGGAGAGGCAAACCCAGGTTGTAGGATACAAGTCAAATTTGAATTTACCACTTATTTAGCCGCATATTACGCGACCTTTTTAATGAAGTGAGTGAAAATTTACAATTTAAAGTCACCTCAGCAATATTACCGCCATGTCGTGACTAAATCAAACTGTAGGTTAATAATGATTTACGGTAACTCATATAAAAAAAAACGAACTGCCAATGGATGATAGTAAAACAACACACATTTAACACAAACAGTTGAATTTAAAACATTTTAAGGCACCCGTGGCGAGCCACCTCCTCGTGGTGGGTGCTGGGTAATGCCAAGAGCTCGCCGACACCCCCGTTGTGGACTCGGGGGGATATTTGGTCCAACAACCCGTTTGCCGTGGGTTGCAACCCTGTGTCGGTGGAGGAAGGGATCCTGGTGGTTGAGGGCAATAGGTGCCTGCAACCGTGTACCTGTTGCTCAATACACCACTTTGGCCCTGACTTCACCTAGACGGGAGGTAGAACTGGCCCGGTTCTACCAATCGGCTGGTCATGTCATGCCCTGTGCATGGTCAACATCAAATGTGGATTATGTATATCTTTGTATCTTTTCCACGAAATATTTTTGTGATACTCTCATGTAAAACTGTTGCTATTCCTAGAGTCCTATGCCAGAAGGCGGTGGCTCATGGGCCAATCTGGTAATACTGACCTCCGGGTTCTATGTGTCTTCAGATAATAGCCATGGGCGGAACCAGCCTGACTTTTCTTCTGTTTGACAATTTTAGCTACCTGTGTCTGTACTGCTAGAGTATAACAACACTGTAACCCTGGTGGTTTGGAGTCGGTTTCCACTTCGACACCGTCCTTGGTGGGTGGGGAGCAGGGTTGTCGAATATCCTTTCTTCATTATGGCCACCCCCAATCTAACTGGTTCTCGATCAAAATTAAAAAGGCGACATGTTGAAACAGATGGTTTATCATCTTCTGACGATGACTCTACTGCAGTCAGTAGTGAATCCTGGCCGCGCTTTTTAGTTGTGGACGGAATTGATGGACAACCCTTGAAGCTTAACCCATTTGTCATATCAAAAGCATTTGCTGGAATATGCGGTGACGTGAGAAATGTAACACGTCTCAGGACAGGTTCTCTGTTAGTTGAATGTGCGAAGAGACAGCAATCTGTTAATTTGCTCGCAGCTCGTCAGTTTGCGAATACTGGGATTACTGTTTCCGTTCATAAAACTCTTAATTCGTGCAGAGGCATCATACGTGATCGGGCAAAATGTCTTGCTGACATGTCAGAAGGCGAAATTGCTTCTGAACTGAAGTCCCAGGGTGTCACCTCTGTCAAGAGATTCTCTAGGAAAATAGGTGATGATATCATTGGGACGAATACATACCTGTTTACTTTCTGTCTCACGTCCTTACCAAAATCAATAAAAGCTGGTTATTTTAACATTGAAGTGGAAGTGTATATTCCCAATCCGCTTCGATGTTTCAAATGTCAACAGTTTGGACATGGAGCTAAGTCATGTCACAGCTCCCCAGTTTGCTCCCGTTGTAGTGGGAAACATGAAAATGTCAACTGCGCAAATGAAGTAAAATGTGCGAACTGCAATGGTAACCATATGTCATTTTCAAAATCATGTCCAGCATATGAAAGACAAGCACAAATTTTGAAATTGAAGCACACCAACAATATATCCTTCAATGAAGCAGAGAAACGTTTACCAGTTACAAGTCACATGTCGTCTGCAAAAACGTACGCAGTAGCTGTTTCTACTCCTTGTACAAAGGTTGATCAGGGCTGTCAAACTGCGATCACCTGGGTCTCCGATGACCAAACTGTTTTGTACAGTGTTTCTGGTGCCAGAAATGGTGCTGCCACTCAGACAGAGACTGAAGCTGACCATATGCTTCCAGCAATGTCTCCCACACCATTAACCACCACTACATCGCCAGCACCTGAAGTTCTTTCAGACCCCGAAGTACAGCCAGCATCGGTAAACAAACCTAAACGTCTTACAAACAAACAACAGAAACAACTCAAAAAGAAAGAAACTAGGGCACTTAAGCACATTGATGTGTCTCTTCCTTTAACTGTTCCTGTAGAGGTTCACAACACTTTTGAACCTGTGGACATGGAGGTCACGCCATCGCTATCAGATCAGCGAAGACCTTCTCCACGTGCTCGATCTCCAATTGAACCACCATGACTTCTTCCACTACTTTATTTCAATGGAATTGTAGAGGACTTCGTAATAATTTTAATGATCTTCAGCTATTAATACAAGATCTAAAACCATCAGCCTTTTGCTTACAGGAAACGTTCCTTAAAGCTACTGATAATTTTGACTTGAGATCATATACTTCTTACCATCACTTTTCCCCTCCAGGTTATAAAGCTACTGGAGGATCTTCTGTTATGGTGAGGCAGGGTGTTATTCACAGTCCTGTTCCTCTTAATACCCCTCTCCAGGCTGTCGCTGTACGCGTAACCCTGAATATTGTTTTTACTCTTTGTTCTTTATATATTCCAACAGGTTGACCTTCAAGCATTATATGACCAGCTACCGAAGCCCTGTGTCATCCTGGGAGATTTAAATGGTCATAACCCTCTTTGGGGTAGTACTAACATCAATACAAACGGTACAATGATTTATGTATTTTTAATGATGGTGCTTACACTTATCTTCATCCTGGAACTGGCAGTTACTCTTGTCTGGACTTGTCAATAGTGGATTCCAATTTACTGGGTGAATTCGAGTGGTCGGTTCACGATGACCTGTGCGGAAGTGACCATTTTCCTACTGTTGTGTAGGAACAGCTGTGTGTCCATCTGATGTTCCTCCATCATCCAGATGGAATTTCACTAAGGCTGACTGGAATTTGTGTGCAACTCTTTGTACTAATAGACTAACACCTGATGCTTTTACAGATGTTGCAGATCCTATAGAATCTTTCGCTGCTGAACTTCTCAAAATAGCTGAAGATTGTATTCCAAAGTCCTCTCCAAATTCTCACATACGTAAACCATGGTTTACAGCTGATTGCAAACAAGCTAGGAAAGCACGGAGGAAGGCTGAACATTATTTCCGTCGCCATCCCATGGTCCATAACTTAAATAAATATAAAATACTAAATGCTAAAGCCCGGCGTATTTTTAAACAAAATAAACGCAAGTCTTGGCAAAATTATGTGTCAAGGATAACTTCACGAACGCCAATGTCAAAGGTTTGGAACATGATCCAGAAAATAAAAGGTAAGGGGACCAAATCAAGCATCCACCATCTACAATCTGGAGATCAGTTGTTAACTGATCGATCCGATATCGCAAATACACTGGGTGAAACGCTTGCCAAACATTCTTCCTCGTCTAATTATGTTCCAAAATTTCAAAAATACCAAGAGCAACAGGAGAAGAAACCTATCAATTTTCATTCGGACAACGGGGAAGATTATAACGAACTCTTTTCTATCCATGAGCTTTATAATGCTCTTGAACAAGCTAATAATACCGCTACAGGAGCTGATGGTATACATTATCAACTCCTGAAACACTTACCAGGATCATGTTTAGAGACTCTGTTGAATATCTTTGATGAAATTTGGACGTCAGGTAAATTTCCTTCATCATGGCGTGATGCCATAGTTGTTCCCATACCTAAACCGGGACGTGATCATACTGATCCATCTAATTATAGACCTATTTCACTGACTAGCTGCGTTTGCAAAACCATGGAACGCATGGTCAATAACAGATTGATATGGTACTTAGAACCAAACAACTTAATCACAGATATTCAATGTGGTTTTCGCAAAAATCGAAGTACCATTGACCATTTGGTTCGATTGGAATCATTCGTTAAGAATGCCATTGTATCCAAACAGCATGCAGTGTCAATCTTTTTCGATTTAGAAAAGGCTTATGACACTACATGGAAGCACGGTATTTTAAAAGATATTCATGACTTTGGATTGCGAGGCCGTCTGCCTCAATTTATATCCGAATTTTTAGCTGACAGGCAATTTCAAGTCCGCGTGGGTTCTACCTTGTCTGATTATTATGCTCAAGATCAGGGTGTTCCACAAGGCAGTATTTTGTCTGTCACTTTATTTAGCATTAAAATCAACAGTTTAGCAAAGGTTTTAAATGATTCAATTGATGGATCACTTTTCGTGGATGATTTTAATATTGCTTGTCGTGGGAAAAACATGCACACAATTGAAAGACAACTCCAGCTTTGTTTAAATAAGATTGATAAATGGTGTATGGAAAATGGATTTAAATTTTCAAAATCCAAAACTAATTGCATCCACTTTTGCCGAAAGTATACACCTCATAAAGACCCCGAACTATATCTAGATACTACACCTATTACAGTTGTTAAAGAAGCAAAATTCTTGGGCATAAGTTTTTATGAACATTTAACATTTCGACCACACATTAAATATTTAAAAAATAAATGCCTGAAGGCCCTCGATTTGCTGAAGGTTGTATCTAATACAAAGTGGGGTGCAGACCAGAAAACCCTCCTCCAACTATACCAAGCTCTTGTACGATCCAAACTTGATTACGGCTCCGTTGTGTATGGCGGAGCCTGCAAAAGCAACCTGAAACTTTTAGATTCTATTCATCACCACGGTCTATGACTTTGTCTTGGATCCTTTCGAACTTCTCCCCTTGACAGTCTTTATGTTGAAGCCGATGAGCCTTCTTTGAACCATCGGCGTATTAAGCTTTCTTTGCAGTATGTTACAAAACTGTTTTCTAATGAATCCAACCCTGCATACAACTGCGTTTTTAATCCTCTCTACGAGGATTTGTATGGGAAAAACTTTTCTTATTCCGCCTCTTGGAATACGAATTAAACCTTTCCTTTCTGCTGCTGGCATTAAGCTACAAAATATAGCTCTTTCCCGTCTTCTTTCGTCTCCTCCTTGGCAATTGGTTAGGCCAGAGGTTGACCTCACCCTGACAGTGTTTAAGAAATCCGAAACAAATGAATTACAATACAAACATGGATATAATCAGTTAAAAAGTAAATATAGCAATTACAAATCCTTGTTCACAGACGGGTCCAAGGACGGTGGCGCTGTGGCCTGTGCCACTGTCATTGGTTCTACAACAATATCGTCTAGAATACCGGACAATGCCTCTATTTTCACAGCTGAAGCAAATGCCATATTAACGGCTCTTAAACATATTGAAAGACACCCTAAACATAAACAGTATACAATTTATTCAGACTCTCTTTCTTGCCTTCAGGCTATTAAAAACTTATCGTGTAAACATCCACTTTTAATAGAAATTATTGAAATATATAATATTCATGCTACTGGCCACGTAGGCATTTCTGGTAACACAATGGCCGATTTTGCTGCCAAGGCAGCACTCAACAAATCTGTGACACCACTTGTTGTTCCTTACTCGGATTACAAAGCTAGCATTGGAACTTACATCCGTGATCTGATGCAGAAGAGGTGGGACACTCCAGTAGGCATCAATAAATTACATGAAATAAAACCCTACATTGGTTACACCTACTTGGGTTGTCAGTCCAGATCTGAAGAGGTCATCATGCGACGATGTCGCATTGGCCATACTAGATATACTCACAAATACTTATTAAAAGGTGAAGATCCTCCGTTCTGTATCCCTTGTGATGAGAGAGTCACGGTCAAGCATATACTGCTTGACTGTGTTGAATTCTCCATCACAAGGGAGAAATATTTTAAGTTAAAACAGTTAAAGATCTTTTTAACACAGTTAGTTCTCATTCAATTATTGGATTTTTAAAGGAAATTGATTTATTAGTTGAATTCTGAACAATATGTTCTGTAGATAGATGTATTTTAATGTTTGGTTGCTAGACTAGGACGTTGAGCTGTTTGTGGCTGTACCCTCGAAGGGGGTTGAAGTATTGTAAAATTATTGTCCTCCTGAGAGGGTACGTAAGTCCCACATCGTTCAAAGCCAGTGTAAACGTACCAAGATTTTTAAATGTAGTATTCTTGTTCTTTTAATTTTTGCTAAATGTTCCCACAATCGCCATCAGCTGAAGGGAAGAAGTAAATCCAACTAGGGTCCATGCAGGTAGCAAAGGTACTGTAAGTCCCCTTGGTCTCTAGTGTGGTGATCTACCTTCCGTTGTTGGCGATCTATAGCCTATTTTTATATTGTGTTATCCCCTATCGCTAAATATTTTAGAATTCATTTCTAGTTTGTACTGTAAGTCCCCATGGTCCCTGGTATGGTGATCTACCCTCTGTTGTTGGCGATCTATAGCCTGTTTTTATGTTGTACTGTCCAAATAGTGATACTATCATTTTTTTTAAGTTTCCACGCTAGTTTTAATACCAACTGTGATAGTCTAGTGGTTTTACTGTCCTTCGTAGACAGGGTCTTCATAATATCGATATATATTCTTTTTGTCATGTCTGTTCTCGTCACGATATGGCTGCAATACTGCCGATGTGACGTTAAATATTAACTCACTCACTCACTCATTTCTAGTTTTACTTGTATATCTGTGATATTCTAGTCATTTTACTGTCCTTTGTTGACAAGAATATATAATCAATCTTTCATTATTGTTACTCTATATATTGTTTTAGTCACGATGTGGCTGAAATATTGCCAAAGTGACTTTAAATTTTAACTCACTCACTAAAACATTTTAACCACACATGAGACTACAATATAGGAGCACCAGACTGGGAGTAGTAAGAAATTAATCAGCCATACACACACAATAGCATTCCTGAACCAAACAATGGCATTCCTGAGCCAAACAATGGCATTCCTGAGCCAAACAATAGCATTCCTACAGGCTCAGCCTTAAAGAATGTAGGTTCATTCCATTATGAATGACATTCCATAGGTTCAGTGGTTACAACAAAAGAAATTCCTACAGGCTAGGTTCAGTGGTTACAACAAAAGAAATTCCTACAGGCTCAGCCTTAAAGAATGTAGGTTCATTCCATTATGAATGACATTCCATAGGTTCAGTGGTTACAACAAAAGAAATTCCTACAGGCTAGGTTCAGTGGTTACAACAAAAGAAATTCCTACAGGCTCAGCCTTAAAGAATGTAGGTTCATTCCATTATGAATGACAATCCATAGGTTCAGTGGTTACAACAAAAGAAATTCCTACAGGCTCAAAAGAAATTCCTTAAGGATCAAAAGACATTCCTTAAGGAGCATAGAGCAGGACAAAGACATTCCTTAAGGAGCGTAGGAGTAACCATAGAGGTGAAACGACATTCCTACAGCTACCACCCAGGTATATACAGGTGCGCTAACTCACATTCCATAGATACATCATTTGTCAGTACACATTCCTTCTATACAAAACCAAATTCTTATCTTAACAAATATTATCACAGAATTGTTTATAATGACATCACATATTTGCATCTATTTATTTCAATTCAAACTTGAAGCAAAATTCTCATCATTCCATATCTCTTAACCAATCAAACTGAATGTGTATTACACATAAACCAATCAGACAAACCATTCTCTACAAATCCTATCTTACACTCAAACGTTTTAGCTATTTCAAATCAGTTTTATCACCAACGTGGGGCAAGAAGGTGCTGAAGATCGTCTATCTCCTACATATATTCGTCATGACGCAGAAAAGTGTGGATGTGAAACGTGTTGCTTTTTCCTCAGAGGAGACATTTGATGATACATTTCTGAAAGTAAAGGATATTCTTGATAGTCAAGTTTATCTACATGAAGTTATGATGAGATCGAGTGAGTTGTACAAAACCATTTATATGGACATGTTGGAGAAGACCAACGCCTTAGAAGGGAAACTTCAACCAATGTCACCTGCTTTCTTGAAATGGTTGACGGATTACACTCATCTCATAGGATCTTTCTCCTCTGCTCAGGAGCAAACTTCAGAGACAGCAACAACACAGAAAACAGTTGTTGCTAAGAAAAAGAAGAGAAGCAGAAAAATGGAGGATGGTCTGTTTCAGCCCAGTGTGAAGAAACCAAAGAAACAGCAGGTTAAGAAAGCAAAGTAAGTATATATTTGTGTTACATGCGACTGTGTTCTATCTATTTAATTTGTATCATCAACAATTTTTGTTATATATTCATATCTTTTTCTTTTCTTTTTGTTGGTAGGGTAATGGACAAGAACTCAAGTCAACCATCGCTTGTTACAGAACCTATTTCACCTCCTCCAACTGAAGCTAACCTACATGTTTCCAGTGAAGTCAACTTGTTTGTGGATGAAGACACTCTTGTAGCCGACTGTCAATCTACTACCCCAAACGACTGGTGGCAGGATTACAATCGGCTTATGGAAGATATTGAGCAACAAGAGTCAAATGCAGTAGTGGATGATCCTTATGAAGAACACAAACTAACTCCTCTTCAAAAGAATTGTAGTGTATGCCGTCATAATAATATGTTGCGATATATCAGTTGCAATAGTGGACAGGTTCAGTGTCATGTATGTTGTATGGATCTGATGAACTGTATGTGTTATCATGATCCAGAGGGGATGGTGGATGACATGATATCTCAGGACTTTCATGGACATATCCTCACAGTATAAGTTGTTGCATTCCAACAGAAGACATATGACTGAGATGATGATCATTGGTTCTTATCTTATTGTGTATGATGATTGCTATGTTCAACTGATGATGTATAGAATGTTCTGTGGTGAAATAAATTCTGTTCACTTCTTTTTTAGTTGTATAAATTCTTGTTCAACACATTGCCTTGTTTCAATTCATCATAAGTTCTCGAAAGAAGAACAGTGCATTAGAAAAGTATTATTTCAACCCACAAAACCCAGGTGCTTTCTATGGTCCATCTAAACTGCGTGATGAATTGAAGAAAAACAAGCAACACAATATCAGGTTGAGGAAGGTGAAACGGTTTGTGAATGAGCAAGATGCTTACAGTTTACACAAACCAGTTAGACATAAATTTAAAAGGATGAAAGTAAGAGTTAATGCAATGAATGAAATGTTTGATGCAGATTTAGCAGATATGACAAGGTACATGAAATGGAATGATGGTGTCAGATATCTGTTGGTAGTTGTGGACATTCTTTCACGCTATGCTTTTGTCTCGCCTTTGGAGAATAAGAGACCACTTACAGTGGTGAAATCTTTCAAAAAGATACTCAAATCAAGACGACCAAAGAAAGTTCGTACTTATGCAGGATCTGAGTTTCGAGGAGAATTTGAATCATTTTTGAAAAAGGAAAACATCACCCACATCATCACACGTAATGAAAACATTAAAAGCAATTATGTGGAACGTTTCAACAGAACACTGAAATCTTTGATCACGCGTTATATGACGCATAACAACACCAAAGAATACCTTTCTATATTGCCTCAACTGGTACAGAATTACAATCACACTTTACATTCATCACTGCCTTATTTATCACCAGCACAAGTGAATAAAAGCACTGAATTGAAAGTATGGCATCACCTGTATGTCAAACCTTTGAGGAAACACCTCAAGAGTAAATCCAAGTATGTAGTGAAGAAATTCAAATATAAGGTTGGAGATATTGTTCGCATTCCATATCTGAGGAAACCATTCAGTAAAGAACTTGATTTACGCTGGACTCAAGAATTGTTCAAAATAGCTCATCGCTACAAAAGGCAAGAAATACCCTTGTACAGAATTAGAGACTTTCATGATCAACCAATTAAAGGAACATTTTATACTCAAGAACTTCAAAAAGTAAACAAAGGTGAGGACATTGAGTGGCAGGTGGAAAAAATCCTGAAACGTCAACGTAGAGGAGGTAAAACCTATGTTCTTGTGCGATGGTTAGGATGGCCAAGCACGTTTGATTCTTTTGTGGAGGAAAGTCAGTTGAAAGATTTGTGATGGAGAAATATATTTTCCTCAAGTCTTCAGATTCAAAAGAAAACTATTATAAGGACAACAGCCCCTATCATTTCCGTGTGAAACTGAATCAAAGACTGATGTTGGATGGATTTTGGGTTGTTTCATTAACAGAGTTGAATTTTGGGAAACTGACTGATGTGGACAAAATCCAAGATCCATATGTAAACATACTGTGCAACTTGTGTGATAGTTCACTGGTAGGAGATGCTCAGCTACCATTGCTGAGACGCATTGACTTGAGGTTGGGACCTAATTTCACCTTTGCAAACGAATATAATATTCATGTGGTATTGAAAGAATCACCTGTCATAGAAATTGTTATAAAACCCAGTGATGAAGTGGCCTTGTCATTCTTGAGCGAGGAGACCAGTGCAACACTTCACTTACAGCGATATCCATTTGCAAGTTAAGATGGAAGACTATCCTCTCTATGTACCTCACTATGAAAATTGGAAACATTACTTCAAGAAACTGAGCACAAGTCACCAGCAATACCACAATGGAAAATTATCAGCTAAAGTAATACCATCTCATACAGTGAAAAGAAAAGAAGAAGGACCTTTAGTTGAATTGCAAATGACATCAGAGACTCAGAGCACAGTAGAGAAAGCAGATGCCAAAGAGAGACGACGCAAGTCTTTAAAAAGAGCTGCAGGAGAACAGATCATCACTACCAAGAGGATACGTCAGACAGAGAACACTACTCCTTCTAAGACAGCTAATGTTTTAACGTGTACACCTGTTGCAGGAAACGATATTTTCAGTTAGCATAATGGCGCTCTTATCCAGCAGTAACTTTTCGGAATATCTCCCAGATTCTTACTCCCTTTTTTCGCTTCCAAGTTACACAACAACCACAGAGATGTTCTATTTCAATGATGTACGTCCATTAAGCCAAATCAATGACTCGTCACCATTGGAATTTGCTATCCCTAATCAGGGTAGTGAGTACATTGATTTGAAGAGAACAAGACTACATGTGAAACTTAAAGTGGTGCATGATGATGCTACATCATCTTCACTGGTTGAGGATGAGAAAGTTGGGCCCATCAACCTATTTTTACAATCGTTGATCTCGCAAATGTCTGTTTCCCTAGGAAATCAATTGGTATCAAGTGCAAATAATCACTATCCCTATAAAAGCATGTTCAAGACATTGTTGAATTATGGAGCAGATGCCAAGAATTCTCAGTTAACATCACAGTTGTTCTATAAAGATACTGGCAATGACAATGACGACATTGAATCAACTGATGCTGTTGCTGGTGGTAATGATGGATTGTTGAAACGTGGTGACTTCATTGCTAAAAGTCAAGAGATCACAATGGTTGGGAATTTGTTTGAAGATGTGTTCAACATGGATCGCTATTTGATTAATGGAGTAAAATTGAATGTAACCTTGTATAGAACCAATCCTCAGTTTTGTCTTATGAGTGGAGTTGCTAATGCTAAATACAAAATAAGCATTTTAGATGCAGCACTTAAAGTGTGTTATTTGAAAGTGAACCCAGCTTTAATTCTGGCTCATAACACTTTGTTTGAAGAAAAGACCAATGGGAAACCAAACAATGCACTGTATCCCTATGTGAAGACAGAAGTCAAATCAACCACTATTCCTGTGTCTACTGAATCATTTACTATTGAAAATATTTCAAATCCTGTCGCCCATCGATACACAGTTGCATTTGTTGAGAGCAGTAGTATGTCAGGTTCTTTGGTGAAGAATCCATACAACTTTCAATCGAGTATGATCAAAAAGGTTACTCTGAATGTCAATGGTGTCAGTCTCCCTGGGAGAGCATCCAATGCAGATGATGCAGATACCTATCTGAATCTATTTGATGGTGTGAATGTAAAGAGAGAAAGTAAAGGCAACTTTATCAGCAGAAAAGAATTTTTACTTGGAAGTGCCCTTTTTGTGTTTGAACTGAATGAAACTGGCACTGAACATCTCAGTCTAGTAAGACGTGGAAATGTATCGCTAGAAATTCAGTTCAATGCAGCCTTAACCAAAACACTGAGTTGCATTGTCATGACTGAAAGGACCTCGCTCATAGAAATTGACCAAGCCAGGAATGTATATGTCAAATGAACAAGATGAAGGCTACAGAATTGTTATGTGCTATTCAATGCGATCCTGTGCTTAGAAACCATGTCTTAGGAGTGTATGCTAGAGACACTTTACCTGTGCTTACATCTTCAATGTTGATGAGAGGTGTTGGGCTTATTGTTAATACTGATGTGAGAACTAAAGATGGTCGTCATTGGGTTGCTATGTATTTGAAAGGAAACAGAGCAGAACTGTTTGACAGTCTGGCTGAACCTATCAGTACAACATTTGATGACTATTTAAAGTCATATGTTCAATTCTACATATACAGTAGCATACCTTTACAATCAGTAGATTCAAATGTCTGTGGATCATATTGTCTGTATTATCTGTTGTGTGCATTTAAAGCTAACTGGACTTTTCACCACTTTTATCATCAGTTTGATGTAAAAAACTTGAATTGGAATGATATGTTTGTATCACGATATATTTGTCACTATTTTAAATATTGCACTCCTTCCTGTTTTCAATGAAATTATGTGTTATAGTTGCATGGAAAGAAAACTTTCAATAAAAAGTAGCTTAGTTTAAATCCTGTGGTTGTTCTTTGTATAAAAAAGAAGCCATGTGAGGTTTTAACTCACTAGTACAATACACAGGCAAAGTGTGCAAGTCACCATGGAAGAATGTCTGTTACCCTTTCATACACCTACTACAATTTCTGTAGCTGGAGGATCCTCTAGTGGTAAAAGTGTTTGGACTGCTCGTCTTATAAAACAAGCAGATACCATGTTTGATCCACCACCTCACTTGATTATTTACTGTTATGTTGTGTGGCAAGACATTTATTCAGAGCTTGAAAAAAGTGTTTCCAATATTAGATTTCAAGATCATTTGCCTACTGAAGAGGAACTGAAAGCTTATTCTCATGAATCAGACAAACAATGTTTACTTGTCCTGGATGATTACATGCAACAAATGTGTAAAAGTCCATTGATTTTAGATCTGTATACCACACTATCGCATCATTTAGGGATTACAGTGATCAACATTATGCAAAGTGTCTACCCCAAAGGCGAATATGCAAGAACAATGTCACTGAACACACATTACTTTGTCTTGTTGTCCAATCCACGTTCAGCACATGAATACAAGATTTTAGCATCGCAAGTATTTCCAGGTCAAGCTAAGTATTTTGCTGAATCGTTTCAAGATGCAGTAGGAGGAAAGAAATATGGTTATCTTGTCTTAGATGTGTCACCTTATGCTGATGAACAGTATGGACGTTTACGGACCAACATATTTACTGATGATGGAATGTGCACAGTCTACCTACCTCAGAAATAACTTCACTAAATATACAAATTACATGCCTGTCATACACCATTTCGTTTACAACCTCTGAACTGATCAGAGCTATGGATGTTTGTGGACACTTTAATGTGGAGTCTGATTGTGTTGGTGTGACACATAATTCTCCTGATGGAAAAAGGTTTACTGATAGACTGGGTTCATTCAAGACTTGGCCCATTCAGATGAATCAGTCACCTAAAGCCATGGCTGAAGCTGGATTTATTTACACGGGACAATCTGATAAAGTCTACTGTTTCCAATGTAGGCTGCGAGCCCATTCGTGGATACCAGAAGATGATCCTCTGATTGAACATTTCAGACTGTCTCCACATTGTGGTTATATCAACATGATAGCAGCTCCGAAACATACAACTATGAATTCATCATCATAGTTTTCTATATAACAACCAGTTCACTTTACTTCAGTCATTCTACAGTTGGCTTGCCTTCCGCAAACAAAATGTATGCAGTGAAAGAAAGGAATTGTTTGTTCAACATTATTGAAAAACACAGAAAGAATGGTACAACATTGAATGAAACAGCTTCTAGAATGTTGTTTACAGTGTCAGTGTGGGGAGACGATTATGCCGCTTTACAAATACAAGATCACTATGACTCATGGACTGAAGTCATTAAAGACTTGTTGTGGAATAACAGACTGTGTCCCAACATATTGGATGAAGATATATGGACAGATGGGGAAGTAGACTACGAATGCTTCAGTAGCGAAAACGAACGAGCAACTGCCTATAATATTTTCCGAAAGGCTATGTCTTTACAAGATTATGAAGACTCAAAACATAGTACCTCCGTGTCTGTTGGGGGTGAAGATTTGTTGGAAAGTTGGCAAAGAGATCCTCCTCATGATTGTAGTCAGTGTGAAAATGTCAATGAAGAAGATGACAATGAACAAGAAGATGTCTAGATAAATAACAATAACTAAAGATGTATGTCTTCATTTGAAAGTGGAACAGCTACCCTACAGCTTCAACATGAGTGGACTGATAAAACATCATGTTAGTTTCTTAACAGTGTTAGCAGAAGCTAATCCTGCTCAGAGAAAAGCTATGCTGACTCATGCTTCTTCAGAACAATTCCTATCAATTCTTACTCTTGTGCATAATATTCTCATGGGTAACATAGAGGTGACACAAAAAGATAAAACGTGGTTGTCTCGTCGCAAGAAGGTCATTCGCCTGTTAGCCAACAAGGGTGTCAGCAGACACAGAAAACGTGAACTCCTCATCTTACACCATTCAATTCTACCTATTTGCATAAGGAGCTATCTCACCACTCTACAACATGACCAAACCAATGGTTGTTTTGACAAGAGAAAATTACCAGAGACTGGTGTCAAAACAAGAACAAGAGAAAGCGAATCCGACAGTGAATCCGACAGTGAATCTGACAGTGAAACCTCCAGTGAGTCCAGTGACAGTGAGTGATGGTAGTGAAGAGCATGACTCATCTCTACAGCCAGGTCTTAATGTGATGTTACGAGTTCCAGATCAACTCATTCAAGGCATTTCATCTTCAAATTCTGTTGGCAAGCTGATGTCAATGTGGTTCTTTTTGAAAAACAATATTACAGCTGGAAACATTGGATTAACAGAAAATTTGCAACTGGTGTTGGAGAGTGGAAAAGTGTTGTATGGTACCAACATTGTGGACTTAATTCGGTTTATGATCCTGTCTCCTAAGAGGAAACATACACCACCAGGATATAATAAGTTTCATAAACTGTTAAAGCGCTTGCATGCGCCAAAACAACTGTTGAAAAGAAGAACAAAACACAAAAGACAGTCAAAGATTTTATATATCAAAGGAAAAGCAGTTAATGGTGTGCCTGGAGCAACAAAGCTGAGAGCATTAGAGGTTCTGTAGTGTTCATGCTTTTTTCAATAAACACATAAATGACATTTTTATTCTTCTCGTTGTCTTTGCTCAGTGACTCATAGAGCAATTAGCACATCATCGTGCACATAAACACACACAGTGGATGAATAACACCTTCAGTCATTGTGGTGTGTCCTATGACACGTGCACACACGTGGCTTTTTCTCATATTTCTTCTTATGCACTTGTATTCTCACAGGACAGGTGCCAGTATGAACCATGAATCTATGGTAGGTGTATTTCAGCTTGGTATTGCAATAGACACACGTAAACAGTCCTGAACTGTCTTTCCCATCAGCATCCACAGGTAGATAGCCGTGACAGGTAGTGCAGATATATGATGGTTGTTCCATCTGTGAATGAAAAAAAGAACAGACATGGAAACTGCAATCTCAAACTAAAAAGTTGATGTTCAAGTCTATAATTAGGAACATAATTTTAAAGAAGTGGAAACACAAAGTGGAACATACCTGAGGTTGATTTCCTTGACTATGATTTCATCTACTGCTTTCCTAATGGTTCAGTAAGCAATTATTCTGGTGAATAACCATAAGGAACACTATAAATACCATCTTCTAAAATACAACGTTTGTTGTCTATGGCTGTCAATGCTACTTTGGTATGATGTTCCGTGTACAGAGTGTTATTATGTGACCTAATGAGATTAAAGGAACATGAGACAGGTTTCCCATCAAACAGACAGTCTCTAAACATTTCATGTCTGAGAAATTTTTTGATGACAGATTTCTTTATACCTTTGGCTGTTTTTTTCTCCATGAGTTCTTTGTCGTTTTGCATTAAGAAAGAGTACATCTTACTTTTCAAACCACAAAATTCTAAAATAATGTTTCCACCTGCTTCATCCTTCATCTTCCCAGTGACTTTGCGATTGTGTTCAGAATACAATCCTTTTGGATCTTCTGGTGCATAATTGGAAGTGTCAAATAACTCCAAGTTTCGCTTCATAAAAACATAGGGGTCCAGGAGAGGTTCATGCGGAGGGGCATGGACTTGCATGAACAGACTGTCAGTATCGGTCATGAGCAAATCCAAATGTTCATGTCCATATTGATTTTGCATAATGTCATAGTAAAATGAATAGATTTCATATTTGGCCAAGTCCAGAATGGTAAACCCAACAGTAATAGGCTGATCTAATAGAACAGACACCTTTTCCATTTCTACTGCCACCACATCCTCTGAATAAATTTTGAAGTTTTTGAAGTTGGATTTTGCACACAGTTTTTGAAGTTTTGCTTGTTGGGTGACCAGCTGCACTGTTTTGTGTTTGCGTTTATTCATGCAGAAACGTCCAAACACACAGTTGTTCATCAGTTTGTAACGATCTTTGTCACAATCGTCCTTTGCATTTTTGCGATTTCTCAAGTTGAGCTGCACATAGGGCTTCAACCATGGGCCTTGGGTAAATTTGAGAACTCTGTGTATTTGCTGTAACACTATACCATGCTTTAGATACAACTGTAAGGTTTTGAAATGAACCACATAATTGGTACGGTCTTTCAAGGTACAAAACAGTTTTCTACCAGATGATTTTGTAGGAAGTTTATCCATGTCTTTTTTGAGGAAATGAGCCAGCAATTCTTTGTGTTTCTCTGAAAACTCCCCAAAAGAGATATCATCATGAGTTGGAGCCATAGGGAAAGCTGCATGAGATTTGTGTAAGTGAGGAGGATACATCAAATCCACTTCCAAGATATAACCCGTATCACCCTGAGTATCTACATTGTACCAGTCTATCTTACTGAACTCTGTGGATGGGATGAATTGATAGTTTCCAATGGGGAGAGGTTGTAACATGACAGTGGCATACAATGAATTCACATCAAAGTAGAGAAGGGTGGAAGTGTCTTTCTCTGGGTCAGATTGTTCCATATGGTCATTGTTGGCTTCAGCATATTTCTTACCAATGACTGACACTCCACCACGAATAGAATTTTCAATGAAATTGTAGGTGTCAACCTCTGTGAATAGATCCAATTTTGCTCCCGTGATTTTCATAGCTGCGTCCAAACAGAAACCAGGCATGGAATAGTAATGGCAAATGTCTAGCCCATAATCATTCAAGCAACCTGTTCGAAAAGTCTCAATGATATCTGTAAGCAGTAATACATCTGTTTTGACATACAGTCTCGTGAAATCACTGATGGTTTGGCACTGGAATGTTTCCCATAATTGCTGTGTATATGCATAATCTGCATCGCTGATACTTTGTTCACTGAGTGAACTGTAAAAGGTCTCTTTGGGAGGCAAAGATGTCTCCTCTAAAGTGTTCCAGGATTGCATATATTCATAGGGAAAGTTTAGTTTTCTTGTGAGATGATGAGCCTTGCCTCCAAAATGCTCATTCAAATACACAAATGTATCCTCTCCTTTCTTCAGCTGATTTTGAGTTAGAGCCTCTAATGAACTCTGTAAAAATTTGTAAGAATCCAAAAAGACTAAATGTTTGTCAACCGTGAAGGACAGAAATTGCTCAGTGGTATGGGGTATGACAGTGATCTCACGATCACCAAATTTTTGAGCCACCTCTAGCAACAGATGAGCATCATAATGTTCCAAATTGTGAAACATGACAACCACCTTCTTCCTTAACTGAAAATTTAGATTGCATTTATTATGCAAAACCTGACGAAATTTCCCTGACAAATGGTCATGGTCTAACACCCTATCAGATCCCAGCAGCTCTCCACACAATCCACAATGGGTTGTGCTAGCTATAAGACGTTGATCTTGTTCAGTGAGCTGCATAGGCTTAACAGAATCAAACAGATTCATAATGTCATCATATTCTTTTAAAATGTTTTCAATGAAATGTTCTGCAGCATTTTGACCTACATAAGTTTGAATAGGTTTAGAATATTGTTCATCAGTACACACCACCTTGTAGGCATAAGCACAGGGTACATGGCGATTCAGACGAGACGTATTTCCCTGTTCAGGCACTAATAAACTTTCAAAGTCAGCTACAATCAGAAACTTCGCTCTTTCAGTTTTGCTTTGTGATCTTAAACCAAACTGGTACACTGCTTCTTCAGGTTTAGGTAAATCAACCCTCTGTGCCTTTGTGTAACAGTACGTTTTGTGAGCTTCCAACCTTGTCTTGGATGAAAATGACCATAAACATTTTCTACAAACAAAGCACATGTTTTTTTCACCTTTTCTGTATCTGACTAAGCCATTCAGTCCAGTGATCAGACAGTAATGCATGTTTGGGTTCTTGTCAATCTCCATGGCTTCCTCATGGTCTTCTAATCCTAACACCCCTACAAAATCATCGGGTTCACTTTCTTCTGACAGTAGCAACAAATCCACCTGTCTGTTTTTTTCTACATCCAGAACCTCACTGATGAACATTGGGTATAAGGTACCATCTTCAAAACCATACACATTGATGGACAACTGATTCACTTGTTCAAACCGAGGAATTTGTTTCAAGGACATAGGGAAAGTGAACCCTTCTAAATTCAGTTGATTCAAATAGGGAAGGTAATGACTTTGTCTTTCTTTGTTGACTTTAGATGGGTACAATTTGGCAAGAATGGATAAGGGAAAACATAAATTATTATCCTCATTTTTAACATTGGTAATGCAGTAAGTATGCTTTGCTAGTGCTGGTGGTAATGGGATGTAAGTGCCTCCTCTAAAGGGAGCAAACTTGACCACAGTGAGTTTCAAAAGCACAATGGCGGACACATTTAAACCAGAATGAACCCCTTCATAATCATCTAAAGTTTGAAGCATTTTGTTCATAGCTTCCAAATACTGCTCAATCAGATCGCTCCCTACTGTAGCTGTCTGCATTTCACTTCTAAAATAGGCTTCATGATAATTTGATGCACCATCATCACTTGGTTTTTCCATTTTAATGTGTAAACACAAACCCCATTTCACAGATTTTTTCTCATGTATTTCTGATTCTAGCGATGAAAGGATATTGCCCTGTTCAGTGACTAGAAATTCTAATGCATCAGTTGCACCCCTACCTTTGAAGTCATATTCCCTAACATCACCTTTTAAAGCTTCAGTAGAACATGGCTTTGAATGATCTTTGGGTTGACTAGGAAGGTGGGACGAAGCAGGAGGAGCAGTGGAAACAGGAGGTGAATCAGGGGGTGCTACAGACACTGTTGCTGGCTTAGACTTTTTCTTAGCCCTGCCTTTACCATGTCCTATCATATCATGACCTGTGTGACTTTTGTGCATACGCAAAGCCTTTGTGGTGGGAAAGGATTGATCACAGGTTGGACAGGTATGAGCAGAAACATTTTTTGAACATGAACCTACACAGGGATGGTTTTGATAATCAGTTTCATTTGAAAACTGCTTAAAGCAGTGTGGACATTGACGACCATAGACAACTCTCTGTTTACAGGTTTTGACATGTTGATTTAAATTATCTTTCCGATTAAAAGCCTTTTGACAAAATTGACATATAAATAAAGAACCTGTTCTACCACAATTCTGAAGATGACGTACTAAACTGGATTTATGTCTAAAGCGGACATTGCAATGACTACAAACGTACACTGGGCATGTGGTATGGTTTGACATTATGAGGTTATTCACCAAGAATAGTATGCATAACAGCTCAGAACCTGTGTAAAAGAAAAAATAGCATATGTAGCCAACACCCTATATACTACTATAGTGAAGTAGCGTACAGTGCAATCTCGTGTTTATGGTTGTCTCATTGTTAGACAGACGTTGGTCTAGTGTCATTGAACCCACGTTGCTCCTACCAAACTTTGTTAACTAGGTATATGTAAAATATTTCAGGTGAAACAAAATAACACTCTTTCTTATCACTATTACCAGTAATGTCACATACTCTCTTTCAATGAACACATCCTTACCTTACTGTTGTCAAATCGTCAACACAAATACTAAGGTCGGTTTGTCTTCTTCAAGTGTGGAGACAAGTCAGTCTTCAGGTGTGGTGGGGAGATGCTGTGGTGTGATGAGAAAGGACAAAGTTCGAACCTTTTTATACCTTTGCTTACATAAGTCCACCACGTGGTTTCGTGAGGATACCGTGAGAAAGATACCCACCATAGAATACGTTTCTTGAATCAAATTCTAAAGTTCAAGATGACTAGGTAAAACTGATTGTCACTGACGAACTACATCGTGATGATGAATTCAATAGAAAACCTATTTTCATATGTTCTATGTGCAAGATCTGAATAGATGTCATGACGAAACTAGCTCACACCCATCACGTGAGGATGAGTTAGTAAAATTGGATAATAACACAATTTGTAAACTCATGTCGAGTCATAAAAGAGGGTTGTGTTTTCTCAGATTATATAAACCTTTTGATGAATGGCACTGTCATGTGATACCTTATAGAAAATCATGAGTTTTCAGATTTATTTCTGTAATATCACGTGGATTAGTTTCAGGTTATATAAAACATGAGTTTGCAAGTTTTCAAAGCTTCCAGAAAGATTTCGAACATCACATGATAAAAAATCTTGAGCATTAATAGAACCACTCACCACTTACAAGCACAACGTCTCTCTGGTTGTTGATCAAGTCTTCTTGCATGATGTCTACTACTGCTGCTGAAGCCGTCTATCAGTTTGCTGACAAACACTATCTAAGTATCAACTACTTCAATGGGGTAGTGTATGTGCATCTGTCCAACTGGAATTCGCAAGGTATGAAAAAGACCATCTCAATGACATCAGAGGTGTTCAAAGCATTCCTCGGCTCTTCTAAGGAGTACACGGCCACACTTGATGATTACGAGACAATCCCAAGACAGCTCCTCACCTGCTTCTCTAGCAGTGTCCCACTGCATGCTACAATTCCAATGACTGGACATGGACGGGCAACGTCACCCACTCCCATGAACAAACCGGGTACCATTATGACACCACCACCGCCATATTCAGAACCAAGCCGTGTAAGCAGACCAACGCCCTATTCGCGTGGCGAGTCTTTATTCAGCAACATGGGAACTGTTGAAGATGAACGCTGTGTGTACTTCTATTCGAGAAACAGTCCTTTCAGTCAACACTATCTTGTAAAGATGGAAGTGGATGGGAAAACCTTTAACTGTTCTGAGCAGTACTATATGTATTGCAAAGCTTTGACATTTGGAGATACATTTATTTCTGAGTGTATTTTGAATTCATCATCTCCATCTGAACAGAAACAGTTAGGTAAACGCGTGAAGAACTTTAATCCCACCGTCTGGCATACGATAAGTCCACAAGTGGTGGAAAGAGCCAATTATGCCAAATTCACTCAGTCTGAAGAACTTAAGTCTCTGTTGCTAAACACATACCCTAAGGTGTTAGTAGAGGCATCCCCATACGACAGAATATGGGGAGTTGGACTCTCCCTATCAGATACTAGGATTAGGAATGAATTAAGCTGGCGTGGTCACAATCTGCTGGGAAAGATCTTAATGGGTGTGAGGCAGCGTATTTCCAGTGATTATAATTAAATATATAGACTGAAGTACATAGATGGCAAATTCACATTTCTCCGTATTACAGTGTCAGCAGCAGGAGCACACAACTTAGGCAACGGACAACCTACGGACTGGTAACCACCTGGTTCGCATTTCCTTTCTCATGGTGTGATATCAAATAAAGAAATTATCTTTGAACAGTGATGCTTGTGATTAATCTCAGTGTATGTGACATAAGAACCATTTTCCCTTACCCATACACATAGACCCGTGAAGATCTGGGTTAGAATAGGTCTTCAGCAACCCATGCTTCGCACAAACTATCCACGTCGTGAGAGACGACTAAAGGGATTGTGTGGTCAGACTCGCTGACTTCGTCTCCCAGTTGCACATATCAATGCTCATGTTGTTGATCACTGGGGTACATCGTTACCATATAGCTGGATTTGTAAACGTTTTGTTTGAAAACCATCTAGCTAACAATCTCTTGCCTGCAGAGAAGATTGAGCTATAGATTACAAGTTACAGCTTTGTCATTCATTCAAACGTGATCGTACATAATACGGTAGCGGCTGACGTCTAGGCCAGAGGAATTCCAAATAACTTTGTTGACTGTAAGTAAACACTAAACTCATAACACATGCTTTAAGTTTATTTGGCGATACATGTACTAATATCGGTTTTGCACAGTACTATTCTTACAAACCAGACTCAGTAAATTAACATTTCTGAACCAGTTACGAATTTAACTCAGTTGTGTAAAATGATAGACTGTAAAAGGGTGGGTGTAGGTTCGAATCTCCTGGTGAATGTACGGAACGTTTATCCTTTAGTCGTCCCAAGACCTATGCAATATCTTAATCATGACCCTCGGATACACAGCTCCAAGATGTGACAATGTATGTGCCTTGACAGGGAGCATGCGATCTCTGTTTATATTTACTTGCAAATAGCAGTTCACTATTTACAACCAACAAAACAGTAAACAATACTGTAACTGCGAGTCGTTATTATTTACCCTTTCAGTATTTATATAGCTAACTGGTTTGATTGACAAATTCAATGTCGCTCAATAAGAGGAGTGCACATGCTCAAAACATCGTCACGCGAAACACATGCACCAATCAAACATCAGAAATATAGATCAACATGAAAGTCAAAACGTCATTAAGGAAGAACACATGTACACAAATCGCTTGAAACGTGGGGAATTTAACAACTTATAAAGAACCTGTTCGAAATGTTACAGAAAGTTTTCTTTACTGTGAATATAACTAGATTAAACCATTTGTATTCACAGTATAATACAAATTGATCATTATAACAAATCTTACTATACAAGTATATTTTCAAATGAAAATAAACAGATGTTTAGCTTTTAAGGACTGCACGATGCAGTTTCAACTTCTACATCGAAATACAGTGCGACAGAATGTGAACCATACAAGAAGCTATTTGATCCCAGCGTAACCTTTATACCCATAACAAGCGAACGTGTCTGTTATAAGCCTATTGAATTGCGGCACATATAAATTTATAATGTTGATACCTGATACATCTAGACAATTCATAGGAGAATAACATGTAGCCTAGTTACGCGAACTCTTTGCAAGATACGATTTCTTCCGAATGCTGAAAAGGTTTAACTTACCTCTAGTAATGTTGCTGGATTTGCGAATACCTCCGTTCATATAAATTGTTCCACAGATCCTTCCTTAAATCAACTGTGACACTAATTTCGCAATTTTGAGTTTCATACAAAATAATGGATGTATGAACAGGGAAAAGATAAGACAGTGTTGATAATTTCTAATTTGATTTAAAATATAAATGGAATGGTATGTTCAGAAAGAGAAATTTGATGCTTAGCATAAAAAATAAATAATCTCAAAGCCAAATGTTACAGGTGAAATCAACAGAACAGACACAACGCTTATAATGCATGGATGTTTTTTGTCTTATATACTAAACCTATTGGCATTGCAAAATCCTGTTCGTAACATTTTTAACAAAGTCGTGATAGTCGTGATATTTGTTGTATAACGCTTACACGTGTCCGACAATACGACGAAAACTTGCGATACATTTATAGTTTATCGGTTGGTATAAAATGCGCTGGGTAGAGGTCGGTGTGCGATGAACGTTACAGCATATATAGCGTGAGATGTATTATGTTTTTTTCACTAGTTGACATCTGAGTGATTTCCACTGAAAGGATTCGTAAAACTACGTTACCTACTTAGAATAAAAAGTTCGTGCTACCTGTGACCCTGAAAGCATCACGATATTTGATCAGTATGTTTGCATAACTCATACATGGTGCCAGAAACCTCACTGTATATGTAGATTATAACTGATGTTTAAACCTGACATGATTACAAAAGTGTGGGGATGCTAAGTAAATGATACTTTCTCATGAAAGACGGACTTTTCGTGATTTATAAGGGAAAAAACTGTTGATATATTCCAAAGGAAATATTGTACTAATCACTCTGTGAATGTGAAACCTATCCTGAAAAGTGATGTGAAAAATTGTGTTTAAAGACCGATTGTTCAGTGAAACTGGAAAGACGAACACTGAAATTATTACCAAAAAAAACCAAAAAAAAACCAAAAAAAACAAAAACAAGAAAGCATCTCTGACATGACAACAGCGGAGTGTGTATGCAATCACTCTTTTGTTCGACTTTATGTAAGTTTTATTTATTATTTGCTTTACTTTGAGTAATATGTTTTAAACGTGAGGACAAAGTTTGCCGCCACACTTAAGGGTGTTGAACTATATTTATTTATTTATGCAGTACAATTCCATGACATAGAGCATGAACCAGAATATTCTTGTTAGACAAGTGATACATTTCTGCATGTATGATTAAAAACGATAATTAACTTACCTTCATGGAAAATATCGGTTCGTTCGTTGGATCTCTCGCTCTGCATTTCCTCTAATAATCTTTGTCCAAATTCCGTTGACTTCACAATGCGTAAAATAAAATATTTTGTCTTCTACAGTTAATCTTATTCTTAATACATGTATACCCTGGTGGAGGTCTCCCTCAAACAGAGCGGGAAACTCGTCGTCAGGACAAAGAGTAAATTGGAGAAATGACTTACTTATTGTGTTTGAAATTGGTTTCAATAATAAATAAAAATAATTGTGGACTTCCAAAAAGTAAATCAATGCCTCCTTTAAACCAATTTTATCAAAATCGCACAGTTTAAATTCTTGTGAAGACTTATCCAAAAACATATAGTCAAATTTATCTCCGTCTGACTTAACCTTATAAAACTCAGCCAATGGTAAATGGAGTGTAGTAGATGCAGAATGAAGTTTACATCTACACTTCGCATATTTATCATGAAACAAAACTGGTAAAACGCAGTTTCGCAGCAAACCATATATGAATCATTTCAATAAAAATTTACAAGTCGTGCTAACTTCTTTATTGCAATTTCAAAACATTTTGATGACATATACCCATCATATGTTTTCAAAAAACATCACTAGTCATAGATAAATAAAAGTAAAACAATTCGTCCGTCACGTTTTTAGTTGTGATATTTAAAAATCGTGATATGCTATTTTTTAACCTGCTTTGAAAAAGTTTAACCAGTCATGTTTTATTGATAAAAATCGTGATATACTGCTATGAATACTGTTAGTCAACCTCGAACATCAAATACAGGCATCAACTGAAATAAACTTAGTCATTATTTACGCAACAACCAGACTAGAACAACTTGTGAGTATATTTAGCACAAGGCAAAGTTGAACGAACTATATCATATACGTTATGAAAGCATGTGATGACAGCATGAGGTGTGAATGCACCTGGCTGTGTTAAACAAGCACGACTAGGAGTGTAAAACAAACTGAATGATTAAAGCTGAATTTACCTCACTGTTCTAATAAACAAGTCTAGGTATGAGTATGCAAGACGAAACAACCAGCATTATGACTTGAATTCGACTCACTGTCCGAGTAGTGTACTTTGTGTTTGAATTTTATGCACTACTCGGGAGTGAGATTATAATATTGTGTATGCAACGCGAAGCGAGATAGGCGACCTACATTTTATCGTTTTGTAAACATGGTGTTTGAGCGTACACGGGAGAGATTGCCGCATGTGGTGAATACGTGTGATTAACCCTTTCACGGCATCGTTACATGACTCTTGTACGCATGTAAAACGGATTTTGAATTGAGCATGATTAAATGGAGTGTAACACAACTTGTATTGCATATTTTACATGAAACAATGAAAATCTATAAGAATTTGATATTTGTATAGAAGGAATGTGTATAGACAAATGCCGTGTTTATGGATTGAGAGTTAGCGCACCTGTATATACCTGAGGGGCAGCTGTAGGAATGTCGTTTCACCCCTATGGTTACTCCTACGTTCCTTAAGGAATGTCTTTGACCTGCTCTACGCTCCTTAAGGAATGTCTTGCGATCCTTAAGGAATTTCTTTTGAGCCTGTAGAAATTTCTTTTGTTGTAACAACTGAACCTATGGAATGCCATTCATAATGTAATGAACCTACATTCTTTAAGGCTGAGCCTGTAGGAATTTCTTTTGTTGTAACAACTGAACCTATGGAATGTCATTCATAATGTAATGAACCTACATTCTTTAAGGCTGAGCCTGTAGGAATTTCTTTTGTTGTAACAACTGAACCTATGGAATGCCATTCATAAGGTAATGAACCTACATTCTTTAAGGCTGAGCCTGTAGAAATTTCTTTTGTTGTACCCACTGAACCTATGGAATGTCATTCATAATGTAATGAACCTACATTCTTTAAGGCTGAGCCTGTAGGAATGCTATTGTTTGGCTCAGGAATGCCATTGTTTGGCTCAGGAATGCCATTGTTTGGTTCAGGAATGCTATTGTGTGTGTATGGCTGATTAATTTCTTACTACTACTGGGGACTTACAGTACATTTGCTTCTTGGCCTAGCAGGATTTATATAACACCAGGCACCCGTGGCGAGTCACCTCCTCGTGGTGGGTGCTGGGTAACGCTAAGTGCTCGCCAACCCCCCGTTGTGGACCCGGGGGCATATTTGGTCCACCAAACCCGTTTGCCGTGGGTTGCGGCCCTGTGTCGGTGGAGAAGGGGATCCTGGTGGTTGAGGGCATATGAGCAGGACCAGTGTTCCTATTGCTCAACACACCACTTCGGCCCTGACTTCACCTAGACGGGTGGTAGAATGGGCCCGGTTCTATCAATCGGCTGGTCACGCCAGGCCCTGTGCATGGGGATTATTTTTGCACATTTTCATTATACTGTTGGGTCTTGGGTCTTGTTCAAAGTCAGATTTTATTTCTCTGCATCGAGGAAATTGCCTAGAGTCCTATGCCAGAAGGCGGTGGCTCATGGGCCAATCTGGTGATGTTGACCGCTGAATTCTATATGTCTTTGGATTATTGTTATGGGCCGAACCAGCCTGACAACTAATCTTTTGGACAAATATAGCTATTCATGTCATATTTACTGGAGTATACCACCCCTGTATCCCTGGTGTTAGCATCCTGGAGATCCGGTGCAAATTGACACCGTCCTTGTTGACACTCCATGGTGGGTGGGGAGCAGGGGTGCTGAATTCGTATGTTATACCATGTCTCAATACAATTCACCTGGTTCCTACAAAGCAACTAAACGCAGACATGTAGATATGCTCTCGTCTGATGAGGAGGTAGCTCCAGATATTTCTGATTCTTGGCCACGGTTTATCACAATTGCATCAGTTGACGGAAGTCCTTTAAAACTTAACCCGTTTGCTATCTCACTGGGCATTAGAGGTGTCTGTGGAGATGTTAAGAATGTCACACGACTACGGACTGGTGCCTCACTAGTGGAGTGTTTGAGGAAACAACAATCAGTCAATCTGTTGGGTTTACAACAATTTGTTAATACTCCCGTTGTTGTTTCAGTGCACAAGACACTGAACACGAGCAGAGGCATTGTGAGAGATGATGCTCGCTGTCTTTCTGATATGAGCGAGGAGGAAATTGCTGTTGAATTAAAATCTCAAGGAGTCACACATGTAAAACGTTTTTCCAGAAAAGTACAAGATGGTGTCTTTGTTAAAACCAACACCTATCTTTTCACTTTTTCTCAACCTGTAATACCTAAATCACTAAAGGCTGGATATTTCAACATTGGGGTGGAGGTTTATGTACCAAATCCACTCCGATGTTTTAAGTGTCAAAAGTTTGGTCATGGTGCTAAGTTCTGCCGTAGCAAGATGGTAGTATGCTGCCGTTGCACTGGAGCCCATGATAGCTCTGAGTGCACAAATGACCTCAAATGTGCTAACTGCAATGGTGATCACATGGCGTCTTCTAAATCCTGTCCATCGTTTGAATTTGAAGCCCAAATCTTTAGAATTAAACACACAAACAACATAACCTACCAAGAAGCAAAAACACTACTACCATCTCCTGCTCAAACATATGTCAAAACATATTCCGCAGCAATTGCATCCTCCACTCGAGTTTGTAAGACAGTCTCCGTGTCATGTCAGACCGACATCTCCTCGGTCAAGGATGACCAGACTGTACTGCACCAACCCTCTGACATGTCTCAGAAAAGTAATATGAAATCAACCACTTCACAAACAGACAATCCTACTCGTGATGTACCATCTCACTCCATGGAAAGTACACATACCGATGATACAACTCTAACTAGAAAAGAGAAAAAAGAAAGTACAGAAAAGACGAAAGGCGCTCACTAACGTGGAGACGCCCACTCAAGTTCTTGCATCTGTTGAGGTTCATAACTCGTATTATTCAATGGAATTGTAGGGGACTGAAGAACAATTTTAATGATATACATTTACTTATACAAGATTTTAAGCCATCGGCATTTTGTTTACAAGAAACATATTTTAAAGAAAACGATCACATCGATATACGACAGTATACTCCATATCACTGCTTTTCTCCTCCTGGGCCGAAAGCAACTGGAGGTTCTTCAATATTAGTGAGACAGGGCACCATTCACAGTCCTGTTCCTCTAAATACCCATCTTCAAGCCGTTGCTGTCCGTGTAACGATGCACATGGTTTTTACATTGTGCTCTCTCTATCTTCCTCCTTCCTTTTCTGTGCAGCCTGTCGATCTGCAGGCACTTTATGACCAACTTCCTAAGCCCTGTATCATCATGGGCGATATGAATGGACACAATCCCTTGTGGGGAGGTACACATACAAACAGCAAAGGTAACATACTAGAACATTTTATTTCTGCCAACAATATCTGTCTCTTTAATGATGATTCCAACACTTATTTACATCATGGTACAGGAACATATTCTTCCCTTGACTTATCAATTACTGACTCTACTCTGCTGGGTGAGTTTGACTGGTCAGTCCATGGCTATATGTCCATCTGACGTCCCTCCTTTGTCACGAAGGAACTTTACCAAAGCTGACTGGCTTTTGTTTGAATCACTTTCATCCAACAGATTGAAGCCTGAACTGTTTATGGGAGTTCCTGACCCCGTCCAACTCTTTTCTGATGAACTGAACAAAATAGCCGATGACTGCATTCCAAAGTCCTCTACGATTCCACACATACGAAAACCATGGTTCAACAACGACTGCAAACAGGCTAGGAAGGCACGGAAAAAGGCTGAGCATTATTTCCGTCGCCACCCTATGGTCCATAATTTGAACAAATTCAAAATATTAAATGCAAAAGCACGACGTATCTTCAAACAAAATAAACGTCAATCTTGGCGAAACTATGTGTCGAAAATCAATTCGCGTACGCCGATATCAAAAGTATGGAACATGATCCAGAGAATCAAGGGCAAGGGCTCACAATCTAGCATTAAACATCTTAAAGACGGAGACCAAATATTAACTAGTAAATCTGACATTGCAAATAAACTTGGATAAACTTTGGCCAGACACTCTTTCTCGTCGAATTATGTACCCCGGTTTCAAAAGTATAAAAACCAACAAGAAAGGACACCTATCAATTTCACTTCAGATAATGGGGAAGATTACAATGAAGTATTTTCGATCCATGAGCTTCGTACTGCTCTTGACCAGGCTCATGATACTGCTACAGGAGGCGATAACGTGCATTATCAACTCCTGAAGCACTTACCAGAATCATGTTTAGAAACGCTCTTAAACATTTTTGATGATATTTGGACGTCTGGAAACTTTCCCTCGTCTTGGCGAGATGCTATAATTGTTCCCATTCCCAAACCTGGACGTGATCATACTGATCCTTCCAATTATAGGCCAATTTCACTAACTAGCTGCGTTTGTAAAACCATGGAGCGCATGATAAAAAATCGACTTGTTTGGTACTTGGAAACCAATAACCTAATAACAGATATACAATGTGGTTTCCGTAAAAACAGAAGTACTATCGATCATTTGGTGCGTTTGGAGTCTTTTGTTAAGAATGCCATAATTAATAAACAACACGCAGTGTCAATCTTTTCCGAATTAGAAAAAGCATATGACACAACATGGAAACATGGTATTTTAAAAGATTTACATGATTTTGGATTACGAGGCCGTTTGCCTCAGTTTATATCGAACTTTTTAAATGACAGACAGTTTCAAGTCCGAGTGGGTTCTACCCTGTCTGACCATTATAGTCAGGATCAGGGTGTTCCGCAGGGTAGTATATTGTCTGTCACATTGTTAAGTATTAAGATCAATAGTTTATCCAAGGTTTTAAACGATTCAGTTGATGGATCACTTTTTGTGGATGATTTTAATATTTCTTGTCGTGGGAAAAATATGCATACCATTGAACGGCAACTGCAGTTATGTTTAAACAAAATGAATAAATGGTGTTTAGAAAATGGCTTTAAATTTTCAAAGTCCAAAACTAACTGCATACATTTTTGCCGCAAATACAAACCGCATAAGGACCCTGAACTGTATTTAAACAATACACTTATCAAAGTTGTAAAGGAGGCCAAGTTTCTGGGTCTTATTTTCGACTCCCATTTGACGTTTTTGCCGCATATTAAATCACTTAAGGCCAACTGTCTGAAGGCACTAGATTTGTTAAAAGTTGTTTCAAATTCTAAATGGGGAGGAGATCAAACTACCCTGCTTAACTTATATAGATCACTTATCCGTTCGAAACTAGATTACGGATCCATCATATATGGCGGAGCTTGTGAAAGCAACTTAACACTTCTAGACTCTATCCACCACCAAGGACTAAGACTTTGTCTTGGGTCCTTTAGAACTTCTCCCGTTGACAGTCTCTATGTTGAGGCTTATGAACCTTCTCTTGAGCAGCGCCGTATAAAGTTAGCTTTACAGTACATTACTAAATTATACTCTAATGAATCTAACCCTGCCTATAACTGTGTTTTCAATCCCCTTTATGAGGATTTATACAACAAAAAGTCTTCTCTTGTCCCGCCCCTTGGACATAGAATTAAACCATTTCTTTCTTCGGCCGGCATTGAGCTGGAAAACATAGCTCCATCCCGTCTTCTTTCTTCTCCTCCTTGGTAGTTGGTTAGACCTCAAGTCGACCTTACATTAACTTCATTTAAAAAATCAGAAACTAATGAATTACAATATAAACAAGAATATAATCAATTAAAAATTAAATATAGCAATTACAAACCCTTATTTACAGATGGTTCCAAAGACTGTGGTGCAGTAGCGTGTGCCACTGTCATTGGATCGAGAACAATATCGTCTCGAATTCCAAATAACAGTTCTATTTTTACTGCAGAAGCGAACGCCATATTAACGGCTCTCAAATATATTCAAAGACACCCTAAACATAACCAATATATTATCTTTTCCGACTCTCTTTCTTGCCTTCAGGCCATCAACAATATTTCTTGTAAACATCCACTTTTAATAGAAATTATTGAATTAATTAATACTCTTGCTACTGGCCAATACGACATCGTCTTTTGTTGGTTACCAAGCCATGTGGGCATTTCTGGCAATACAATGGCTGATCTTGCTGCCAAGGCTGCACTCAAGAAACCCGAGACTCCACTTCTTATCCCATACTCTGATTATAAAGCTACAATCAGATCGTACATCCAAGACCTGTTGCAAAAGAGGTGGGACACCCAAGTGGGTGTAAATAAATTACATGCAATAAAACCTTATATTGGTTATACCCACTTGGGTTGTCAGTCCAGATTTGAGGAGGTCATTATGAGGCGATGTCGTATTGGCCATACACGATATACTCATGAATACCTCTTGAAAGGTGAGGATCCTCCGTTCTGCATCCCTTGTGATGATAGAATCACAGTCAAGCATATCCTGCTTGACTGTGTAGAGTATTCCATCACAAGGGATCAGTATTTTAACTCACGAACTATGCAGGATCTTTTTACTCAGCTCTCATTTAATTATTGCCTTCTTAAAAGAATTAGATTTGTTATCAGAATTGTAAATAGATAATATATTTTATTATTGGTAGTCTAGATTAATAACTGAGATTGTTAGTGGCTGTGCCCTCGAGGGGGGTTGAAGTATTGTAGAATTATTGTCTTCCTGAGAGGGTACGTAAGTCCAAAACATTCTATGTAAATTTAGTCCGACCAAACTTTTAACCGTAGTATATTTGTTGTTTTTAATAATGGCTAACTTTCAGTATAATCGCCAACGGCTGAGGGGATGGTGTAAATCCATCTGGGGTCCACGCAGGTAGCAAAGGTACTGTAAGTCCCCATGGTCCCTAGTATGGTGATCTATCTTCAGTTGTTGGCGATCTGCAGCCCGTATTTTATGTTGTATTGTCCGAATAGTGGTAATTGTTTTAACTCTCCACACTAGTTGTAATTGTAAATGTGATGCTCTAGTGGTTTTACTGTCCTTTGACGACAGGATTTTATAATGTATACATATTTCATTTCAGTATCAAAATGTTCTCGTCACGATATGGCTGAAATATTGCCAATGTGACGTTAAGTATTAACTCACTCACTCACTATATAACACCACCGGGTGTTGATCCCCTCAAACCCAGACTAAGACTGCACACATTCTACGATTAAGAGAATGGGGGGTTCTTTTATTATATGATGGGCATTGTCGTAATAACAATTGCTGACATGAGCATGTGGCTGTTATCGCAATTCGCAACAGTTGAATTATTGCAGACAATGTTCCGTTGGTGGGTTCGAATAATGAAGTTGAAAAATGTATGGGTCTGCTGGGCGTTAGACTCTAGAAATGTGAATATCCATGACACTAAGGCAAACCCAGGACAAAATCCACCCCGAAATTAAAATCTAGGACAAAATACACACGGGCCAAATTCACCCAGTATAAAATCCATCTAAGAATAAAAACTAAAAAACTAAAGGCATGTTTAATCACTATAAATGAACTGTATTCATGGTTTGTGTGCTCGTAACTGTTAACAGGTTGACATGACTTAAAGGTCACATGCAAATATGTTCGCGGACCTTGAAACGGTATGCATGCCCACAGTCTCATGTCGTGAACAGTAGTCTTTGCTTGGTTGTGTACACAAACAAGTAAATAATCGTTGCGTAAAAGAAAACATGTTGATTGTGGTAAGCAGCTGTCTCTGTCGCAGAGAATTCTCAGTGTCTGGTTTATTCACACCTAAAGGTCTGCCTGCCTGTCTGCTGAAGACAACATGCAGTACACAGCTTCAATCATTGACCACGTACAATTTGAACTTAACACCTATCTGACTATACGACATAAAGAAAATAAAATGATTTATGACTCGTGCACCCGAGTCCCGTCTCTGACACATTATGTTATTAGGCAGGCGTGATACACATGACATGTTTTTTATGTCTGTGGGTTGCAAACATTCTTTTTTTCGGATGAGTGGATCTCACGGAGACTGGTGTAAACTCTTGTCATTTTCAAGTCCTGCTTTGTACTTGGACGAATGACAGATTCCAGCCACGCAGTAGTTTACCATCTCTACCGAGATTATTTTTGATTGGATCGAGCGCAAATTCAGAGAACATGTATTTTCAAAACCTAACATCTCTATATACATTCTTCCTGGATAACAACTTCTTTTAGTGTATATGATTCTTTGTTTGACAACAGAATCCATAGTGAAACGACGCATCAAGTACACAAAAAGAGGTTGTTATCCATAAAGAATCTTACTTTCTTGTGACCATATTTCTAAAATGCCCGTCAAACAGATCATCTTTCTGTACACACAATGAACCCTCAGCATATCAGCAAATGAAACAGCCAATCGGAAACCGTCGTTACACTTGAGTGCAGATCCACCCGTTACAACTGAGTTCGGTCTCCCGAGGGCTTCGTTTCGGGGGAAATAAGCCCAAGTACAAAATATTACACTTTTGAATCGCGATTGTACGCTTATAATTTTGTTTATTTGTTTGGTTTTTTTTAAAGCAGCAATATATATTATATGTTTTAATTATGTTTGATTTTTTTTGTGACCTTTAAACGGCGACCATGTCTCGGTTGTTCGGACATTTTTACAATCAAGTGACAGAGGCCCAGATCTTCACGGTAATAGAACCAGCCAGCGGTGACACGGTCACACACTACAAGCTGAACAAGCTGAACTCAGTACTTTTTTATAAATATTTTTCAAAGGAAAAATGATTTTATTATAATACAGTGTTGCCCAGGACACAGGGCTGGAAAGTTGTTTTGGACACCTATTTACTAGTGAGGGCCTATTTACTAAATAAATACCGCCTGTCTGTCTGTCTCCTGTCTAAGGACTATGTAACTTTACCATGCGTGTAAAAAGATCACATTTGATATACCCATGAATCATTGGTCTCACATACAACTTGGAACACATTCATTGTCCGCCATGCATACAGACTATTGGTTCGGCTGGTGTACTGCATGAGGAAGGCATTGTACACGAGCCAGTATCACATTACAGAGGTATGTTTGAGTATTTGGCGCGGTTTCAATGTGCGTTATCTCCGCCCAGTGACAGTTGAGTTTAAGAAATATGATAAAGGAACAAGATGCTTATCAACCATGCGTTGTGTATATTTTTTTTTAATGTGGTGTTTCAGGCAGATGCGTTCATTACTTTCCAACCCAGTGACCAGTTTATTAATCGGACAAGAAGGGAAAATATTGGAAAACAAGCTAACGGCTGTACATAATTTATTACGAAACAGAATAACTTGAAAAATACAAACAGTAACTTAACAACGAACAAATGACACACTATTGCAGTAACCGTTCAATTTTAGGTCTTGCTAATTTGTACTATCAAACAACCATTAGACCAACCCTGTTCCTAGGGTTACTCCCATTTTGACCTATGGGGAGAGGGGACAGCCCCTCCCCTTACCCGGCTTTGACGGTGGATTGAATGCAGTTAGTTTTTAGTAACCTGATACCTCCTGTAGTTAGCGCCACATTAACAAGGATTTTTGACAGGTGGGGGTGTCATACTTATTACTGAATAACACGTTTACTGCTACTGAGAGATCCCAATAGATAGGCACTTTACTAGCACTTGGCCTAAGACTAATCACGGACGTCTCCGGCAATCAGCCTACCCAACACATCCCGCGCTAACCACTTGGTCTAGGACTAATCACGGACGTCTCCGCCAATCAGCCTACCCAACATATCCCGCGCTAACCACTTGGTCTAGGACTAATCACGGACGTCTCCGGCAATCAGCCTACCCAACATATCCCGCGCTAACCACTTGGTCTAGGACTAATCACGGACGTCTCCGCCAGTCAGCCTACCCAACATATCCCGCGCTAACCACTTGGTCTAGGACTAATCACGGACGTCTCCGCCAATCAGCCTACCCAACATATCCCGCGCTAACCACTTGGTCTAGGACTAATCACGGACGTCTCCGCCGATCAGCCTACCCAACATATCCCGCGCTAACCACTTGGTCTAGGACTAATCACGGACGTCTCCGCCAATCAGCCTACCCAACATATCCCGCGCTAACCACTTGGCCTAGGACTAATCACGGACGTCTCCGCCAATCAGCCTACCCAACATATCCCGCGCTAACCACTTGGTCTAGGACTAATCACGGACGTCTCCGCCAATCAGCCTACCCAACATATCCCGCGCTAACCACTTGGCCTAGGACTAATCACGGACGTCTCCGCCAATCAGCCTACCCAACATATCCCGCGCTAACCACTTGGTCTAGGACTAATCACGGACGTCTCCGCCAATCAGCCTACCCAACATATCCCGCGCTAACCACTTGGCCTAGGACTAATCACGGACGTCTCCGCCAATCAGCCTACCCAACATATCCCGCGCTAACCACTTGGTCTAGGACTAATCACGGACGTCTCCGCCAATCAGCCTACCCAACATATCCCGCGCTAACCACTTGGCCTAGGACTAATCACGGACGTCTCCGCCAATCAGCCTACCCAACATATCCCGCGCTAACCACTTGGCCTAGGACTAATCACGGACGTCTCCGCCAATCAGCCTACCCAACATATCCCGCGCTAACCACTTGGTCTAGGACTAATCACGGACGTCTCCGCCAATCAGCCTACCCAACATATCCCACGCTAACCACTTGGCCTAGGACTAATCACGGACGTCTCCGCCAATCAGCCTACCCAACATATCCCGCGCTAACCACTTGGTCTAGGACTAATCACGGACGTCTCCGCCAATCAGCCTACCCAACAGATCAAGCGCTAACCACTTGGCCTACCCAATGTACCTAGCGCTTCGATGAACACACACATCAGAAAGTTGGCCCGTAACAGAAGAAAGTGAAACAATGTGCTTCGAGACTAAACAATACACAGTTACTCTGTAAATGGTATGTAATGGTGAAATATACATTTATGATACCCCATGCCCCGTACTTATGATACAATTTAACCAAGTTTTTTCTAGATTTCCTATGGTTAGTGTGTAGCGTGGTAATGTTACTTACAGACTGTTGCAGCCAAGCAATGTTTGCAATATGGCCTAATGTGACTTTGTGAACTGTTTCAGCAATCCTAGTGTTTAACGGACAGACACAGATTCTCCTTCATTCCACCATGGCAGTTGTAGGTATGTGCGAAATAGCAGTCGAACAATATTTGTTGTGGTAGTACTTGTCGAAGTAGTAACGTTAGTTGGAGTGGCGCTGCAGACAGTGAGTAATTGTAATGTATTTTTGTGGTTGTAAATCAGCCAGCAAAAAGAGTCCAGCCACCATGTTCGTCACTGGCAACTACACGTTGAGTGGGGATGACTTTCTGTAATTTGACTGCGGAGCAGAAACCCGATCCGCATATTGATCTTCTCTGCTCTGAGACATCCTCCTATTGGTTCGCTTACGTCCGTAAGACTGTCTTGCAACAGTACTACCAAGTTTTATCCTGCAACAGTAATATCAAGTATTGTCCTGCAACAGTACCATCCACTATTGTCCTGCAACAGAACTACCATGTATTGTCCCGCAACAGTAATATCAAGTATTGTCCTGCAACAGTACCATCCAGTATTGTCCTGCAACATTACCATCCACTATTGCCCTGCAACAGTACTACCAAGTTTTATCCTGCAAGAGTACCATCAAGTATTGTCCTGCAACAGTAACATCAAGTCTTGTCCTGCAAAAGTATTACCAAGTTTTATCCTGCAACAGTAATATCAAGTATTGTCCTGCAACAGTACCATCCACTATTGTCCTGCAACAGAACTACCATGTATTGTCCCGCAACAGTAATATCAAGTATTGTCCTGCAACAGTACCATCAAGTATTGTCCTGCAACAGTAACATCAAGTCTTGTCCTGCAAAAGTACTACCAAGTTTTATCCTGCAACAGTAATATCAAGTATTGTCCTGCAACAGTACCATCCACTATTGTCCTGCAACAGAACTACCATGTATTGTCCCGCAACAGTAATATCAAGTATTGTCCTGCAACAGTACCATCCAGTATTGTCCTGCAACAGCACTACCATGTATTGTCCTGCAACAGTACTATCAAGTATTGTCCTTCAGATTTTCACCACCTGACTGTTGATGCAAATATTATTTCTGACTTTTTGACACAGTTCGTGGCACCCATGAAGAGCCACCTCCTCGTGGTGGGTGCTGAGTAACGCTAAGTGCTCTTCTCCCGTGTGGACCCGGGACAGAATGTGTCCACAGCACCCCATTGCTTGTCGTAAGAGGCGACTAAATTGGGCAACCTGTTTGCCGTGGGTTGCGTCCCGTGTCGGTGGAGGACGGGATCCTGGTGGTTGAGGGCAGCTGGGCTTTTAACTGCGTTCCATTTGCCCAACACACCACTCCGGCCCTTACTTCACCTAGACGGGTGGTTGAATTGGCCCGATTCAACCAATCGGCTGGTCATGCCAAGCCCTGTGCATGAACTATATATATATATGTGTCATTGCACAATTTTGATTTGGATATTCAATTTTGGTCTTGGCCAAATTAATCATCGACTTTCTGGTTTTGAAATGTATCTTTATGTTCTGAATTTTGCCTAGAGTCTTATGCCCAGAAGGCGGTGGCTCATGGGCCAATCCAGTGGATTAATTATTTATAATTCTTCTACTGGAGTATATCATCCGGGTATCATTGGTGCTGTAAGCTGGAGGCCCGCTTGCTTTAGCATTGTCCTTGTGATACTCCGTGGTGGGTGGGGAGCTCGGATGATGAACCATATTATACTAACTATGGCGTATGAAACCCCAACAAAAAAAACCAAACGTCCACTTGATATTGACCCTGTTGATGTTGACCATAGACCGGCTGTATCGATTGAGTATTGGCCGCGTTTCGTTGTCATTGAGACTCCTGACAAGACACCTTTAAAGTTGAACCCCTTTGTAGTATCGAAGGGTATTCAAGGTATTGCTGGGGATGTGAAAAATATAAGACGTTTACGTTCGGGTGCTTTGCTAGTTGAGTGCGGGAAAAAGCAGCAAGCAACCAACTTGATGAACATGACATCTTTCGTGGGTATGCCGGTCACGGTCTCTGCTCACAAGACCTTAAACACTAGTAAAGGTATCATCAGAGATCGAGATCGATTGTTTGCTGATATGTCCGAAACTGACATAGGATCGGAAATGAAAGATCAAGGTGTGCTGTATGTCAAGCGCTTTTCTACTCGAAGAAACAATGAAACGTTCCAAACAAATACATATCTGTTCACTTTCTCATGCCCAAATGCTCCCAAATCAGTGAAGGCAGGCTATTGTAACATACAAGTTGAAACCTACATCCCCAACCCGCTCAGGTGTTTTAAATGCCAGAAATATGGACACGGTGTAAATACGTGCACATTGTCTGTTGTGTGTGCTCACTGTGGTGAGAAGACACACACAACGGAAGATTGTGACAGGGATTATAAAAAATGCACCAATTGCTCAGGCGACCATTCTTCATTTTCTAAACAGTGTCCAATTTGGAAAGAGCAAATGGAGATCAATAAAATAAAATTTACACAAAATATCCCCTTTTCTGAGGCCAAAAAAACTGGTAAAGAGATCTGAACTTACGGAAAGTTATGCTGCAGTAGCAAAAACATCATCGGGGTCTAGTTCTAAAACAACATCAACCACAGGCTGTCAAACTACGTTGACTTGGTTAAATTGCGACTCTCCACAGCATTTATACACTGCTATATCATCACAGACTGAGGAATCACTTCCTAATACCTAAAAGTCTTCTTCTGATCACAAATCATCATCTCAGTCACACTTGAAGTCTCAGTCTACAGCTGATAGTCAACAAACGGTGAAAAGTAAACCGAAGCCAAAGGCTGATGCTTCAAAACAACAAAGTGGCAGAGCTCCTAAAGGGTCACAGAACAAAATTCAACTGTTCAATACATATGGGTCTCTTGAAGACATGGACGTTTCTGAAAACGTCCATTCTAGGGCACATAGCTTGTCGCCCTCGAAAAGAGTGCGGGGTAGATCCCCAATAAATCCACCTAAAAGATAGTTTAGTCCACTAATATTGTACAGTGGAACTGCAGAGGATTGAGGACTAATTTGCATGAATTACAACTATTAGTCCAAGATTTTACACCGTCAGCGATATGTCTCCAAGAGACATATTTAAAACAAACAGATACATTTGACCTTCGTCAATTTAATGCATATCATTGTCTTGCACCTCCGGGTGATAGGGCCACTGGCGGATCATCCATTCTAGTCAGACAAAACGTTATTCAGAGCCCTATTCTACTTAATACTAATATGCAGGCTGTTGCAGTGAGAATTACTTTACATGTAGCGTTTACGCTATGCTCTCTTTATATTTCACCGTCTTCGACGTTTGCCAAAACTGATCTTCAAGCTCTATATGACCAACTCCCGAAGCCCTGTATTATAATGGGAGATTTAAATGGGCACAACCCACTTTGGGGTAGTGTAACTACAAACACTAAAGGTAAATTGTTGGAGGACTTTTGTTCTGACAATGATTTATGTATTTATAATGATGGTTCCAACACATATTTACACCCTGGTACAGGGACTTATTCTGCTCTTGACTTGTCATTGACAAATTCAGAACTACTAAATGAATTCGAATGGTCAGTCCACGATGACCTCTGTGGAAGTGACCATTTTCCTACTATATTAAAAGCTGTAACTCCATCTGATGTTCCTCCATCATCAAGGCGAAATTTTAAAAAGGCTAACTGGGCTTTATATGAAACACTGTGTGCTGAAAAACTTAAACCCGAACGTTTTATTGACGTTTCTGATGCTATCAAATCTTTTTCTGATGAACTGAATTCCATAGCTGATGAGTGTATACCAAAGTCCTCTGCAGTTCCACACATAAGAAAACCATGGTTCAACGATGAGTGCAAACAAGCTAGGAAGGCGAGGAAAAAAGCAGAACATTATTTCCGTCGCCATCCTATGGTGCATAATTTCAATAAATTTAAGATTTTAAATGCTAAAGCACGGCGTACTTTTAAACAGAACAAACGCCAATCTTGGCCAAATTATGTATCCAAAATAAGTTCTCGGACACCCATGTCCAAGGTATGGAACATGGTCCAGAAAATCAAAGGTAAAGGTACTAAATCTACTGTCCATCATCTTAAACATGGAGATCAATTGCTTACTGATAAATCAGATATTGCTAATAAACTGGGTGAAACCCTTGCTAAACACTCTTTCTCTTCAAATTATGTACCTAAATTTCAGCAATATCAAAAACAAGAAGAAAAGAAAACTATTAATTTCAATTCTGATAATGGGGAAGATTATAATGAAACGTTTTCTATTCATGAGCTCCATACTGCCCTTGATCAAGCTCATGACACTGCTACAGGAGCTGATAACATACATTATCAACTCCTGAAGCACTTACCGGAATCCTGCCTAGAAACGCTTCTCATTATTTTTGATGATATTTGGACATCGGGTAACTTTCCTCCGTCATGGCGTGACGCCATAGTAGTACCAATACCTAAACCTGGACGTGATCATACCGATCCGTCCAATTATCGACCTATTTCACTAACTAGCTGTGTATGCAAGACCATGGAACGCATGATAAATAATCGACTTGTTTGGTACTTGGAAACAAATAATCTTATCACAAATATACAGTGTGGTTTCCGTAAAAACAGAAGTACTGTCGATCACTTAGTGCGACTGGAGTCATTTGTTAAAAACGCACTAATTAATAAACAACATGCTGTGTCTATCTTTTTTGATCTTGAAAAAGCATATCACACAACCTGGAAACATGGTATTTTGAGGGATTTACATGACTTTGGTTTGCGAGGTCGTTTGCATAAATTTATTGCCAACTTTTTAAATGACAGACAATTCCAGGTCCGTGTGGGTTCTACCCTGTCTGATCATTACAATCTGGATCAGGGTGTTCCACAAGGCAGTATTTTATCGGTCACTCTTTTTAGCATCAAGATCAACAGTTTATCAAAACTTTTAAACGGTTCAATTGATGGATCGCTTTTCGTGGATGATTTTAATATTTCTTGCCGAGGTAAAAATATGCATGCTATTGAACGGCAACTGCAGTTGTGTTTAAACAAAATAAATAAATGGTGTCTTGAAAACGGCTTCAAATTTTCGAAGTCCAAAACTAATTGTATACATTTTTGCAGAACATATAAGCCACATAAGGACCCTGAACCATCTCTAGATGGCACTCCCATCAAAGTTGTAAAGGAGGCCAAGTTCTTGGGATTAATTTTTGACTCGCATTTAACGTTTCTACCACATATCAAATCCCTCAAAACTAAATGCCTGAAGGCACTTGACTTGTTGAAAGTCGTTTCAAATTCTAATTGGGGAGGGGACCAAGCTACCCTCCTGCAACTTTATCGTTCACTGATCCGGTCAAAACTTGATTATGGCTCCATTGTATACGGTGGAGCCTGTAAAAGCAACCTGAAACTTTTAGATTCTGTTCACCATCAAGGTCTAAGACTTTGTCTTGGCTCCTTTCGAACTTCACCTGTTGACAGCATGTACGTTGAGGCCGATGAGCCATCTCTTGAGCAGCGACGTATCAAATTAGCTTTACAGTATGTAACAAAATTATATTCCAGTGAGTCAAACCCTGCATATAACTGTGTTTTCAGTCCTCTGTGTGAGGACTTATACAATATGAAATCTTCGCTTGTACCGCCTCTTGGTTTAAGAATTGAACCATTTCTTGCTGCTGCCGGCATTGAGCTGGAAAATATAGCTCCTTCCCGTCTTCTTTCTTCTCCTCCTTGGCAGTTGGTTAGGCCCGCAGTGGACCTAACATTGACGAGGTTTAAAAAATCAGAAACTAATGAATTACAGTATAAACAAGAATATCATCAATTGAAACATAAATATAGCAGTTATAAATCCTTATTTACAGATGGATCCAAGGACGGTGGCGCAGTAGCTTGTGCCACTGTCATTGGATCCAGAACAATATCTTCTCGATTACCCGATAATAGTTCTATTTTTACCGCAGAGGCTAACGCCATATTAACAGCCCTTAAATATATTCAAAGACACCCTAAACGCAAACAATATATAATTTATTCCGACTCTCTTTCTTGCCTTCAGGCTATTAAAAATATTTCTTGTAAACATCCACTTTTAATAGAAATTATTGAATTGTATAATGATCTTGCTACTGGCCAATACGACATCGTCTTCTGTTGGTTACCCAGCCATGTAGGGATCTCTGGTAACACATTGGCTGACCTTGCTGCTAAAGCAGCACTCAACAAATCTGTGACATCACTGCTTATTCCTTACAGTGATTACAAAGCCACGATTAGATGTTATATCCGTGATCTGATGCAGAAGAAGTGGGACACCCAAGTGGGTATGAATAAATTACATGATATAAAGCCTTACATTGGTTATACCCACTTGGGTTGTCAGTCCAGATTTGAAGAGGTTATTCTACGACGATGTCGTATTGGACACACTCGATATACTCATGCGTACCTGTTAAAAGGTGAGGATCCTCCTTTCTGTATCCCTTGTGATGAGAGAGTTACAGTCAAGCATATTCTCACAAGGGATATGTATTTTTCAGTTACAACAATGAAGGATCTTTTTAGCAGTGTTAGTTTTCATTTAATTCTTGGTTTTTTAAAAGAAATTGATTTTTGACTGAACTTTGAGCAATATGTTTCTGTAAAAAGATGTATTTTAATAATTGGTAGTTTGGATTAGTAACTAGAATTGTTAGTGGCTGTACCCTCAAAGGGGGTTGAAGTATTGTAAAATTATTGTCCTCCTGAGAGGGTACGTAAGTCCAAAAACATTGATAGTAAATTTAAGTCTACCACTGTTTTTAATCGTAGTATTCCTGTTGTTTTAATTGTGGCTAGCATATTGTACACTCGCCAGCGGTTGAAGGGATGGTGTAAATCCAACTAGGGTCCATGTAGGTAGCAAAGGTACTGTAAGTCCCCATGGTCCTAGTATGGTGATCTACCTTCAGTTGTTGGCGATCTATAGCCTGATTTTATAGTGTATTGTCCAAATGATGATGTTATTTTTAACTTTCCATGCTAGTTTTAATTCCATTTGTGATATTCTAGTTGTTTTACTGTCCGTCGTTGACAGGTTTTATAGTAGACATATAATTGATTTTGATATTAGTTGTTCTCGTCACGATATGGCTGAGATATTGCCGATGTGACGTAAAATATTAACTCACTCACTCACTCACTTTGACTTTGTATATCTTGCTGTCGTTGTATAACAATACAGAATTTGAACGTAAACGACTTGTTATTGTTCTGTTTTGCTGGTTCACATGGGATTTCTTAAACTGTTGTCACGGTAAATTCTTAACCGTAACACTGGTCCCAACTCGAATATTTACAGACCACTGCCATGGAGAATAAATTACATGAGTGTGGCATCAAAGTACAAAAAAGAGGAGGACAAAAAGTTTACGCTACTTCAACCCGCTATGAGGATACAGCCAGTAACCATCGTAGCTGTTGATGCATATTACAATGTACCATGTTTAAAATACCAAGTGTCTTGTTACATATGAGTGCAGCATCACAGTACAAAAAGCACATATGAAGTTACCTGTAAACTGGGAAAATATCAATACAAAGTAAACAGTACCATCTTCCTAGCGGTTAAAGCGTTCGTTCGTCACGCCGAAGACCCGGGTTTGATTCCCCACATGGGTACAATGTGTGAAGCCCATTCTGGGCGTTCTGCGCTATGATATTGATGGGACATTGCTAAAGGAGTCTTAAAACTAAATTCTGTCATTTTTCTTCCAGATAGGGCTTTCCCAAAAGGGAAATATCGTCTCTTTGCATTCATAGTGGGAACTGTGGGATTCGTGACCTTCATGACTGTACACAGACGTTTTCATCTTCAAATGCTAGGAATGTTCCAAATACATGGCACTTGTCCAGATGTACTAAAATATATGGTAGTTGGCACATGGGCAACTCGTCATATTTCAAAAAAGGAGGAAGATGAAATTGAAGCATTTCTACTACAAGGCCTCTACCCTGTAAACGGAAGCAGTAATTTCGAACTGACGGATAAAAGATGCGGGAATGTGAGCTACTATCCATGGAAGTCACGTGACAAAATGGCTGACTGGACCCGTGCATTGTGTAACCCAAGGGGAAATAGTCCTTGTTGCTATAACAGCAAGTGTCAGATGAAAACGATTCAAGAATGCGTTTGTGAGAACTGCTATGACCTTCGACCACAGATCCATGCCGAATATTCAGATTGGATCCCAGACAACGCCAGGTAATTTATTAATACATATTTGTGCGTTTTACGTCTTGTGAAATAAACGTGTATATCAATGGTGTTACCTAGATACAGTTTTTGTTGTAAGTTAGTCCAATTAATTAATTAATTTAACGATCGATCGACAGTATTTCAGCTATATCGAACATGACTTCTGTGTTTTAGCATGTGCGTCAAATTCCCAGACATTATTTTGTATTCGTGAAATTTGGATTGGAAACCTAATAGTATGATGCAACATTTCCAGTATATACTTGTTCAGACTTACCTCTAATATTAACGTGTCTTAAGTGCGATCAGGGATTCTCTACAACGGGGAGAGGTCACTCGCTTGCTTTCTTTACCATTTGTACTAATTAACGTGTGCCTGGTCATGCTCCAACGCACACAGTGACTTGGCTCGTTCCTAGCACAACTTCAGTTGTGTTTTACAGAACTTCAGCCAGTTTGTTGTATCAGTCGGAATTTTACAATGAATGAATGAAAGAATTATAGTAAGAGTTAAGAGCAAGAATTATTTGAATGAATGAATGAAAGAGAATGAAAAATAGAAGAAAGAAGTAGATATGTGACTGAATGAAAGAATAAATGATACACCACGGCATTCCCTCCCAAAACATGTTAAAGAACGCAAAATTATCGCAAGAACACATGTGTTAACAGCAGTTAACATCTACTTAGAGACAGTTTTGTTCACATTAATTATCAATTCAGATATCTCATGTGGGGAATGGAATGGACATTAACAAAAAGTTAACTGACACTGTCACACTGCCATCCAAAATAAAGAGTAAAACTGTCAGAAAGTTGTTCGACAACACCTTTCCAGTTTTGTCAAATAATAAGATCAACAAGAAAGAAAGAAATTATGGAACTATGACCCTCAAGCATCAATGGCGAATCAGATCAGATCGGCAATATGTCATATTTTTCACACACCTCAAATACACCCTTACATTTTGTTTTAGATTAGGAAACTATTACTATTACTTGCAAACATATTTCACCTGATAGTATATTGCCCTCAAAAGAATAAAAGGTGCATGTGAAAGATGTTTCTGAAGTAATAGCTAGAAACACTCAAACAGCAGCGTGTAGTATTTCAATGGCGGATCAGAACATATCGGCGATATGTCACATTTTTCACACACCTCAAATACACCCTAACATTCTTTTTCAGATTATGAAACTATCACTGTTACTTGCAAACACATTTCACTTGATAGTATATTCCTCTCATATGAATTACAGGTGTATGTGATAGATGCTTTTGATGAAATAAATAGAAACACTCAAACAATGGCCTGCAGCATTTCAATGGCAGATCGGCGAAATGTCATATTTTGCACACACCTCAATTACACCCTAACAATTTTAGGTAATAAAACTGTCACTATTACTTGCAAATACCTTTCAACTAAAGTCATGTTTTCCTTCTAAAAAATAAACGAATGCGTGAATGAAGTTTTTATCGGCACAATTTAGTCTATCTTGGAGGTGAATCGAGAATAGAAGCCAGTGAGCAATAACATACCCACCTGAAACTTTACTACAAATCTACTGTCCTAATATGGACACTAATACCAATTATTTGACTTAAACTCAAGTGACAAAGTAGTTAATCTATCTTATACATGTAGGATTTCAGTTGTTAGAACACTCAGCGAACTTAATCAGCTGTTGAAAATAAACCGGGCTCAATCTTAAATACTACGCTGCCACCATATTGGATACACTTGCTACGTAACGACCCAAGATATACGTTCAGCGGCTTTTCGAGGAGTTTATTCTCCCCCTCTATATAGGCTCCCTGGTGCGATGAATATCATCTTTCACGTAAGGGTCGACAATCTTCAAGCAAGATCGGTTTAACCAGCCTTGCTTCAGAATGGCTAAGCTTTGCTATCAGTGTATATGTTCACTTGCTGTCACGAGCATCGGTATACGCAAACGCGATTCGATAACATGTGTCAGCCAAGACAGTGAGTCCGACCACCAGATGCTAATAGTCGTCTCTTGCGACAACACATTTTGCTGAAGATCAGCTGTAACTCGTACCGTCAAGCGTAAATACAAATCGTCTTGTGTTACTGTTTTGCTTTTTTGTTGTCAGATGTCAACTGGAAACCTTCACCCCAAAAGCTGCCTGTGACCTTCTCCGGGGAGGCACGTACCACTTCTATGGAGATTCCATTGTCAGAATGGTGTTCTTAGCCTTCATAATAATTCTAAAGGGAGATAATCAATATGGTGGACTTCGACCAGACGCTCCAGCACGTACGTAAATAGTTCCCGTGATAAAACAGCCATGACAAGTATGCATAATGTATGCACGTATGTGGTGTATTAACACATATTTACACAACTCAGTCTAGGAACCTACAGTCTTTGACCCAAGAGCCAAAACCCTGCTTTAAAGTAACTTTGGCTTATGTTTACATAAAAGTAGAATGAAAGTCAGGCTGGCAGTTTAAAGAGTTGAGGACAAGATGGCCACAAGACACGCTGTCTTCTCTTTATAATCAGTATGACGAACATCGACCAGATGCACCTTAAATTGTTTGTTCGTCAGGACTAGATACTTTACATACGAACAATTCTTTTGTGACACAATATTATTTTCAGATATCAAGAAGAAGTGTTCTGGAATGTATGTCTTTCCCACACGAAACTGTCGAAAATTTCTTGACTACACACCAACACTCTGCAATGGAACAATAACTGTGCTGTTCCGTCATTATCCACATAGTTTGGACATTCCTAAGATGAGAAAGGACGTCAAACAGATTGTGGGAAAACCAAAGTCTATCATCTTCTTCGGTGCAGGTACATGGCAACATTTTGATATATCTGCAGGGAAAAAGTACGCCTCGGAGGTGATCTCTGTACGAGCAAACAACACCTGGCCAAAATTGCTATGGTCAGGGTTTCACTACTTTGGCTCCTTCCACAGAGCATTGGTACCAACGTCAAATAATGATCATGCTGAAAAGTTCAACATGTATATGAAGGACCTCGTGGAAGCGTCCAACATCCGTATGCTTGATACCTTCAACATGACGAAAGGAGTGCGGAGCGTGGATGGCGTGCACTATGGGCCTGGGGTCAACTTTGTAAAAGCTCGGATATTCTTGCACTACATGCAGGAGCTACAGCGTCAAGGAAAGTGGTAAACACACGTGTTAGAATACTGTCCGACTCTCTTGGTATTAGGAACCCTCAGTGCAAACCTTGACTCCTGGAGGAACCTTAATGTGTGAACTGGCTGTCTGTATCTGTAAAACAAAGCTTGAGTCTTCTTGAAATACAAATTGGAGCTGCAACGTCAAGGAAAGTGGTAATGATATGCTAACATTGCCTAGTAAGAGCCTCTTCAATGTCGACTTCACACTGTTGCATACTTGCATGCAAAGAGGAGCACGCCTTTGTCTTTTTGATATCCCTCAACTAAACGTGTGATGTATGCATTTGGGTATTATAAAATATGTTTCCCAGAGCTTCCAATTTCAAGATCCCCCCAAAATTATGACTCAGATCATTTTCCGGTATCCTGTTTTTTTTTCAATGAAAGTTTTTTTTTAAATCTCCACAATACATCTGCATCAACACTCATACGTGGGACAAGATATTTTGAAGTGATCGTGTGTAGTAAATACAGGGAGGAACTAAAGCATAATCTTAACAACATGGCTGTATCTTTAGAAGAGGCTGCTAGCTGCTCAGATATTAATAGTGCTCAACACTTGCTAACGTCAGTGGTAAGAAAAGAGAAATATGACTTGTTCGGATAAGTTTTATTTAACGGGGGAAGAAAATGATTTTTTTTAAATATCGTCTTGTTAGAAACAAATTTAAGTCATCGTGTCGCCAAAAGAAAAGGCTGTACGAAAGCCGTTAGAACTCTTCGGTGACACTTTTGTACTATCTAACTCTCTTGATACAAAGGAATGGAAGCAACTCAAGTTTTTCTCAAAGTGTAATTTTCAGTTCAGTTTCATTATCCCAGAGGAATGGCACCTGTAAGACTCTACTTCATGAAACTCATTTTGAATTATGTTGTGACTTCGACAACCATGTCCAAAACCTTTGAAGGAGTATTAAATTAGTGCAGCAGAAAATAGTTTAGATGGGGAAAATGTGAAATTTCATAATGGTTGAGGTAATGAAATTACTTTTTATCAGGAAATAGAAATCACTCTTATTTTTCAGCCATGTTCAAACAGGAAAGTCACTGACTGCAGGAGACAAAACTGGTTAGCAAACACTATGTCATTCACACTCTTATTAATGAGTCACAACAATAACACTGAACTGAGCAAAAAGTAATATGCCAAAGGATGGGGCAGCACGTGTTGGTCAGTTTAAACCAAGATCATCAAATCCAGACTGCACTTGATGAAGCTCACGATACTGCTACAGGAGCTGATAACATACGTTATCAACTCCTGAAGCATATACGACAATGTTTAGAAACGTTTTACATATTTCTGATGATACTTGGACGTCAGGGAAATTTACTTCTTCATGGCATGGCGCTGTAGTAGTACCAATACCTAAACCTGGTTGTGATCATCCGTCCAAGAATCCGTCCAATTTTCGACCTATTTCATTAGCTATCTGTGTTCGCAAAACCATGCAATGCATGGTAATAATCGACTTGTTTGATACTTGCAAATGACAATCCTTACAACAGATATTTAATGTGGTTTATTTAAAAAAACAAAATTACTGTCGAACACTTGTTACAAACATGCTAAGTAATATGCAGTAACTACATACATACATACATACATACACACACACACACACACACACACACACACATACATCTTGAAAGGACATTTGACAATACGCGGAAATATGGCATTTTCTGTGTCTGATCATTACAATCAGGATCAGGGTGTTCCACAAGGCAGCACTTTGTCACACACTTGAGTAACATATATATATAAACTGAACTCACTCACTCACTCGTGTTCATCGTAATCTGTTACACGAGAACACACTCGGTGTTGAGGGCACTGACAATATTTGAGAAAAACAACACAATAAAATATATACGCGAACAATACATACTGAAATTAAATGTGAACTGGTCAGGTTATATACGCATTAAAACTGGTGTGGACACGGCATCAACTGTCAACTATCATGTGACTATCACTGAATACATCTGGATCGCACATGATTTCTTTCTGTTGTTCGTAATGTTGATGTCAAGAAACAAACATTAAAGAACATGAAATTGTAAGTTTGACAACTGGGCAACTCCCTATTCTTTAGTAGTAAGCTGAGTATATATACTGATGAAAGCAAATAAGTGATCACATAAAAGGACACATGTTCCTTTATCGTTTTCTGTGTTTCCTCGCAAACTTTGTATCGCAAGGCTTGTGAGAATGCCTGGAAAATCGAGACGACAAAGTCATCAATATCACCCGCAAAATACCTTACATGAACATGTCCACAAGTTGTGATTATGCCAAATGTATTGATGTGTATATAGAAAAGTAGAAGGAAAGTAATTAAAGGTTTTACAAGTTCTCCAGAAAGGAGCAAATCACCAGTTTCAGTCTAGGTCAAACTTGTTGCCATGGAAACTCCAAAATGTTTTAATCATAATTTAAATAATTACCATAGGGCACTAGTACACCACTAGAGCAAGCTTTGTGCCACGTTTGGTGAAAAAATAGTGTACAATTTTAGAGTTCTTCTCCGGAGAAGAGCACTACCTGAACAATAACTTTGGTTCTGTGTCCATGCAGGTACCAAAAGTAATGTAAATCCCCCTGGTTCCTATTATGGTGATCTATCTTCAGTTGTTGGTGATCTATAGCCTCTTTGTATATTATATATTATCAGAAATGGGCTGTTAGTTTTACCTTCATATGCTAGTTATTTTACCGCACTTTGATGACGGGTTTCATAATATATAATTTATTATTCTATTATTCTTTATAACCATGTTTGTTCTCGTCACGATATGGCTGAAATATTGCCGATGTAACGTTAAAATATAACTCACTCACTTTGCGTCTGGAATCATAAGGACTGCATCAGCTGTTCAGTCTTGATGTATATCACACATATTTCAACATAATCTGTTTTATAAATCCTCAAGACAACTGGTAACCTTGTTTTGTTTTATTTCCTGTCTCTGCACAAGGTGTTCGGGATTCACTGAGTTTCTCCCACATACGTGTCACTCAATTTGCCATAACTATAATACTCAGCGTCATCTGATCGTTAATCTCAATTAATAACCAATTTGGACTTAGTTTATACACGGGGAGTATATGTTGCGTCGTGACGCTGCATGGAATCAGAGCTGATGCAATGTTCAGGCGGAACTTCCCTCAAAAAACACTCATAACTCACGTATGTGACTAGCCAACCATCCCGATAGCAAGACTCAGAAAAGGCAAGACCAATGAATTCCACACTGCAGACAGAATCTGCAACAAACTGAAAAAAGAAATCATTTCTCCAAATAGGGATTATTATACTCCTATGTGTTCCAGTGCAGTAGGGAGGCCGAATAGAGGTCCCAAATCTCTTCAGATAATTTAAGAAAATGTTGAAGGCAGTGTCACATGTATGAGACCCACTTTACCAAAAGCAGATGTTAGTAATAATTTCCCAAATGAAAACGTCTTGACATTGCTAGAAACAACATCAGCATATCTAGTGTTTAGCAAGTAATGTGATCAGTTACATGTTTCTAGTTTTCTCAAAACCTAGAAGCAGTGTTGTTTTGCAGTGGGCGAAGTTTGACAGGACACGTAGTTTGGCCAAAAAGTGACGTGTAGCATTTTCATGCGAATAAGGAACGCCCGCAAACTGTGAATGTGGTCAAGATTTTAGATCAACTGCTACATTGGTTTACATCCAAGGAACTAAACACCATGACATCAGAGGCAGATTGTTCACATTTATACGTTACGTCAAAATCGACTTTTACACAAATGGAATATATCTATGGGGCAAAACATTTTCCACAATCTGATGGCGTGACTAACCGAAGCTTCAACCACTTGGGCTCATCACAAAACGTACAGAGCGTTGTTTGCTGAAATCTCAAAGTCACCTACAAAGGACGGTAAATGTCATTTTAGGAATCAATAATTTGGGAAGAAGGGATTTAGAATTTATACACATGGATAAAGGTATCACCAAAAGCACAATAACTTCATTATTTAAGAAATCACGTAACTCAGCATGTGTTTAAATTGATAATCAAGGCCTAATTGAAGTGCTGGGGTAGAATAGAATGGACTAGGCAGCAACGCTAGAAAAATAATCACCAAGGATACACACAAATGTACATATGTAGGGAATGGAAACCAAATCGGCTTTTGGTGAGACGTGCGGACTGTTTAACCACTGGGCTACGCAACCATCCCTTGTAGGACTGAACAGGTCTGGCCTTGTTTTCAGAAGATGGTTCTGGAATGGGTAGTGTAAGCCATTATGGAATATCAGTGATGTACCGCTTGTTCCGATTTTTGATTCTAGGTACTCTTCTGTGCACGATATTGTGACGATAAAGACGTGGAACCGATCACCTACCACTATGATCTCATTTCTCATCACGTCAAGACTGACACCAACATGTTATGTTACCTTGAATGTACTCCGGCGTCCTCTCCTCAGTCTGATATCTCTGCCATTCTTCATTGCAGTCTCAACTTTTCCACACGACCCTCCTACGGTTACAACCACAAATTTGGTCATGGGATAAATTCTTGCTCCAACTCTATTACTTGTACTCATTTTGGGGAGCAATCCCATGTCACTGAAGACTGTACAAACAACGTGACACAAAAATGTGTCAACTGTTCAAGAAATCATTCCTCCTCATCAAAGATTGCCTGATATGGGAGGGGGAAATGGAAGTCAATAAAATAAAACATTCTCAAAATAACAGCTATGCTGAAGCTAAGAAGATTGTTCCCTCTGTTTACCCAAATGACTCTTATGCTTCTGTTAGTAAAAGACCACTCGCAGCCACACTCTCAGTTGAATGTCAGACAGAGATGACATGGATAAAATCTACTTCTCCTGAACCCATTCCAAATCAAGAATTATTACCACGAGGAGACTCTGCTACTCAGACTGCAGCCATGACGCCATCTCAGTCTCAGCCTATGCCTTTGTCACAATATTCCGCATGTCCAAAGACTCAACTAGTTAATAGAAAGTCCTCTGGTCTAATTGTCCATTCCAAATCCAAATCAGATTAGTGTCAGTCAAAAACTGTACATGGAACTCAAGTTGCACAAACTGTGAAAGGAAGTCAAAAACTTACTAGAATCAACCAAAGCGGTAGAGTCGCTAAGGGTTCAAACGATGAGATTCAGCTTTTTAACAAGTTTGGGTCCCTCGAAGATATAGACACATCTGAACTTATCCATCACCGGACAGGAACTTTATCGCCTTCTAGATCAAGACGTGTTAGATCACCAATAAATGCACCAAAGTAATGAATCATTCACAAAATACAGTACAGTGGAATTGTAGAGGGTAAAGACTAATTTTAATGGATTTGGCACCACAAGCAATCTGTCTGCAGGAAACACATTTGAAACAGACAGATATTTTTAATTTAGGTCAGTATGATGCATATCATTCCGTTTCACCTCCGGGTGACAGAGCCACTGGGGGATCTTCAATCCGTGTTAAACAAGACGTTATTCATAGCCCTGTAACTCTTACAACAAATCTCCAAGCCGTTGCAGTGAGACTTACTCTTCACGTTGTCCTTACATTATGCTCTCTGTATATTCCGCCTTCTTCAGCACTCCAACTATCTGATCTACAATCTCTCTATGATCAACTTCCGAAACCGTGCTTTATAATGGGTGATTTGAATGGCCACAACCTACTCTGGGGTGGTACAAATACTAACATTAAAGGTAAAATACTGGAAGATTTTATATCCAATAATGAACTCTGTATATACAATGATGACTTAAGTACATATCTGCATCCTGCAACCGGCACCTACTCTTCTCTGGATTTGTCTCTTGCAGACTATAATCTACTTCATGAATTTCGTTGGTCAGTCCATAGTGACTTTTGTGGAAGTGACTACTTTCCAACTTTTTTATCAGAAATTTCCCCATCTGATGCTCCATCTTACACAAGATGGAATTTTAAATTTCTAAGGCAGATTGGTCCTTATTTAAAACATTGTGCTCATCTAAACTCCAACCTGCATGTTTCAGTCAAATCCGTGATAAAACTTTTTTCTGACGTTTTATGTGAGATAGCTGCAGAGTGTATACCACAGTCCTCTACAAATCCATATGTATGGAAGCCGTGGTTCAATACAGACTGTAAACAGGCTAGAAAAACGAGGAAAAGAGCAGAGAATTATTTTCGACCAACTGTCAACAACTTAAATAAGTTTAAACTACTAAATGCGAAGGCACGTCGTACGTTCAAACAAAACAAGCAGTAGTCCTGGAGGAACTATGTCTCCAGGATTAATTCACGCACACCGGTGTCCAAGTTATGTAACATGGTTGAGAGAATAAAAGGCAAAGGTTGGAAATCTGCTGTTCACCATCTTAAAAATGGTGATAATTTAATAACTGACACATCTCAAATTGCTCGTCGGACAATTATATTCCTGAATTTCATAGATAGCAGGAGTTACAGGAAAAGAACAACGTTAATTTTGAATCCAATAGTGGTGACAATTACAATGAAGTGTTTTCCTTACATGAGATACATACAGCTCTTGAGCAAGCTCATGACACTCCAGCTGGTGATGATAATATACATTACCAGCTACTGAAACACTTACCTGAATCATGTTTGATGACACTTTTAGATATATTTGATCAAATACGGACGTCTTGAGAATTTCCTCCTTCATGGCGTAATGCCATTGTAGTTCCAATACCAAAGCCTGGTAAGGATCATACAGATCCATCTAATTACAGACCGATATCACTTACTAGCTGTGTCTGCAAAACCATGGAGCGTATGGTGAATAATAGATAGGTTATTGGTTTCAAGATACCGAACCAAATCACAAATATTCAAAGTGTTTTCAGGAAAAATCGCAGTACCATTGATGATTTGGTACGTTTGGAATCCTTCGTTAAAACGCTATAGTCAATAAACAACATCCTGTATCAATTTTCCTTGATCTTGAGAAAGCTTATGATACGACCTGGAAGCATGGCGTTTTAAAGGATTTACAGGAGTTGGGTTTGAGAGGCCGTTTGCCTCCTTTCATATCACAGTTTTTGAAAGAATGTCAATTTCAAGTTAGAGTAGGTTCAACCCTGTCTGATCATTACAATCAGGTTCAGGGTGTCCCTCAAGGCAGTATTTTATCCGTCACGTTATTTAGTATTATAATCAACAGTTTATCCAAGGTTTTAAATGATTCAATCGATCACTTTTTGTGGATGATTTTAATATTTCCTGTCGTGGTTAAAATATGAATATTATTGAACGGCAACTACAGTTGTGTTTAAATAAAATACATAAATGATGTCTTGGTTTTAAATTCGCAAAGTCGAAAAATAATTGTGTACATTTTGTAGGAAATATATACCGCATAAGGAACCTGAACTATATTTAAATGACACTTCTATCAAAGTCGTAAAGGAGGCAAAATTCCTGGGTCTAATATTTGATTCTCACTTAACCTTCTTACCTCATATTAAATCTCTTAAAGCTATTTGCCTGAAAGCACTGGATTTGTTAAAAGTTGTTTCAGATTACCATCCTTCACTTATACAGATCATTGGTACGGTCTAACCTTGACTATGGCTCCATCGTCTATGGTAGAGCCTGCAAAAGCAACCTAAAACTTTTAGATTAAAACCTACAAGGTCTAAGACTTTGTCATGGATCTGTAAGAACTTCACCTGTTGACGGCCTTTTTGTCGAGGCTGATGAGTCATCTCTTGACCAATAAAATTATCTTTACAGTATATCTCTATGAGGATTTATACAATATAGGAAATCTTCTCTTGTTCTGCCTCTTGGCGTAAGAACCACTTATTTCTGCTGCCAGCATTGAGGTGGAGTGTGAGTGAGTGAGTTAATATTTAACGTCACATCGGCAATATTGCAGCCATATCGCGACGAGAACATACGTGACAAAAATAATATATATGTATATTATGAAGGCCCTGTCGACGAAGGACAGTAAAACCACTAGACTATCACAGTTGGTATTAAAACTAGCGTTGAAACTTAAAAAATGATAGTATGAATATTTGGACAGTACAATATAAAAACAGGCCATAGATCGCCAACACCAGAGGGTAGATCACCATACCAGGGACCATGGGGACTTACAGTGCCTCTGCTACCCATTGAGGTGGATAATATAGCCACTTCCCGTCTTCTTTCTTCTCCTCCTTGGCAGTTGTTTAGGCCACAAGTCGATTTAACTTTAACTAATTTTATGAAATCAGAAACAAATGAAGTACAATATAAACAAGAATATAATCAATTAAAATATATACATAACAATGACAAATCCCTATTTACAGACGAACCCAAGGACGGTGTCGCAGTAGCTGGTGCCACTGTCATTGGATCCAGAACAATATCTTCTAGATTACCACATAACAGCCCTATTTTTACTGCAGAAGCAAACGCCATATTGACGGCTCTTAAATATATTCAAAGATACCCTAAACAAAAAACAATATATAATATATTCAGACTCTCTTTCTTGCCTTCAGGTGATTAAAAATATTTCTTGCAAACATCCACTTTTAATTGAAATAATTGAATTGTATAATCATCTTGCTACTGGCCAATGCGACACCGTCTTTTGTTGGTTAACCAGCCACGTTGGTATTTCTAGTAACACACTGGCTGATCTTGCTGCTAAAGCAGCACTCAACAAATCCGTGACACCACTTCATATTCCATACACTGATTACAAAGCTAGCATTAGAACTTACATCCGTGATCTGATGCAGAAGAAGTGGGACAATAAAGTAGGTATCAACAAATTACATGAAATAAAACCGTATATTGGTTATACCTACTTGGGTTGTCAGTCCAGGTTTGAAGGGGTTATCATGCGACGATGTCGTATTGGCCACACACGATATACACATGACTATTTGCTTAAAGGTGAAGATCCTCCGTTTTGTATCCCTTGTGATGAAAGAATCACATGTCATGTTTCACTTGACTGTGTTGAATATTCCGTCACAAGGGATAACTATTTTAAATCACGAACTATGAAGGATCTTTTTAGTAATGTTAGTTATCATTTAATCATTGCGTTTTTAAAAGAATTAGATCTGTTACATGACTTGTAAATAGATAGATATTTTATGATTGGTAGTTGAATTAGCAGCTAAAATTGTTAGTGGCTGTATCCTCGAAGGGGTTTGAAGTACCGTAAAATTATTGTCCTCCTGAGAGGGTACATAAGTTAAAGTGAGATTTAATCTTTCACTTCTTTAGCTGTAGAGTATGTGTCATTTCAGTTTGTGGCTAATCTTGCATACAGTCGCCAGCAGGTGAAGGGATGGTGGTTTTAAGTTTCCACGCTAGTTTTAATGCTAACTTTGATAGTTTAGTGGTTTTACTGTTCTTCATAACATGCATATATATTTCTTTTTTCATGTCACGTATGTTGTCGTCACGATATGGCTGCAATATTGCCGATGTGACGTTAAATATTAGCTCACTCACTCCTTGGTAGGTTTATCATGACATATACGTATATCAAGAGAAGTGTATGTATCATGGACCCATGGCCTCTTTATTGAATAAACAAATAAATCTGTCTGTCTGGGCACCCGTGGCGAGCCACCTCCTCGTGGTGGGTGCTGGGTAACGCTAAGAGCTCGCCGACACCCCCGTTGTGGACCCGGGGGGATATTTGGTCCACCAACCCGTTTGCCGTGGGTTGCGGCCCTGTGTCGGTGGAGGACGGGAGTCTGGGGGTTGAGGGCACTGGGGGCCTGTGACCGCGTTCCCTTTGCTCAACACACCCCTTCGACCCTTACTTCACCTAGACGGGAGGTTGAATGGGCCCGATTCAACCAATCGGCTGGTCACGCCATGCCCTGTGCGTAGAACTATTTTTTGCACAGTTAGTCCATTGGATATTGGTGTCTTTGATATCTGTTATCCAAATATTTTCAAATTATTCCTGATCTTAAATTGCCTAGAGTCCTATGCCAGAAGGCGGTGGCTCACGGGCCAATCTGGTAATGTCAACCTCTGAATTCTGTATGCCTCCAATTACCTGTTTAGGGCTGAACCAGCCTGACTGTGCTTTTTGGTAGGCAAATATGGCTATTCACGTTGTATTTGCTGGAGTATACCACTCTTGAAGCCCTGGTGTTGTAGATGGTTGCCTCTGCAACATCGTCCTTGTTGACACTCGATGGCGGGTGGGGGTCAAGGGTGCTGAATATTACTCACACGCCATGTCTCAAAACCCCAATCCTGGTTCATTGAAGGCAAATAAACGTCGCCACGTAGAATCTTTATCCTCTGATGAAGAAGTTTCTTCAGATGTAGCTAATTCTTGGCCAAAGTTCATTGTTATCTCTTCTTTTGACGGAAACCCACTGAAACTTAATCCTTTCGCTGTGTCCAAAGGCATTCAAAGTGTATGTGGAGAGGTGAAAAATGTCACTGTTCTCCGAAGTGGTTCACTGCTTGTTGAATGTGCACGGAGGCAACAATCTGTCAATTTGCTGAAACTTCAGCAATTTGTTAATACCAAGGTTGTTGTCACGGTGCACAAGTCACTCAATTCATGTAGAGGAATAGTGCGGGATTATGCAAATTGTCTGTCTGACATGACAGAAGATGAAATATCAGCTCCTTTAAAAAGTCAAGGTGTTACATCTGTAAAACGGTTCACTAGGAAACAGGATAACACTATTGTCAAAACACACACTTACCTCTTTACCTTTGCCTTGTCCTCTTTGCCCAAATCTATAAAGGCCGGGTATTATAACATTGCTGTGGAAGTGTATATACCAACACCACTGAGATGTTTTAAATGCCAAAGATTTGGTCATGGTACCAAGACTTGCAATCACAAGGTTATCTGTGTCCGTTGCAGCGGGGCGCATGGGAGCTCTGACTGCAATAATAAAATCAAGTGTGCTAACTGTCACGGACAGCACTTAGCATCATCCAAATCATGTCCCAGTTTTGAAACCCAATCTAAAATCCTCAAAATTAAGTACACAAACAATATCTCTTTCAGTGAAGCAAGAAAATTAGTTTCCACTGTCACACAGTCTACTGCTTCTACTTACTCCGCTGCAGTTTCTTTAACTCAGCAAACTCAATTTTCACATGTTGTCACAAGACAATCAGTCTCATGTCAAACAGATTTGTCTTGGGTGACAGATAAGCAGATCAGCCTTGGTAACTTTATCTCATCTCCAACTTTGCAGAAATGTTCATCAGCCTCTCAGGCGGACGATCTCCCTGAACCGCTATCTGTCCATACGCTTCATTCTACAAGTGACCAAGAAAATGAGAAAAGTCAACTATCAAGAAATAAAAAGAAACATTCAAAGAAAAAGGGTAAAACGCTAATGCATTTGGAGCTGCCTTCCACTTTGGAAACCCCTGTGACGGTTCATAACTCATTTGAACCGCTTGAGATGGATATCACTTCCTCGCACTGTATCGTGCCTGGGAGTGGTCCTTCTACATGTCCTAGATCCCCAGTTCAGCCCCCATGAGTGGCTCAAATCTCATTCAGTGGAATTGCAGAGGACTCAGGAAAAATTTCAATGAGATACAATTATTAGTCCAGGATATTCAGCCCATAGCAGTTTGTCTCCAAGAGACGTATCTTAAATCTACTGACGACTTTGCTTTAAGAGTGAGTGAGTGAGTGAGTTAATATTTAACGTCATATCGGCAATATTTCAGCCATATCGTGACGGGAACAAACCACTGAAAAGGAATATATGTGTGTTATAAAACCTGTTGACAAAGGACAGTAAAACAACTACAGTATCACAATTTGAATTAAAACTAGCTTGGAAAGTTAAAACTAATATCAATATTCAGACAATACAATATAAAAACAGGCTATAGATCGCCAGCAACAGAAGGTAGATCACCATACTAGGAACCATGGGGACTTACAGTACCTTTGCTACCTGCATGGACCCTAGTTGGATTTACACCATCCCTTCAGCCGCTGGCGAGTGTACAAAATGCTAGCCAAAATTAAAACAACAGGAATACTACGATTAAAAGCCTGGTAGACTTAAATTTACTATGAATGTTTTTGGACTTACGTACCCTCTCAGGAGGACAATAATTTTACAATACTTCAACCCCCTTTGAGGGTACAGCCACTAACAATTCTAGTTACGAATCCAAACTACCAGTTATTAAAATACATCTTTTTACAGAAACATATTGCTCACAATTCAATAAAAAAATCAATTTCTTTTAAAAAACCAATAATTAAATGAAAACTAACGCTGGTAAAAAGATCCTTCATCGTTTTAACTGTAAAATACATATCCCTTGTGATGGAGAATTCGACACAGTCAAGCAGAATATGCTTGACCGTGACTCTCTCATCACAAGGGATACAAAATGGAGGATCCTCACCTTTTAACAGGTATGCATGGGTATACCTTGTATGACCAATACGACATCGTCGTAGTATGACCTCTTCAAATCTCGACTGACAACCCAAGTGGGTATAACCAATGTAAGGTTTTATCTCATGTAATTTATTTATACCAACTTGGGTGTCCCACTTCTTCTGCATCAGATCACGGATATAAGATCTAATGGTAGCTTTATAATCAGTGTAGGGAATAAGAAGTGGTGTCACAGATTTGTTGAGTGCTGCCTTGGCAGCAAGATCGGCCGTTGCGTTACCAGAAATGCCAACGTGGCTGGGTAACCAACAGAAGACGATGTCGCACTGGCCAGTAGCAAGATCATTATATAATTCAATAATTTCAATTAAAAGTGGATGTTTACAAGACAGATTTTTAATCGCCTGACGAGTCGGAGAAAGAGAGTCGGAATAGAGTATATACTGTTTACGTTTCGGGTGTCTTTGAATATATTTAAGAGCTGTTAATATGGCGTTAGCTTCAGCAGTAAAAATAGAACTATTATCTGGTAATCTAGAAGATATTGTTCTGGATCCAATGACAGTGGCACAAGCCACTGCGCCACCGTCCTTGGATCCATCTGTAAATAAGGGTTTGTAATTGCTATATTGATGTTTTAATTGATGATATTCTTGTTTATATTGTAAGTCATTTGTTTCTGATTTTTTAAATGATGTTAAGGTTAGGTCAACTTGTGGCCTAACCAATTGCCAAGGAGGAGACGAAAGAAGACGGGAAGGCGATATACTTTCCAGCTCAATGCCAGCAGAAGAAATAAATGGTTTAATTCTGTGCCCAAGAGGGGGGACAAGAGACGACTTTTTGTTATACAAATCCTCATAAAGCGGATTGTACACACAGTTATAGGCAGGGTTAGATTCGTTAGAATATAATTTAGTAATGTATTGTAAAGACAATTTTATACGACGTTGAGTAAGAGATGGTTCATCGGCCTCAACGTAAAGACTATCAATAGGTGACGTTCTGAAAGACCCAAGACAAAGTCTTAGACCTTGATGGTGGACAGAATCAAGAAGTTTAAGGTTGCTTTTGCAGGCTCCACCATATACGATGGAGCCATAATCGAGTTTCGAACGGACCAGTGATCGATATAGGTGTAAGAGGGTAGCCTGATCCCCTCCCCACTTTGAGTTGGAAACAACTTTCAACAAGTCAAGAGCCTTCAGGCATTTAGTTTTAAGAGATTTAATATGAGGCAGAAATGTTAAGTGGGAGTCAAAGATTAGGCCCAAGAACTTGGCCTCCTTTACAACTTTGATGGGAGTGCCATCTAGAGATAGTTCAGGGTCCTTATGTGGCTTATATTTTCTGCAAAAATGTATACAATTAGTTTTGGATTTAGAAAATTTAAAGCCGTTTTCAAGACACCATTTATTTATTTTGTTTAAACAAAACTGCAGTTGCCGTTCAATGGTATGCATATTTTTACCACGACAAGAAATATTAAAATCATCCACAAATAACGATCCATCAATTGAATCGTTTAAAACTTTTGATAAACTATTTATCTTGATGCTAAAAAGTGTGACAGACAGAATACTGCCTTGTGGAACACCCTGATCCTGATTGTAATGATCAGACAGGGTAGAACCCACTCGAACTTGAAACTGTCTGTCATTTAAAAAGTTGGCTATAAATTGAGGTAAACGACCTCGCAAGCCGAAGTCATGTAAGTCTCGTAAAATACCATATTTCCAGGTTGTGTCATATGCTTTTTCGAGATCAAAAAAGATAGACACAGCATGTTGTTTATTAATTAGTGCATTTTGAACAAATGATTCTAAACGCACTAAGTGATCGACAGTACTTCTGTTTTTGCGGAAACCACACTGCATATCAGTTATAAGGTTATTAGTTTCCAAGTACCAAACAAGTCGATTATTTATCATGCGTTCCATGGTCTTGCAAACACAGCTAGTTAGTGAAATAGGTCGATAACTGGATGGATCGGTATGATCACGTCCAGGTTTAGGTATTGGTACTACTATGGCGTCACGCCATGACGGAGGAAAGTTACCCGATGTCCAAATATCATCAAAAATATTGAGAAGAGTTTCTAGGCAGGATTCTGGTAAGTGCTTCAGGAGTTGATAATGTATGTTATCAGCTCCAGTAGCAGTGTCATGAGCTTGATCAAGAGCAGTATGGAGTTCATGAATAGAAAAAGTTTCATTATAATCTTCCCCATTATCAGATTTGAAATTAATAGTTTTCTTTTCTTCTTGTTTTTGATATTGCTGGAATTTTGGTACATAATTGGAAGAGGAAGAGTGTTTAGCAAGGGTTTCGCCTAGTTTATTAGCAATATCTGATTTATCAGTAAGCAATTGATCTCCATGTTTAAGATGATGGACAGTAGATTTAGTACCTTTACCTTTAATTTTCTGGACCATGTTCCATACCTTGGACATTGGTGTCCGAGAATTTATTTTAGATACATAATTTTGCCAAGATTGGCGTTTGTTCTGTTTAAAGGTACGCCGTGCTTTAGCATTTAAAATTTTAAAGCTATTTAAATTATGCACCATAGGGTGGCGACGGAAATAATGTTCTGCTTTTTTCCTTGACTTTCTAGCCTGTTTGCATTCATCGTTGAACCATGGTTTTCGAATATGTGGAACTGCAGAAGACTTTGGGATACACTCATCAGCAATGTCAATGAGTACATCTGAAAAACATTTAATAGCATCAGGAGCAGTAATAAAACGTTCGGGATTAAGTTTGCCAGTACAGAGAGATTCATATAGAGCCCAGTTGGCCGTTTTAAAATTCCATCGTGATGATGGAGGTACATCAGAGGGGCTCACAGGTTTTAGTATTGTAGGGAAATGGTCGCTCCCACACAAGTCATCGTGAACCGACCATTCAAATTCATTTAAGAGATTAGAGTCAGTAACTGATAAATCAAGAGCTGAATATGTCCCTGTGCCAGGATGTAAATATGTATGTGATCCGTCATTGTAAATACAGAGATCATTATTTGAAAGAAAATCCTCAAGTAATTTACCTTTGGTGTTCGCAGTAGGACCACCCCAGAGTGGGTTATGGCCATTGAAATCGCCCATGATTATACAGGGTTTAGGAAGTTCATTATAAAGAGCTTGTAGATCAGTTAACTGGACAGTGGATGAAGGTGGAATATACAATGAACAAAGGGTACATGCAACTTGTAATGTAAGTCGCACAGCTACAGCTTGGAGATTTGTTTTAAGCGCTATTGAACTATGTATAACAATTTGCCGTACCAAGATTGATGATCCTCCACTTGCCCTATCACCTGGAGGTGAAAAATAATGGTATGCATTGAAATGACGGAGGTCGAGAGTATCAGTGTGTTTTAAATATGTTTCCTGTAGACACATTGCTGACGGTGTAAAATCCTGGATTAAAAGCTGCAATTCATTAAAATTAGTCCTTAGTCCTCTGCAATTCCACTGAATAATATTATTCTGATAACCTATCTTTTGGGGGGATTTATTGGGGATCTACCCCGCACCTTTTTGGTCGGCGACAGGCTGTGTGTCCTAGAGCGGACGTTTTCAGACACGTCCATGTCTTCGAGTGATCCATATTTGTTGTAAATTTGGATTTTATTCTCTGAACCTTTTGGGGTTCTGCCACTTAGCTTTTTCAAAGAATCAGGCTTCTTAGTTTTTGTTTTACTGGGTTGAGACCTTGTTGATGACTGAGAAGATATGTTATGATCAGGGGATGTTGCTGATTGAATCTGAGATGTACCAGGAAGTGATTCTGCAGTTTGAGTAGATATGGCAGGTGACAAAGGTTGAGGGGAATCCGTGTTCACCGAAGTCAAGTTTGTCTGACAGCTTGCAGATAATTTCATAATTGTGGATGTTGCGTCTGGGTTTGGTCTGGCAACGGAAGCATAGCTTTCCGTTTGTACTGAGCTCTGGACCAATTTCTTTGCATCTGCAAAACTGATGTTTTGTGTAAACTTTATTCTGTTAATGGCCATTTGTTGTTTCCACACAGGACATTCTTTAGAGAAAGATGGGTGATCCCCTGCGCAGTTTGTGCACTTTTTAACATGGCTGTCACAATCTTCTGTTGTGTGTGTTTTTTTCACTACAATGAGCACACACAACAGACAATGTGCACGTATTTACACCATGGCCGAATTTTTGGTACTTGAAGCACCTCAGCGGATTCGGAATGTATGTATCAACATTGAGATTACAGTACCCTGCCTTAAGTGACTTTGGAGCAGTAGGCGATGAGAAGGAAAACAGATATGTGTTGGTTTTTATGGTTGTGTTGTTTATATGGGTTGAGAAACGTTTGACATATAGTACACCCTGATCTCTCATCTCGGAAACTATATCTAGGTCAGACATGTCTGCAAGCAATCGATCACGATCTCGCACTATTCCCTTACTGGTGTTGAGTGTTTTGTGGGCCGTGACAGTAACCGGAGTACCAACAAAAGTGTCAATATTCAAAAGGTTGGTTGATTGTTGCTTTCTGGCACACTCAATCAACAGCGCACCAGAACGTAATCGTCGAATGTTCTTTACTTCGCCAGCAATGCCTTGGATACCTTTAGACACAGCAAACGGGTTCAGCTTCAAAGGTGTGTTATCTTTGGTCTCAATGACAAGGAAACGTGGCCAATAATCAATTTGTTTGGACGGTCTGAGGTCGTCAACGGGATCATTTTCGAGAGGACGTTTGCTCTTCTTAGTGGGGGTTTCGTAAGCCATGGTTAGTTATGTAGATTTCATCATCCGAGCTCCCCACCCACCACGGAGTATCACAAGAACGATGCTAAAGCAAGCGGGCCTCCAGCTTGCAGCACCAAGGATACCCGGATGAAATACTCCAGTAGAAGAATTAGAAATAATTAGTCTACCAGATTGGCCCATGAGCCATCGCCTTCTGGCATAAGACTCTAGGCAAAGTTCAAAGCAACATAATTCAACATCAAACATGTTTTAGACATTAGAGCCAAGACCAAAATCAATCAAAATCAGTTCCAAATCACACTTGTGCAATGATAAATAAATTTATAATCTATGCACAGGGCTTGGCATGACCAGCCGATTGGTTGAACTGGGCCCATTCAACCTCCCGTCTAGGTGAAGTAAGGGTCGAAGGGGTGTGTTGAGCAAAGGGAACGCGGTCACAGGCCCCCAGTGCCCTCAACCCCCAGACTCCCGTCCTCCACCGACACAGGGCCGCAACCCACGGCAAACGGGTTGGTGGACCAAATATGCCCCCGGGTCCACACGGGGGGTTGGCGAGCACTTAGCGTTACCCAGCACCCACCACGAGGAGGTGGCTCGCCACGGGTGCCAGTGGTTAAGAGAAGGTTCATCGGCCTCAACGTACAGACTGTCAACAGGAGAAGTTCGAAAAGGATCCAGAACAATATCATCTAGATTACCCGATCATAGTTCTATTTTTACCGCAGAGGCTAACGCCATATTAACAGCCCTTAAATATATTCAAAGACACCCGAAACGTAAACAACATATAATTTATTCCGACTCTCTTTCTTGCCTTCAGGCTATTAAAAATATTTCTTGTAAACATCCACTTTTAATAGAAATTATTGAATTGTATAATGATCTTGCTACTGGCCAATACGACATCGTCTTCTGCTGGTTACCTAGCCATGTAGGGATCTCTGGTAACACATTGGCTGACCTTGATGCTAAAGCAGCACTCAACAAATCTGTGACACCACTGCTCATTCCTTACAGTGATTACAAAGCCACCATTAGATGTTATATCCGTGACCTGATGCAGAAGAAGTGGGACACCCAAGTGGGTATGAATAAATTACATGAGATAAAACCTCACATTGGTTATACCTACTTGGGTTGTCAGTCCAGAATTGAAGAGGTTATTCTACGACGATGTCGTATTGGACACACTAGATATACTCATGCGTACCTGTTAAAAGGTGAGGATCCTCCTTTCTGTATCCCTTGTGATGAGAGAGTTACAGTCAAGCATATTCTGCTTGACTGTGTTGAATTCTCCATCACAAGGGATATGTATTTTTCAGTTAAAACAATGAAGGATCTTTTTAGCAGCGTTAGTTATCATTTAATTCTTGGTTTTTTAAAAGAAATTGATTTTTTGACTGAATTTTGAGTAATATGTTTCTGTAAAAAGATATATTTTAATAGTTGGTAGTTTGAATTCGTAACTAGAATTGTTAGTGGCTGTACCCTCAAAGGGGGTTGAAGTATTGTAAAATTATTGTCCTCCTGAGAGGGTACGTAAGTCCAAAAACATTCATAGTAAATTTAAGTCTACCACTGTTTGTAATCGTAGTATTCCTGTTGTTTTAATTTTGGCTAGCATATTGTACACTCGCCAGCGGCTGAAGGGATGGTGTAAATCCAACTAGGGTCCATGTAGGTAGCAAAGGTACTGTAAGTCCCCATGGTCCTAGTATGGTGATCTACCTTCTGTTGTTGGCGATCTATAGCCTGATTTTATAGTGTATTGTCCAAATGGTGATGTTATTTTTAACTTTCCATGCTAGTTTTAATTCCGTTTGTGATATTCTAGTTGTTTTACTGTCCGTCGTTGACAGGTTTTATAGTAGACATATAATTGATTTTGATATTAGTTGTTCTCGTCACGATATGGCTGAGATATTGCCGATGTGACGTAAAATATTAACTCACTCACTCACTCTCTTAACCACCGCCGTATAAAGCTCTCTTTACAATATATTACCAAATTATTTTCTACTGAGTCAAATCCTGCATTTGACTGTGTCTTTAACCCTCTTTATGAGGATTTGTATAACAAAAAGTTTTCTCTTGTCCCGCCTCTTGGGCTCAGAATTAAGCCATTTATTGCTGCTGCTGGTATTGAGCTGGACACTATAGCTCCTTCCCGACTTCTTTCTTCTCCTCCATGGCAGTTGGTGACACCACAAGTCGACCTAACATTGACCTCATTTAAAAAATCAGAAACCAATGGCTTACAATATAAACAAGAATATTATCAACTTAAAAAAAATATACCAATTACAAATTCATATTTACAGATGGATCCAAGGACGGTGGCACAGTGGCTTGTGCCACTGTCATTGGATCCAGGACAATATCTTCTAGAATACCAGATAAAAGCTCTATTTTTACTGCAGAAGCAAACGCGATATTAACGGCTCTTAAGTATATTCAACGACATCCTAAACATAAACAGTATATAATCTATTCTGATTCTCTTTCTTGCCTTCAGGCTATAAAAAATGTGTCTTGTAAACATCCACTTTTAATTGAGATTATTGAATTGTATAATGATCTTGCTACTGGCCAATGCAACATCGTCTTTTGTTGGTTGCCCAGCCACGTGGGCATTCCTGGAAATACAATGGCCGATCTTGCTGCCAAGGCAGCACTCAACAAATCTATTACACCACTTCTTATCCCTTACTCTGATTTCAAAGCTTGCATTAGAACTTACATCCGTGATCTGATGCAGAAGAAGTGGGACACCCAAGTGGGAAGAAATAAATTACACGCCATAAAACCGTACATTGGATATACCCACTTGGGTTGTCAGTCGAGATTTGAAGAGGTCATCATGCGACGATGTCGTATTGGCCACACAAGGTATACCCATGCGTACCTGTTGAAAGGTGAAGATCCTCCGTTTTGTATCCCTTGTGATGAGAGAGTTACAGTCAAGCATATCCTGCTTGACTGTGTTGAATTCTCCATCACAAGGGATAAATATTTCAATGTGAAAACACTTCATGATCTTTTTAGCACAGTTAATTGTCCTTTAATCATTGGTTTTTTAAAAGAAATAGATTTTCTTGTTGAATTTTGATTAATATGTCCTGTATATAGTTGTATTTTAATGCTTGGTAGTTTATGTTAGTAACTTTGATTGTTTGTGGCTGTACCCTCGAAGGGGGTTGAAGTAGTGTAAAATTATTGTCCCCCGGAGAAGGTACGTAAGTCCCGATACTTTCATTGTCAATTTAAATTTACCAATAGTTTTTAATCGTAGTATATTTGTTATTTTAATGTATGGCTAGCATTGTCCAAATTGCTAATGGCTGAAGGGATGGTGTAAATCCAGCTACGGTCCATGCAGGAAGCTGAGGTACTGTAAGTCCCCATGGTCCCTAGTGTGGTGATCTACCTTCAGTTGTTGGCAATCTATAGCCCAATTTTACATTGTGATGTCCAAATTGGTTTGTATTGTTCTATTATTTTTTAGATTTCGACGCTAGTTTTACAGGTTTTTACTATATGCACGTCTTCATTTCAATATGTAACATGTTCACGTCACAATATGGCTGCAATATTGCCGATGTGACGTTAAATATTAACTCACTCACTCACTCACTCACTGTCTGTCTGTCTATTTACAGACCGCCTTCACATAGCTGGAGTATTGCTGAGTGCTGTGTAAAGCTAAACTCACTCACTCGTGAGGTGACGGAAACAGCTAGGGAGACGTGACATTCATGACCCACTCCGGAGGTCAATATCGTCACATCGACACTATTTCAGCCATATCGTGAACAATCTACGTTATATAAAAGCACAGGAAATCAATAAAGTAAGGATATAAACACTTGGCATCGAAGGATGGAGCTTACGGTGAGTGATGATGAATAGAAGTGCAAGGTACGCCTGGGGAGGTGACAGGAACAGCTGAGGATCTTGGCGGGAGTACAGCTGATGGTTTAAGTCTCGAGGTAGGGTTAGAATTAGTTTCAAATGTAGGACAGTGACGTGTATAAGTGAGTTGGCAGGTGTGTTTGAGTAATTGTAAAACTACGCAACACGCCCCCCACCTAATATATACTTAGCTAAGTGTGTGTTTATACAATTGACGAGGCTGATGTACATCGGATTGCTGGCGAGTGATTTGAGCAGAGAGGGTAGATGGACTAGGTAATTGTGAGTCATTTAATCACTTCGATCTTTTAGGTTCAGCGATAAGCTTTGTAAACACTGCAATAGTTTAGTTTAGGCTCTCTCCGCATGTTCATAGACCCGGGCTGATTTTGCTCTCTATACTTGGAACAAGGAGCTACTTTGTTGTGAAGGGTTACAGAACGACCACAGGAAGCTACGATCTTGAAGAAGTTGTATTCAGATACAAGAACCGTTGACCAGTATCCCGGCAGCTGATGTAAGTTACTGTTTCTCATGTTCTCATTTACGAGTCACTAAGCATGGTTGGTGCACGTAGTCAACGCCGTTATACTTGCTTGGAATCTGATAATCGACGTTTATGCTGTTGATCATTGGATTGTCTGGTTCAGACTCGATTATTTACGGACCGCCGCCATATTCCTGAAATATTACTGAGTGCAGCGTGAAACTAAACCCACTCAGTAACTAAAACTACATGTTGTCAAGGAGCATATAAAATAGTAAACTGTTAAGTGACAACACAATATATAAATGGGCCTTAGACAGCCAACAAGTGAAGGTAGGTCAGGAACCATGGCGATTTACAGTGCCTTTGCTACCCGTATAGACCCTAGATGTATTTACGCCATCCTCTAATAACCTCTTTGAATATCTCTCCATTACACTACTATATGAATATATTAAATGTTAAATAATACGCAGCTTGATAGGAAAGCGAGCAACTGAATATCATTTCTCATTTATCAATTATTATTCATTAATGACAGTATGGACTGATCTTTGCATACAGAAATTTATAAGTTTAGATTTGTTTTGATTTCCATACCAATAGAGTTATAATTGTATTCATGAACATTGAGATACATGTGATATGTTATGTAGGAATAATGTAAAGTATCCTCACAGTATAGACCAGGGGATCAGAATGGATTAGCTGAAATGTGCCGTGTAAACACAAGCCCGTTAGTGACAATGCATACCTCGAAGGCAGTTTTAGCATTGCAAGTCCCTGTGTTTTCAGGAATGTCTACAAAAACTCAGTCTGTATTTGTAATTTGAAAGATTTGTGAAACTTCATGATGCATTGAGAACACTAAGAATAATAGACCACTTGGGCTGTCAGTCCAGATTTGAAGAGGTTATTTTATGACGATGTCGTATTGGCCAGACCAGATATGCGTACCTGTTAAAAGCTGAGGATCCTCCATTTTGTATCCCTTGTGATGAGAGAGTCACAGTCAAACATATTCTGCTTGACTTTGTTGAATCCTCCATCCCAAGGGATAAGTATTTTACAGTTAAAACAATTAAGGATCTTTTTACCAGCGTTAATTCTCATTTAATCATAGGTTTTATGAAAGAAATTGATTTTTAGTTGAATTTTGAGTAATATGTTCTGTAAATAGATGTATTTAATGATTGGTAGTTTGAATTAGTAACTTGAATTGTTGGTGGCTGTACCCTCAAAGTGGGTGGAAGTATTGTAAAATTATTGTCCTCCTGAGAGGGTACGTAAGTCCAAAGAACATTCACAGTAAATTTAAACTTTCCACTGTTCTTAATCGCAGCATATTTGTATTTCTATTTTTTGGCTAGAAATGTCAAAATTGCTAACAGCTGAGGGGATGATGTAAATCCAACTGTGGACCATGTAGGTAGCAAAGGCACTGTAATTTCCCATGGTCCCTAGTATGGTGATCTACCTTCAGTTGTTGGCAATCTATAGCCTGTCTTTAGATTGTCTTGTCCGAATAGTGCTGTTATTTTTAACTTTCCATGCTAGTTTTAATCCCATTTGTGATATTTTAGTTGTTTCACTGTCTTTCGCTGACAGGTTTTTATAATGTACATATGATGTTCTTGATTGTTGAATGTTCTGGTCACGATATGGTTGAGATATTGCCTATGTGACGTTAAATATTAACTCACTCACTCACTCACTCTACAGTTCCACTGTACAATATTATTGGAATAATTTATAATGGATTTATTGGGGATCTACCCCCCACTCTTTTGGAGGGCGACAAGCTAAGTGCCCTAGAATGGACGTTTTCGGATACGTCCATGTCTTCAAGAGACCAATATTTATCGAACAATTGAATTATATTTTGTAACCCTTTAGGGGCTCTGCCGCTTTGTTGTTTTGAAGCATCAGGCTTAGTTTTAGGTTTACTTTTAACAGTTTGCTGACTATCAGCTGTAGATTGAGACGTTGAGTATGACTTTTTGCCTCAGAAAAGGATATATTTTGGGCAAACTTTATTCTGATTATTGCCATTTGCTCTTTCCTGAGCCGTTCGTGCATTTTTTAAAAATCTCTGTCACAATCTTCTGTTGTGTGTGTCTTCTCACCACAGTGAGCACACACAACAGACAATGTACGGGTAAATACACCGTATCCATATTTCTGGCATTTAAAACATCTGAGCGGGTTAGGGATGTATGTCCCAACTTGGGTGTAACAGTAAGCTGCCTTTACTGACTGAGGAGCATTTGGAGATAAGAAGGAAAACAGATACGTGTTTGTTTGGATAGTTTCATTATTTTTCCGGGTTGAAAAACGCTTGACATAAAGCACTCCTTGATCTTCCATTTTGCATGCTATGTCAAGCTCGACATGCTATGTCAAGTTCTGACATATCAACAAACAGTCGATCACGATCTCTGACAATACCTTTACTTGTGTTCAGGGTTTTGTGAGCAGAGACCGTGACCGGAATGCCCACGAAAGATTTAATGTTCATCAGGTTACTTGATTGTTGTTTTTTCGCGCACTCAACTAACAGTGCACCCGAACGTAAGCGTCTAATGTTTTCCTCAGCCCCTGCAATACCTTGAATAGCCTTGGATACAGCAAACGGGTTCAGCTTTAACGGTGTCTTGTCAGGAGTCTCAACCACAACGAAACGCGGCCAATACTCAATCAATGCAAGGGGTCTGTAGTCAGTATCAACAGGGTCAGTTTCAAGTAAACGTTTTGTTTTTTGGGTTGAATTTCATTAGCCATGGTTAGTTTAATTTGGTTCATCATCCGAGCTCCCCACCAACCACGGAGTATCACAAGGACAATGCTAAAGTAAGCGGGCCTCCAGCCTGCAGCACCAAGGATACTCGGATGATATACTCCAGTAGAAGAAATAAAACATGAATAATTCCATCAGATTGGCCCATGCACCACCGCCTTCTGGGCATAAGACTCTAGGCAAAACATAAATTTGTAAAACTGAAATTCAGAAAGTCAAAAACTCGACCAAGACCTAATACTATACATCAAATAATATGATATCACATTTTTTGCAACATTACATAAAGTAATGCCAGGGCGTGGCGTGACCAGCCGATTGGTTGAACCGGACCCATTCTAGGTGACGTCAGGGCCAAAGTGACTTATTGAGCAATAGGAACAATGGTCCTGGTCCCATGCCCTCAACCACCAGGATCCCCTCCTCCACCAACACAGGACCGCAACCCACGGCAAACGGGTTGGTCGACCAAATATCCCCCCGGGTCCACAACGGGGGTGTCGGCGAGCTCTTAGCGTTACCCAGCACCCACCACGAGGAGGTGGCTCGGCAGACACATGTCATCGGTTCCCAATTGCGCAGATCGATTCTCATGTTGTTGATCACTCGATTGTCTGGTCCAGGCTCGATTATTACTCGATTATACTTGACCGCCGCTTTATAGCTGGATTATTGCTGAGTGCGGCGTAAAACTAAACTCAACTCACTCACGCACTGATAAGCAAATGATACGAACTGTACAAGGGTGTTTACGTTTAACGATGTATCGAATGTTTTCATTTCATAATATCACAGAAAGAAAGGGGTCAACTGTTGTATCAGGCTTACGGATAAATGCAGGCATTAATATGACAAGGATGTACAGTGGTCAAGATAATGACCAGTAAGTATGGCACGTTATGTCCGTGATAAATGCTGGTGTCAAGGTACAAATATTATATTTTAGGGAAATTTGGTGGAAATGCAGTGCTTAATATACGTGACATGCTCAACATAGTACCATATTTATTATTGACAATCTGTTTTTGTCATCTCTGACGAACTTGTAATAAATGTGCTCAATAAACATAGTCTTGTCTAACTGAGAATACTGGACTGATCCATTATGAAGGAAACAGGTATCAGCTTGAGGATGTGCACTGAACCAGACATGCTGTTGTCTTAAATCGTCTAAGATACGGCTGTCTATGGTTTGGGAGGTTACAAGCACGATCTTTTAAATGTAGAACGACGACATATGCCAGAATATTTCTTCCTGATACAATAAAATTATGGAATTTCCTAAGTTCATACTTTATCCAGATTCAAAAACTCGATATTAAGATAAAAAAACTGTTTTCTTTACCGAAACTATGGTTTAAGAATATATGACAAATTATCCATTCTCATCTCAGGCTCCGTTGTGATCTGAATGCTGATAGGTTTGATAGACGCTTCACTGACAGTCCCTCGTGCTCGTGAGGACATAGAGTCGAAAATTCTGTGATTTGAACATATACATTTCCAATGAAAGGAACCGGGCTAGTAAAAATGCATAAGTTTATATGAATACCTCTCTGGAATACAATGGAAGGAAGAGTAAACATGTCATGATGAATGTACAATGGGAATATATTGCAAACACGAGAAATAACGTCCTTCACTGTTAAAAAACATTAGCCATACAAGCATATTATTTTGGATCAAATCTATCCGTTAAATCTATAAATGAGTGCAATGCAATTAAAAGTTCTTTGCTCGCTACTGAGGAACAGTTTTGGTTTCCCTAAAAAACTCCTTGGCTCGCGCACACACACACAGACACACACACACACACACAAACACACATACACACACACATACACACACATCGTTAAGATTAGGTCTTCATAGTTATGGCCACAAGAGCAAGATCATTGTGCGCATTGAAGTCACTACATTCAGATCTTCTTAACGAGGACTAAAGACACTGTAAAATGGAGGATTGGGCTCTTTAGAATATAATTTTGTATTATATTGTAAAGATAGTTTTATTCGGTGAATGAAAGCTCACCGGCCACGAGATACAGACTGTCAACAGGAGAAATAGGAGACTATTTCTGGATCGTTGTGTATTTTATATCTTCTGCAGAAATGTATACAATTTCTGTTGGATTTAGAAAATATAAAACCGTTTTCAAGACACCATTTATGACTTTTATTGAGACACAATTGTAGTTGCCTCTCTGGTGCATGAATATGTTTCCCATGACAGGAAACATTAAAATCGTCCACGAAAAGTGTTCCATCTACTGAATCATTTCAAAGCATTGACGGGTTGGTTATTTTAATACTGAATAATGTCACAGACGAAATATTTCCTTGTGGAACACCCTGATACTGACTAAAATGATCAGACAGGGTTGAGCCCACTTGGACTTGAAATGTCTTGGAATGTCCTAGGAGTCTGCTAAAACATGTGATACAAAAACAAGTAGCCGGCCTCTTAGTCAAGTAAATCCTCCAAAATGCCGTGTTTCCGAGTAGTATCATATGATCATATCAAAGAATGTTGATACATGTTGTTTATTTACAATAGCATATTTAACATGTGGTTCAAATCGTACTAAATGATTGTTAGAAATTCGTTGTTTCCCATAAACCACACTGAATATCCGTAATAAGATTATATCTTTTCAAATGCAACATTAAAGGAGTACTTACCATTCGTTTCATAGTTTTACAAACACAGCTAGTTAACGATATTGGTCGATAGTTAGATGCATCTGAAAGGTCTTTGCCAGGCTTTTGTACAGGAACAACAACGGCATGCCGCCATGAAGGGAATTTTCCTGAAGTTATCGAATGGCATAAAAAATGTCCAAAAGTACTTTAACATGATGTTCCAGCAGCTGCTAGCGAATATTTTCAGCCCCTGTTGTTGTATCATGAGCTTGTCCAAGGGCAGTTTGTAGATCATGTAGTGAAAATACTTTGTTATAATCTTCGCCATCTTCCGAGGTGAAATTAATGTTTTCCTTTTCCTCTACCTTCCTTCATATCTGAAATACGGAAAGATAGTTTGGGGAAGACGAGTATGTAGATAAGATTATTTGCAATATCTGAAGCCTTCCTCAATGTGTTTAACGCTCGTTTTGGAACATTTGCCCTTGATTCTTTAGACAATTCCACAGTTTCAAACTCGTGTTTGGCATCCGTGAACGGCCACCTCCTCGTAGTGGGTGCTGGGTAACGCTAAGAGCTCGTCGACACCCACGTTGTGGACCCGGGAGAATATTTGGTCCACCAACCCGTTTGCCGTGGATTGCGGCCCCGTGTCGGTGGAGGAGGGGATCCTGGTGTTTGAGAGCAATGGGGTCCTGCAACTGTGTTCCTAATAATCCACTTTGGCCCTGACTTCACCTAGATGGGTGGTTGAATGGGCCCGGTTCAACCAATCAGCGGGTCATGCCAAGCCCTGTGCATGGCTTATAAATATATTTATCATTGCACAAATATGATTTGGCATTGGTGTAATTTTGGTCTTGAATTTATTGTCTAAAACATTTTTGATTTTGAATTATGTTGTTTTGAACTTTACCTAGAGTCTTATGCCGAAAAGGCGATGGCTCATGGGCCAATCTGTTGAATTAATTATTCTTAATTCTTTTACTGGAGTATGTCATCCGACTGTCCTTGTTTATTAACATTGTCCTTGCGATCCTCCTTGGTGGGTGGGGAACTCGGATGATCAACCATATGGCACCAACCATGGCTTACGAAATTCCCCCTAAAAAGCAAAATGTCCACTTGAAATTGATCCTGTTGATAATGAAAACAGACCGTCTCTATCGATTGGCCATTGTCCATGTTTCCTTGTGATTGAGACTCCCGACAGGACACCATTAAAGCAAAACCCTTTCGCATTATCTAAGTGTATTCAAGGTATTGCTGGGGATGTTAAGAACATTAGGCACTTATGTACGGGTGTGCTGTTAGCTGACTGTGGGAAAAAAAACAAGCAGCCAATGTGATGAGTATTGAATCTTTTGAGGGCATACTGGTCATGGTCTCTGCTCACAAAACCTTAAACACAAGTAAAGGTATCGTGATAGATTGTTCGCTGATGTGTCCGAACTTGACATAGTATCAGAAATGAAAGGTAAGTGTGTGCTGTATGTAAAGCGCTTTTCGACCCCCCCAAAAAAACAAAACAAAATAAAATAAAAATAAAAATAAAAATAAAAAAAAACAAAACAAAAAAACAACAAAAAAAACAACAATGAAACATTCCAAACGATACCTATCTGTTTTCAAATGCTCCCAAATCAGTGAAGGCAGGTTACTGTAGCATCCAAGTTGAATCCTACATCCCCAACTCGCTCAGGTGTTTTAAATGCCAAAAATATGAGCACAGTGTAACTACCTGCACATTATCTGTTGTGTGTGCTCACTGTGGTGATAAAAGACACACAACAGAAGATTGTGACAACGATTTTAAAAAATGCACGAACTGCTCAGGCAACCATTAATCTTCTTCAAAACAGTGTCCGATTTGGAAAGTGCAAATGACAATTAACAAAACATAGTTTACCCAAAATATCTCTTTTTCTGAGGCAAAGAAGCTGGTGAAAAGATCTGACCTTCTATAAAGTTAGGCTATAGTAGCAAACACATCATCTGCGCACAGCTCTAAATTAACAAAATCATCTACAAGCTACAATCTACCAAACTAACTTGACTTGGGTACATTGAGATGCTCCACTGCTTTTATACCCTACTATATCACCTCGGACTGAGGAATCACTTCCTAGTACATCAAAGTCTTCTTCTGATCAAAAGTCATCTTCACAGTCACGCTCCGTGTCTCAATCAACAGCAGATAGACAGGAAATTGTTAAAACTAAACCCAAACCTAAGTCTGATGCTTCAAAACAACAAGGTGGCAGAACCCCAAACGGGTCACAAAGTAGAATTCAGTTGTTCAAAAATATTGGTCTCTTTAAGCCTTGGACGTATCCGAAAACGTCCATTCTAGGGCATATAGCTTGTCGCCCTCCAAAAGAGTGCGGGGTAGATCCCCAATAAAGCCGCCCAATAATATTGTAATATTGTAGTCCAAGATTTTACACCTTCATCGATCTCTCTGCAAGAGGCATATTTAAAGCAGACAGATACCTTTTGACCTTCGCCATTACAAAGCATATCATTGCTTTTCACCTCCAGGTGATAAGGCCACGGGAGGATCTTCCATTCTAGTCAAAGAGAACATTATCCATAGCTCTGTTTCACTTACTACTAATCTTTGCACGTTGTGTTTACATTATACTCTCTCTATATCACTCCGTCTTTGACGTTTCACAATACCGATCTTCAAGCTCTGTATGACCAAATCCTGAAGCAGTGTATTATAATGGGAGATCTGAATGGGCACAACCCACTCTGGGGATTTTTGTTCTGATAATGATTTGCATATTTATAATGGTTTCAACACACATTTACACCCTGGTACAGGAACCTATTATGCTCTCGACTTGTTACTCACAAATTCAGAACTACAAAATGAATTGGAATGGTGAGTCCACGATCACATCTGTGGAAGTGACCATGTTCCTACTATACTAAATGTTACTCCATCTGATGTCCCTCCATCACCAAGGCGGAATTTAAAAAAAAAAGAGTCGAACCTGCTAACTGGGGTTTATATGAAACACTGTGTGCTACAAAACTTAAACCCGAGTGTTTTATTGACATTTTTGATGCTGTTAACTCATTAAGGCCGAGAGACGCATATGTATGGCGAATTAATTAGCTTGTCACAGCGAGAGCCGCATATAGGTGGGAATAAAAAAAGCACCTCTTATTCAGCGAGAGCCGCACATGGTCGTCAGCAGAAAACACCGTTCATTCAGCGAGTGACGCACATGTGCGTTTTAGTTTAAATGCGTGCTGTGCCGACTACTTTAATCACTATTGTTAGTACTGATCAAAGGTTTGCTTTTCTTACGCGATAGATTACATTCTGTGTTAATCTGAAGAAGTATTAACGTGTTTTGCTAACAACTGCTAGCCATGTCATAGGCATATACAGGTAAATGAACAGTGAAAGGGGATTATGAGATGTTGTTACAGAAGGTAAGAGTTTGTTACTCGTCACTGGGAGTGAATACTGAAATACTAGTTTTGCACATTGATTCATTTAACGGTGACAAGGTCAGAAAACTTTCTTCTAAATTAAATCATTCATCCATTCGTTGTAATAGTTTATATACTGAATCGTATAGCAATACTGTATTGCACCTATGTTCGTGTAGATTTGAAATAAACCAAATTACTAATTTAGACTATTGCGACTATTGATTTTTCATAATTCTAAAGTTGACAATAATACATAAGCGAATATGAAGTGACAACAATTGTATCGACTCATAGCATATGTATATATATGTAAAGAGCAAAGTATTGCAGCACTCGATTTTCAACATAGTAGTCATGTGTGGATATTATGCGCATGAAAGATCAGACAAAATCTTTTCAGTGAACCTTTTCACCTTCAATGAATCTGAGGAACAAGTGATTTTTTCTATTTGAGACATTTAGTACATTTATCTTTGTAACAAAACAAGGTTAATGTTCACACATATTGCTAAACAATTAACTATGGCTGTAGCGGAAATGCCAGCTGGGATTTCAAACTGTCTCTAATCCAAGGGTAATCATCACAGTCATAATCTTGTGTATCCTCCAGCGGCAGCAATCACGTCATTCATCCTTCTCCTCATACCCTGGATATTACGTTGAGATAAACGTCCCCGATCCTCGTGCAGCGCATGTTTCAACTGTGCCGGACTTTGAAAAACAACCCTGTCCAGATGTCCTGTTGATATCGATGCCCGGTAAGGTTTCCCGTTACTGTCTGGAGTTCTAGTGTATAGTCATGAGTCACGCGATTATGGATCCACCCCCAAATGGCTCAGCTTCATGGGTGTTCCTTTGAGCATATGCTGTCCCTGGATGTCTGCAAACCCTTGACCGACCATCAGTGACATCTCCATGACGCCAAGTTCCAATACAGAGTTCCCAAACGAGTTCCCTTATGTGCAAGTGTTAACTTGATGGGTCGTCGTGCCCGGTATCCAGCTGCTCTGAGATGATGGCGAACAGTCTTGGTGGATATAAGTCGATTTGGTAACCAGTCATGCAGAACTTGAGCACTGTTTTTAAATGGGGTTCACCGTATGTACCTTAAAAGGATTGCATCGTCTCTTCTGGATGTGCAACGGGGTCGTCCTGTACGTTTCAGGTCTTTGACGTCATTCGTTTGTTGATGTTTCTTGACTATGTGGCTTACAGAGCTAAAATGGTGTCCAATCTTTGTGCAAATTCACGGTGTGACAGGCCTGCATCCCTCATTCCAATAATCTGCCATCGTTTGGCTTCGGATACTTGTTGTAGTCCCATTATATGCAGAAACGTATCGATAACTCAGTATAACCATATAATGTTTGTTTGCAATGTGGTTTGAAACTCATATCACCTTTCATTCTAGATATAGCGGGCGTCTTAAGATACTGAAATGCTTTGCAGGAGCGCGTACCTTGCTTCATGTACATCTCATGCTCGTGAAGTAGCGTTAGGATGCGGACAAGACCACAAAGCCACTGGGGTGTGAGGAGGTGGATGTATTTATTACATAAATGTAATAAAGATGATTTAGCCTCAAACATGGTAAAACATGTTTACTACATATTTACTACATATTTACTACATATTCACAAAACGTAATGTAAACACACACATGAGCATACATTGCTAACATAAATACACTACCATGACAGCTTCTGATATCATTAAAATCTAAATATTTTAGCTATATAAATACTTACCTTACCATAGGTCTTATGCATGTTACCTCAAGCTTCGCTAGAAGAGATCAGATAGTCGTTGATTCGCCATTCCCTTGTTGGCTACCTCATGTAATCTACGAATGTAGTCATGGACGTGACGTGATCTCCCCATTCGCGCAAGCTTGAACATTCCAAAAATCAATTTTACTGGCAACAGGAAGGTCCGAAGAGTCCAGAGTGGGGAGGAGCATCCAGCGTTGGGACGGAGTCACCACCTTATGGTAAGGTAAGTATTTAAATATCTAAAATATTTAGATTTTGATAATTTTTTAACTTACATTACCATAGGGCTTATGCATGTGGCTTCGACAGGTGGATGGTGGTGTGGACTCCGGAGGACCATCCCTCAGCAAACAGTGTACATGCATTAGGAGAACCTGGGAGACCCATGCCAACATGGGCGGACGGCCGGGTAAGTTGCTGGGCAACCACAAACGGACTGAAAGACTGTAACCCCTCCATGTCCTCAACCGCCAAGTCCCTCAGGTAGTGGGAAGTGAGGACGGCCGATGGTCTCCAAAAGCAGCCCTCCAGAATCTGCAGCACTGTACAGTTCCTATGGAGGACCGTGGTAGATGTCAACGCTCTAATCTCGTGCAGGTTGTTCACCACCAGGTGAGGTAGATGCTTGGCATCATACGCTGCCAGGATCGTGGACCTTCAGCCATAAGGTGACCATGTTTCTGTTCACTTCCACCTTACAGGTCGACGAAAATGGGATGAACAATCTTTTACGAGAACGTCTCTTAGAAGCCGACTTCTTAATGTAGGATTTCAGAGCCTTGACAGGACACAACAGCTCCTCCTCCAAGTCATGATGTCCCAAGATCGAAGATAATGGAGGAATGGAGTACAACCTGTCTGGCTGCCAAGGGAGCTGGTTCTTGGCCACAAAATCCCACAGCAGACCCAGGTACCTGCATGACGTCAAGGGCACAGATTTCACTGACTCTGGCCACAGTAGCCAAAGCTAGCAGGAAAACCATCTCCTTAGACAGATGGTCGAAGGAGGCTTCCTCTAAAGGCTCATACGGAGGCCCTCTGAGATGTTGCAGGACGAAGTTGAGGTCCCAAGCTGGAGGATGAAACTTGATTTTCTGGTTTTCCAACTTGAAAGCCTTGAGTAGCGTAATCAGCTCTGGCACTTTGGAGTTCTGCTTATCTGCTTTGATTGCTAGGACGAAGTTCAGTGCCGACAGATAAGTCCCCAAGGTACTGCCTTTAAGATGCTTAGAGCTGCGAAGGAACAGAAGGAAGTTCACCACAAACTGAGGAGGGGCTGGCTTGGAATCTTAGAGCACAAAACCTCTCAAAGGAAAGCCACTTGTCATCATACAAGGACCTGGTGGACACTCGATGCGCGAGGAGGAGCCCTTAGCTTTTAAGGCCTTCTGCAGATGACCCAGCCGTGAAGATGAAATCTCAGCGGGCCCTGATGAAGCTGCCGACTGTGCGGATGTCGAAGCAGATGTACCTAATCTGGGAGCTGGTACAGCTCTCTGCTGGCAAGACGTCACAGACAGGGGAACCATGGCCTGGCTGGCCAACAAGGCGCGACCAAAAGCAGTCGCAGGTTCTGAGTCTGCTTGATCTTGGTGACCACTTCTGAGAGAAGGATTGGTGGTGGGAATGCCTAAGCGTCCAGACCTTCCCACGACAGGGACATTGCGTCAATCGCCCACGCCTCTGGGTCCGGTACGGGAGACACGTACGTCGGCAACTGGTGGTTGAAGCTGGTGGCAAAGAGGTCCACCAGGGGTCTCCCGTGATGAAGACAGAGCTGACGAAACACGTCCAGATGGAGCATCTACTGTGTCGGGGATGGCCTGCCTGGACATGACGGAGCATCTGCTAGGATATTCCTGCAATCCGGGGGTGTGTCGAACAGCGACTACAATTCCTTTGCTGTCCAGAAAATCTGCTAACTGGAACATCGGGTCCAAGAGTTGTTTAGACCTGGTCGTTCCCTGGTTTCGAATTACCCAAACGACTGTGGAGTTGTCTGACGCTACCAGCAGTTTGGTGTTTGCTAGAGGTGGCAACCAATCACGCACTGCCAAGATGACTGCCTGCAGTTCAAAATTGTTGATGTGCCACTGTCTTTCGGCGCCTGACCACAGCCCTGAGGTTGTCTGGCCGCTGACGTGAGCGCCCCACCCCAACGGGGATGCGTCCACAAACAGTTTGTGATCGTGGCTGAAGTCTCTCAAAGAAACACCGGCGGAGACGGTCGACTCTACAGTCCACCACCAGAGGTACCGTTGTACGTGCTGAGGCAGAAGTAACGCTGGGTTGAGGTCGATCTTCCGGATAAACGGTAACAGGAACCTCTGCAACGGCCGTAGCATCAGACGTCCTCTGAGAATGAGGTCTTACGCCGATGTCAAGAGACCCAACGGAGACTGCCACTTTCTGAGGGTCAGAGGTTGAGATAGGCCTCGATCCGCAAAGATCAGAAACTTCCACCACCAATCGGGAGGAACCCTGACAAGATCACAAACAGCCCTCCGATGAACGTCAACTCTTGCACTGCCTCCAGATGCGACTGCTCGGTGTTGACAATCCAGTTGATGTAACAGGCGGGTGGAGAAGTTCAACTGTTTGTGTAGCAACTGAGGATTGCAGTGGTTGAGAAGACAGTCGTCTATGTACGGATCAAAATCTACTCCCCTGAGATGATGCAAACGGATAACCGGTAGCGTGATCCAAGTGAAAAGCCACAGGGCCAGAGAAATTCAAAACGGAAGCACCCTCCACTGGTAGTGCACCCCATTCAAGATGAACCTCAGGTACTTCCTGTGGTGTGGGAATATGGGGACGTGCAGATACGCATCCTGTAGATCCGTGCTGGCTAGCCAAGCTCCGGGTGACAACTTGGCTCAGATCTGTTCCAGTGACGTCACCCGAAAGTGTGGAGGTTTGGCCAGATATAGACTGTTGAAGGCCGCCATTTTGTGGATCATATGTATTTTGTTGGAACCTTTCATGGGCACCAGGAAGATGGGTCAGTAGAACCCCGGGGAGAGATGAGGTGCTAGCACTTTCTCTCTGGGTCTCTTTGTTAACAAGATGTTGATGTTTGATGTTAGAAAAGCCTGTTGACCTTCTGGATACACGTGCGACTGTGGAGTGGAAGTCAGCGGTGGAGTCCCAACCAATGGCAGTTTGTAGCCGGACTTCAGAATCTTGTTCACAAACGGGTCCCCCAAGGAATGACCAGTTGGCCCAGCAGACCCCTAGTCTCCCACCTACTGGGGTCGGTATTGGTACGAGTGGGGTTGTGAGGTCCCAGTCGTAAAAGTCCTTAGTTTCATCGCCCAGAGTAGGGATGCTTGCCACTGCCTCGTCCAGGCATCGACTGAGCTTCTCGGGCACATTTCTGGGGCTTGCGCTGACTGGCGGAGTCCTTGCCACGACCACGACCACGACCACGACCACAACCACGACCCCGACCCCTCCCAAACGAGGAACGGATAGATTTCCTCCTCGGGACGTATCTCCTCTTGCCACTTCCTCTGGCCCTGCCACCAAATGCCGATCTTAACGCCTCAACAGTCGATAAGACCACCTCTGTGTTTGTTAATTAAGCAAGCTGCCTGTAGACGGCGGGAATTTTCACATCAAAGAGGAATTTAGAAGTGAAGGGCACACGTAGTAATTGCCGCTTAAACTCCTCCTGCCAGTTGCACGCCTTAAGGAAGCCAGACCGTGACACCGTCGCTGTCATGGCCAAAGCCGCACCCAAATGTAGATCGTGAAGTAGATCGTGCAACACTCTACCCTGCCAGGCAAAAAGCAGGAGTTGTCTTCAGACAAATCCATCACTGTCGTCGGGGTAGCTGACGCCAGCGCAGATATCGGCTTAAGCATCTGTTTGAGTTCAGTATCGATGGCGGCCAGCTTAGAATCCTGCACTCTGTAAGAGGACTGCGAGGAGCCCGATAACCGCTTTAGAGATTCATCCTGGATAGGCCCACTGTCCGCAAAATCCAGGCTGTGTATCTTGAAATCTGATAGTAGAGTTTAATGACAATTTCGCAAAGTCTTCATCTATTAAGGCCACGGCGTCCGCCACCAAAGGATGAGGCAGGATGAGTAGCTCCGGGGATAAATGAATTGCTGCAGGATTGCTGGAATCAGCCGAAGGTGAAGGGCAGTCTGGTAACCTGTCAGCAATCCACTCGAAGATGGCTGGTAAGGTGGTAAGGGTAGGTAAGTGCCATCACCATCACCGTCGTCTACTGCCTCCTCGTCGTAGTCTGGGACAAAGGACTGTTCCTCCAGGTCCTCCCAGGACACAGAAGTCGAATCATGCCGCTCTGTAGAAGACGGAGTCGGTGCGCAAGCAGCAGATTCCTTGGACGTGATCGGAGGTGGCTCCGGCGACCGCGAACGCCGAGTTCTAGAGGAGCGCCGCGGTGATCTGGAACGGGAGTGCAAACGACGTCCACCCCTGGTAGTAGAGCGAGAGTCCTCAACCAAAGGGCGATGTGGGGACCGTGAGCACCGACGACTACGAGAGCGCTCTCCAAGCATCCTTGTTGCAAAACCTCTTCCCTGGACAACGGTAAGGCACAGATGCTGGCACAGGCTCCGGACGCACAATCCGGGCACCAGAGGTGGGGATTTCTGCCCCTTGCAGATAGTACAAAAGTGGCGAGTCATACACAGTTAACTGTAACAGCCAAAACATCCACATAACAATGCGTTGAAAAACAGCGCCTACATGACACATCTACATCATCCTGCCCACGTTATCTGTAGGATAAACAAATGCCATATGCAGGTAATAATATGCATAACAAACTATTAAACTAGCAACTACATCTAACCACACATACGCACATACATCCACTCAAGCACTCATTTACACGTAAGTGAATGTTCAGATATTAACAATACTATAAACAATAGCCAATGCAACCACCAACTAAGAAACGCATATAGCCAACCACAACAAATATATACAAGACCAGAGACTAACAACCTTTATACACGAACCACAGTCTAGATCACCATGATCTCGATCCAAATGTAAAAAGAAAACACAACCTGTGTGACGATGACCACATGAGATGCTGACATGGAAATTAGATCAAATTAAACTTTAAATGCCTTGATACCTTGCACGCTTCGGTGAACACAGAACAATAGAACTTACACACTAGCTTGAGGCTAAGCACATTCTTTATGAGGGATTGACAGGCGAAAAGCATGCAGTGCAAATGAGTATTAATGAAATAGATTACATTGAGACTAGTTTGGTGTTTAGAGAGCTAGGGTTAGGATATAACATGTTGAAAATAACATAGCTGATAAAATTAGGTAGATTTAGGCTATTTAATGAGATACTGCATATCATCAAAATAATAATAATGTTATTATTATTAAAAGATTCACATGCTTATTATATTTACAACAGTAACAATACACAAAGTTGACTCACACACGCACGATAAGCACTGAGACAGTGTTGTTTGTGTATGATGCTCCATACATGGCATATTTACTATTATATTCAACAAAAACTGTATGGCTTTATTTGAACTACTTTCATAGCTACATATTTTCGGTGTTGCAATACTTTCTTCTTTATATATACATATACAAAGTTAACTGGGGCATTTTGTTCAAGCTGTTTTGGAAGTTTCAGGTTGATTTGAAATGTGATTTTTCAATGCAATTTGCATAAGCATTGTGTAAGGAACGTTTGCATTTTAACTCTGTAATTATCTGTTCTGGTTTAATTATCACGTGTATCGATGAACTAAGTCTCTCCATCGTCAATAAAAGCAGGATAATATATTAGTTACGGAAGTGATACAGATGCGTATAATCAGTCATACAACAGTAGTGAGATATTTGAACACCTTTTTCAACCTCGAAATAACAGCCTCTGGCAGAAGGCATGTCCAGTTACAATTTTGTCCTGTGACAAGTGTAAAACAAACTAATGTGCTCTTGTATCATTGGACAACATGTTTTATGGAGTCACGCCCATTATCAATCTATTTAACCTCGTATGCATTTAATATAAATATAGGCCATCTTCACAAATATTTGGGGGGATTCAACCGCAAGTGTATACATTATGATACATCGGTATCGTGTCACTTTTTGAATTCTGTAATACATGTGCATATGTAGTGTAGTGTGCATATTTTCCCACGACAAGAAACATCATCCACAAATAACGATACGTCAGTTGAATCGTTTGATACTAACCCTGTCCTCACCCTGTTCCTTGCACGACACAGTCTTACCCCAAGTAGTCGCTCAAAAAATAGTCAGGCTACAACGGTCCCGTTGATGATTCACTTCGAGTGGTCATCTTAAAACAAGTTAAGGTTACGTCAATCGATGTCAGGTTGAATTGCACTCAGCAGGGCAATTAGATGAGCTAATCTCCCAGCTTGCCACAAGGATGAGGAGTGGTTGCACACTGAAGCGAGCACAACTGCTAGTCACACTAAGCTTTTGGGTGAACAAGAAGACGTAGTTGTCAAGACTCGACCTTGACGATATATACCTGCTCTGCACACGATTCCTTCTTCTTCTTATATCCGCATGAACAAACCATTCACCTACTATGAGGAAAACATGGAGACGCATGGGTGGTAGCAGTGTCCATGGCTGAGGACAAGTTCTCTTCTCCCACCAGGTACATATAACTAGTTTTGGTATTTGTGCTCACTTCTCATTATCCATGTCCCCGAAAGGAGAATGTACATTTAATGAAGTAAACGTTACAGGCGTGGTGGATTACATTATTGCCTCATCGGCTTTTTATAGCAAGCCCATAACATTGGTATTCCACCTCGCGCTGAATCTGTTCACCTTCTTCTCACGTTGAAATTATGTGCGCGTATCACTTAACCGACAACTTCCCTTGAAGCTGTTGTTGAGTCGCTGTATGTCTTTGCTAGTATGTCGGGGTTGAGGACTAATAATGATAAAATGCAGGTGATATGGGCTGGCAGTATGAAAAGCAGTGAGAAGGTACTTAAGTCATTTAAAATGTTACGGTGAATAATTTGCAGTGACAAAAGGTATAAGAAATCACCTCAGAACCAGCAAAATATAACACTGAGAAGTCTGATATTTTCAATAATTTTGTATTGAGCTAAAACAAAGGCAAATTACAATAGATTCACAAGAAAGGTTTCATGCACAATACAACTGAGTCAGTTGAAGTACTGGGTCACAAATATCATGGCAACTCACCGATTTTTTATGTGAGAGTGAGAAACAGTTATGCAGAACGCAACAAAGCGAGTGGCGATGCAGCAGTTATGTAGGTCAAATGTTGACGGAGATGGATGATGTTACTCCAGTTAATCTGTGTATGCAGAGCCTCCAACACCCCAAAGAAAAAAAAAGCTTGAGAATCCCTGGCCGGGTCCATAACGGAGACCCCTGAAGCTGAAGAAAAGTAGTTTTTTAACACCCTAAAAGAGGAAATGATAAGAGGAAATGGTAAGCGAAAAATTAGTGAAAAGGTGGCTTTGACTAATTTACCTTATTTTTAAAAAAAAATTATCAATGTCTACAAATGCTTAATGTATGTATGTATGTATGTATGTATGTATGTATGTATGTATGTGTGAATGTCTGTATGTATGTATGAATGAATGTCTGTATGTATGCATGTGTGAATGTATGTATGTATGTATGTATGTATATGCAGTCAGGATTTCCTGAAAGATCAAGCTCTTACGACCATCTCCATCAACGTGGAATCTTTTAGCGGTCTACCGGAAGTACGCACAAATAATCAAAACATAAACTCAACTCTAAAGCACTTCCTGAAAGCCTGCTGCCAAAATACTAAAAGTGAGTGAGTGAGTTAATGTTTAACATCACATCGGCAATATTGCAGTCATACCGTGTATTATAAAAACCTGTCAACAAAGGACAGAAAAACAACTAGACTAGAATATCACAGACAAGAATGTAAAACTAGGAACTATACCTAAAACAATTTATCTACAGAGGACAATACAATATAACAATGGGCTATAAATTGCTAGCAACTGAAGGTAGATCGCCATACGAGGGACCATGGGGACTTACAGTACTTTTGCTACCTGCATGGACCCTAACTGGATTTACATCATCCCCTCAGCCGTCAGCAATTTTGGGAACTCTAGCCATACAATAACAAGAGACATATTCTGTCTACAGTACTTCAAGGATACAGCCACTAACAAAAGCAGTTATGAATTTAAACTTCCAATAATAAAATATTTATCTATTTATAATTCATTTAATAAATCTAATTATTTTAAAAATGCAATCATTAAATGAGAATTTGTGTTATTAGAAAGATCCTTCATAGTTCGTGAAATAAAATACTGATCCCTTGTGATGGAATACTCAACACAGTCAAGCAGGATATGCTTGACTGTGATTCTTTCAGTCAAGCATATCCATGATTCTTCCATCACAAGGGATACAAAACGGAGGATCCTCACCTTTCAATAGGTACGCATGAGTATATCATGTATGGCCAATACGACATCGTCTTAAAATAACCTCTTCAAATCTGGACTGACAGCCCAAGTAGATGTAACCAATATACGGTTTTATTTCATGTAATTTATTTGTACCTACTTGGGTGTCCCACTTCTTCTACATCAAGTCACGGATGTAAGTTGTAATGCTAGCTTTGTAATCAGTGTATGGAATAAGAAGTGGTGTCACAGATTTGTTGAGTGCTACCTTAGCAGCAAGATCGGCCATTGCGTTACCGGAAATGCCTACGTGGCTGAGTAACCAACAACAGACGATGTCGGATTGGCCAGTAGCAAGATTATTATACAATTTAATAATTTCAATTAAAAGTGGATGTGCCTTTGGATATATTTTAGAGCCGTTAGCATGACGTTAGCTTCAGCTGTGAAGCTGTTGTTTGGCATAGTTCAAATACTAGAAGTAGTGAACATTTATGATAAATGACCCATAATAATTATCACTTAAAGCACTAAACGTTGTGGCCCAATAATAATCATTACTTAATTAATTATACAATTTTACAGAAAATACACTCTCTTAACAAAAGTTTTAATGGAACCACTCATCATTCAAGGTTTAAGTTGGTACCCTTAGCACAAATATTTCATATATTTGTCATTCCCAATTTAGCTCCAGACTCTTAAAAATTAAAACAGGAGACGAATAAGGGGATAAACAGAATCTAAACCCCACTTGGAAACACTGCTTTGATCAATCGTTACTTATTTCCAGGCTGAATTATCTTTTTTTAACCTCCTAATGCTCCTTTTTTAACGGAAGGAATTAAACAAAGTGCTATTTATTTTTGTGTGGAATCAAAAACTAGACTGGATATTGGGAGAATAAACCAATAAAGGATTTAGTATGCTTGATATATTAGTGACTTGATGCGAAAGCTATTTACTAAAGATCCCAAGTGGTAACATAATTTAAATGGCAAAACATTTGTGAACAAACTTGTCAGAAATCTAAAACTTCCCTTACGGATTGATTGTTTCAATAATGTTTGTTTTATGATTTTCAAGTAAAAATACGCCTGATAATATCAATGAATACTTGTCTGATAATATATTTCATAACAGCTATATTGTTATTGACAAGAAAACTTTTCAATATGAAGAGTGGTCTCAAAAGGGTATCTCTCAAATTTGTGATCTCGTTGATGAAAAGAGCAGTTATCTATCTCTGGGTAATTTTAATGAAAGGCATCAATTGAATCTATCTTGTTCAGAATAATATGGTGTCATTAGCTCTATAAGAAAACACTTTGTTGGCTTGTCAACAGTGAAAGAAAACATTGGACAATGTGCAGGAAATACACTATTACGTGGTAAAGGCTTAAAAGCCTATTATTATATCCTTTGCTCTTCAAACAGCACACCAAGAGCACAGTTAAAGTGGCAAGAGGATTTTAGTGTGATCTTGACTGGAACTGTATTTTCCTAAAATTGTTTGAATCAACACAAGGCACCAAGCTGAGATAGATGGTTCCAGTACAAGATTTTCCACAGAAGCTTAACTACGAATACATGTCTTGAAAATATGAAAATAAAAGATTCGGATTTATGTTTATTCTGGAATGAAGAAAAGGAATCTATTTGTCACTGGTTATAGGAATGTGAATTTGGTCAAAAATTTTATCATGGTTAAGAGAAGGATTTGATCACATCCATTATCTCACACTAACTATGGAACTGATAATTTTGGGCTTTAAGAAAAATGTTTTGACTGACTCTGTTTTTCCTTGTTCATATTACTGGGAAACATTACTCGTACTAACACAAGCTCATAAAATATGTGGCACCCGTGGCGAGCCACCCCCTCGTGGTGGGTGTTGGGTAACGCTAAGAGCTCGCCGACACCCCCGCAGTGGACCCCGGGGGGATATTTGGTCCACCAACCCGTTGGCTGTGGGTTGCGGGCCTGTGTCGGCGGAGAAAGGGATCCTGGTGGTTGAGAGCAATGGGGGCCTGTAACCGTGTTCCTGTTGCTCAATACACCACTTTGGCCCTGACGTCGCCTAGACGGGTGGTTGAATGGGCCCGGTTCAACCAATCGGCTGGTCATGCCAAGCCCTGAGTATGTATATTCTCATCCATATGGATTGCTTGAAGACATGGATACAGAAGTATTCCCCCGTGTGAGCACTGGTGGCAATACAAATGGTCACTCTCCAAAACAGAAAGGTAGAGCAGTGTCTCCTGTTACCGCTCCTTAGATAATTAAAACACCATGAGTCATTCACCTAATCTAGTACAATGGAACTACAGAGGCCTCGAGAATAACTTTAATGAACTACAGTTGTTAGTTCAAGACTTTAAACCGTCAGCACTTTGTCTCCAAGAGATTTATCTCAAGTATACTGATGAATTCGATTTACGGAAGTACACTTGTTATCACTCTTTTTCTCCTCCAGGGGATAAAGCGACTGGAGGTTCAACTATATTAGTTAGACGTAACATCATTCACAGCGATATTCATATAAATACCAATCTCCAAACCGCAGCTATTCGCCTCAGCCTGCACATTGCGTTTACTCTGTGCTCTCTGTACATTCCACCTTTATCTGTTCTCCGACAAACTGATCTTCTAAATCTCTATGATCAGTTACCAAAGCCCTGTATCATCATGGGCGATTTGAACGGGCGATTCGAATATTTACAACGAATTTGACTGGTCTGTTCATGACGACCTTTGTGGAAGTGACCACACTTCCCAAAAGTCCAAGAAGGTATCAAACCTGATGATGATCCACCTTTGTCACGGTGGAATTTTAATAAGGTCAATTGGTCTTTATATGAAATGTTGTGTATGGAAAAAATAATACCGGAAAACTCTATGAATGCATCAGATCCGATAGAGTTGTTTTCAGCTGTGTTGAATGAAAGCGCTGACCAATCAATTCCCAAGTCCTCTGCAATACCTCACCTTCGTAAACCATGGTTCAACAATGAATGTAAACAAGCAAGAAAGTGTAGGAAGAAAGCAGAAAAATACTTTCGCAGACATCCTAGAGTTCATAACTTAAATAGTGTTAAAATTACCTGTGCCAAGGCAAGACGAACTTATAAACAAAATAAGCGCCAGTCTTGGAGGAAATACGTTTCCAATATAAATTCGCGCACACCCATGTCTAAGGTGTGGAATATGGTCCAAAGAATAAAAGGCAAAGGTTCCAAATCATCTGTTAAACATCTCAAAGAAGGTGATACATTGATAACTGGTAAGGGTGATATTGCTAATAAAATCGGCGAAACTCTTTCCAGAAATTCATCATCATCAAATTATATACCTGGATTTCAGAAATTTAAAAATCGACAAGAAAAGCAAAGAATTAATTTTGACTCTAATAACGATGAAGATAATAATGAAGTAGTTTCGTTACATGAGCTACATACTGCTCTCGAGCAAGCTCATGACACTGCCGCTGGTGATGACACCGTTCATTACCAGTTACTGAAACATTTGCCTGAGACATGTCTTTTGACACTTTTGGAAATATTTGACCATATTTGGATTTCAGGAAAGTTTCCTCGGTCGTGGCACAATGCCATTGTAATCCCCATACCAAAGCCTGGCCGGGATCATACAGATCCATCAAATTACCGCCCTATATCGTTAACCATTTGCGTTTGTAAAACCATGGAATGAATGGTAAACAATAGATTATTCTGGTATTTTGAAACGAATAATCTTATTACAGATATTCAATGTGGTTTCCGGAAAAACCGAAGTACAGTTGATCATTAGGTACGATTAGAATCCTATGTTAAGAATGCTATTATAAATAAACAACACGTTGTATTAATTTTCTTCCATAAAATAAAATCCATAAATGGTGTCTTGAAAACGGTTTTAAATTTTCAAAGTTCAAAACAAACTGTATACATTTCTGTAGAAAATATAAACCGCATAGAGACCCAGAATTATGTTTAAGTGGCACACCCATCAAAGTTGTAAAGGAAGTCAAGTTCTTGGGACTTACTTTTGATTCTCATCTGACTTTCCTGCCACACGTTAAGTACTTAAAAAATAAATAACTGAAGGCACTTGACTTACTTAAAGTAGTTTCGATTTCCAAACTACCCTCTTACACTTATACAGATCTCTCGTCCGCTCGAAACTTGATTATGGCTCCATTGTATATGGTGGAGCATGTAACAGCAATCTCAAACTATTAGATGTTGTCCACCACCAAGGTCTAAGACTTTGTCTTGGAACTTTCAGAACTTCCCCAATTGACAGTCTCTACGTCGAGGCCGATGAGCCATCTCTTAACCGACGACGTATCAAATTATCTTTACAGTATCTCACTAAACTATGTTCCAATAAGTCCAAACCTGCATTTAACTTAATCCTCTTTATGAGGCCCTATACAATAAAACGTCTTCTCTTGTTCCGCCTCTAGGTATAAGAGTGAAACCTTTCCTCTCTGCTGCGGGAATTGAGCTGGAAAATATATCTCCTTCCCGTCTGATTTCTTCTCCTTCTTGGCAGTTAGTGAGACCAGATGTTGACCTAACACTGACAGCATTTAAACAAATGATTTACAATGTAAGCAAGAATATAAGCATGTCTTGCTTGACAGTGTAGAATATTCCATCACAAGGGATGAATATTTTAATTCACGAACTTTGGAGGATCTTTTTTTAAAATAATAGTTCTCATTTAATTATTGGGTTTTTTTTAAAGATTTAGATTTGTTGTCTGAGCTGTAAATAGATATATATTTTACGAATGGAAGTTTCAATTAGTAACTGAGACTGTTAGTGGCCGTATCCTCAAGGGGGGTTAAAGTACAGTAAAATTTTTGTCCTCCCGAGAGGGTACGTAAGTCACATAACATTCTAAGTAAATTAAAGCTTTCCACTGTTTTACTCGTGGCATACGTGTAGTTTTAATATATGGTTAGATATGACGAAATTGCTAACGGCTGAAGGGATAATGTAATTCCAGCTAGGGTCCATGCACGTAGCGTAAGTACTGTAAGTCCCCATGATCCCTAGTATGGTGATCTACCTTCGGTTGTTGGCAATCTATAACCCGTTTTTATATTGTATTGTCCTAAGTAATGAAACTGTTTTAGATATCATTACTAGTTTTAAATGAATGTCTGTGATATACTAGTGATTTTGCTGTTCTTTGTCAACAGTTTTTAGATTGTTTCAAGTATTATTGATCTATTTCATGGATTATTGTGGTATTGTTCTCGTAACGATATGGCTGCGATATTCCCTTTTGTCTTATAGTGTGTGATTGTACTGTATATACATGCTATACATAACTCTGGTTTCGTGTACATTAAACTCTGGCTTCATGTACATTACTAGTATATATACTACAAACAACATGTAGGGGAACAACCTAAAATTTGAAAGTCACACATTAAAGGGCTTAGACTACTATGCATCTTCGGGATGAGCAATCCCCTGCCTGCTTAGTTTTTACTGTAATGATTAAAAAAAACGAAAATCGGGGATAATGATAACTGAAGCAGTTTAGACAAAGTCTTGATTTAACCCTGTGCAGGATCTATTAAACGGATCTATAGATACAATCTTTAGAACTTACTGTGGAAGCTTTAAGCATAGCCGGCAATGATATGAAGAAGTAAAATATGTTCTAAAAGACATGATGCTGATTGTGATATGATGAAAAGGAAAATGCAGGTATGTTAAGAAGTATATGAATTATGAGGATGCCGATATGGGAGAAATAAGCATAAGGCGATGTACAAACAAAGCCATAATGAACACACAACAAAATCTTGAACACTGTATTAATACCCCTAATTTATTTTGGCACACACTGAAGTCACTGAACGGCGAAACCAGCCAAAGAAATGATATCTCAATTATTGAATGGTATTCGATCTATTTACCTCTACTGACAGTGGAACAGATAACCGTTCACCCACTGAATATCATTTTGATATTTTCGATAACAGAGAATTGATTAACGACATACCCGATTCTCCAATCACCAGGAATGAGACTTTAGCCAGTATACAGTATCTGAGACCTAATACATAGCATTGAGTGAACCAAACTATTTCTGAGTTTTAAAGTATTCAGCGGACATGCTATTACCTTAAATATAATTGATATTTAGTGTGATAATTGAAAACTGATATTTTCTAAATTCATAAATCAGAATCCATAATGTCCCCACAATCCACAAACAGGGTGACTTGTAAAACGCAGATGAACATAGAGGCATTACTCTGCTCTCTTGTGCGTATTTTGTAAGATATTTGATCCCTATTCAATAAAAGGCTGTTTGTAAGGACTGACTCCTTTGATAAAATAAGTGAATAACAAGCCGATTACAGGGTAGGATCCACAACCACTGATAACATGTTTATTTTACACTGAACATACTGACTTAGAAAGGAGTGACATATTATGCTCTCTTTCTGTACTGTGGACTTCGCTGTAAAGACGTTCATTTCGGGTTTGAAAGATTGTGGTGTGTTGAACCAGGACATGCACAGTATATATGAAATGACAGATCTTTGACAGAAATAATATAATGATTTGTGAGACCTCTCCACTTGGAGTCAGACATGGCTGTATCATAAGCTCTTTCTTTTTTTCCTTTTTCATCAATGAACTGGCGATCTACATCAAAGGAATGGAATTCAGGTATACCCGGTAATAATTCAGATATTTTTATTATTATTTGACATCATACTCATAGTTGAACAAAACGATAAATGAATCAGTTACCGCAATGATGAGAAACTGACTGTTAAAAACATTGATAAAAACACAGTTGTTTCACGAAATGTTGAAAAATTGGCAAAAGGCGAAAAATAGATTGCTGCTGCTACAAAATGCCCTATTCTGTTGGGTGTTGAGATCTGGGGAATATGTTCATTTATATTCAGCAGTTTACGGCGAGAGTGGTAGATTTCCCCGATATATTGAAACAAATATCAAAGTTATTACATAATGACATAATTTACAGAGAGCAGAAGGGGGCGAGAAAGGGATGTTGGGGTGCAAGGATCAACTTCTTGTACAGAAAATGATTTTGGAAGAGGCTAAAACATATCATCGCAACCTCTCCATGTGCTGGATAGACTACAAAAAGGCATACGACTCTGTCCCTCACGAATGGATTCTGAAGTCTCTTCAGTGTATTGACCTCCCTGAGCGACTACTTCATTTACTCAAGTCTTTAATGAGTTGCTGGTCGACTCAACTTGAGATGTACTCGCAAGGAGAGGTGCAGACTTCGGAATCTATTCCAATCAGAAGGGGAATATTTCAGGGGGACTCCTACAGTCCTCTGCTTTTTTTTTTTTGTCTTTCTCTAAATCCATTGAGTTTTCTGCTAAACAGGGAGGAAGGGTACCATCCCGGACCACCTCAGCACAGATCTCCAATACCTCTTACTCATCTCTTCTACATGGATGACATCAAGCTCCTTGCCAAAGGAGATACCAATTTGAAAGAACAGGTTCTCCTTGTTGAGTCCTTCTCTAATGATATGGGCATGACATTTAGACTCGACAAATGTAATACTCTTCATTTGAAACGTGGCAAGGTAACTAATGATGGATCGGTCAGGTTACAAAGGGGAGGAGTTATTGAGCATCTCGTGGAAGATCAGGCCTACACCTATCTTGGAATGCAAGTTCCAAACAAGCTCCAGAATGCCCAGATTCAAGATAAACTTCGGGCCGAGTATAAATCTCGTTTAAAGAAAATCTGGAGCTCAGAGTTAAATGCTCGAAACAAGATCAAAGCCACCAATACCTTTGTTGTGCCAGTCCTCTCCCATTCCTTTGGAGTAGTTGATTGGACAAAACAAGACATCCAGGGTCTTGACCGCCTGACCAGAAGGATCATGTCTGATCACAGAGCACACCACCCTCGTTCCTCTCTTAATCGTTTATATATGTCAATCAATTCTGGAGGTCGGGGTTTGATTAATGTGGAAGCTCTTCATGATAGAATTCTATTGTGCACTTTTGCGCATATTTATTCATCGGATGATCCTCTGGTAATGCACGTCAAGACTCACGATGAAAGCAAGGAATTCCACAGCTACTTTAATCGTGCCAAGGTTGTTGGACACAATTTGAAATTTGAAGTTGATTGTGTTAATGGCGACGTACTGCTGGACGGTACAGCGATGGGAGTAAACCAGGTGAAGTCCTTCACCAAGTATGCCAAGAGTCGGTCCTTTGTGGAGAAGCTGACTGAGAAGCCATTGCATCGTGTTTACATGCAGTGTGTGGAACAGAACAGCAACCCAAGCGACACCTTCGCCTGGATGAAGTCGGCTGCTCTCAAATGTGAAACTGGGGGCTTCATTTTTGCTGCTCAGGACCAGTCACTTCCCACTCGCAATCGCCAGAATGTTATTCTTAAAGAAAATATCAATATGAAATGTCGTCTTTGCAATGAATTTACAGAGACTGTCCAACACCTTGTCAGTGGATGTCCTTCCTTGGCACAAACAGCTTATCTTAAAAGACATGATGGCATGGCTCGCTGCTTTTAAAATCGTCTCCGCCATGCCTGTGGCTTTGAACCCGAGGTCCATCCATGGTACGACCCTGAACATGTCCAGGGCTTCCTGGAAAATGATGCTTTCAAACTTCTCTGGAATAGGCCAATATACAGCCTGAGACGAATTCCAGCTAACAAATCTGATCTTGTCATTTTTGATAAAACCAATGAAATTATTTATATCATTGAAGTTTCTGTCCCTTTTGACAGCAATGTGATTGGAAAGATTCAGGAAAAGCATGATAAATATGTGGACCTCGCCTTTGAAATGTCTCGCCTGTATCCCAAGTACACTGTCGTCAGGCTCCCCATTGTTCTCGGTGCCCTTGGTTTGGTACCTCCTGATCTCTTGGCGCAGATCAGGAGAGTGCCCGGCTTCTCCACCGGGAGCACAGCCCTTCTGACAATCTGGGTAATGCAGAAGGCTGCAGTGCTGGGGAGCCTCCATATTCTCCGTAAAGTTCTTGGTGGGTTCGACTAGGCAGTGTTTTCTGGGAGAAGTCCCATTCGCTGTCTGGGCTGCGTGTAGAGGGGGCGAGGGCCCTGAGCTGATGATGAGCTTGACCAGCCTGACTGTGCCAGGATCACCCAAACCCTCTCTGCTGCATTTCATTTCTAATCTGTAAAACATAATAAACATAGAGTATGCGAGTGTATGTACGCAAAATTTACTCAGCAATATTCCAGTCATATGGCGGTGGTCTCTAAATAAACAAGTTTGGGCCAGACAATCCAGTGTTTATCCAGTGTTTAACACTGACCCTCAATCTGCGCAAATAGGAACCGATGACAAGTGTCAGCGAGCCTGACTACCAGAACCTTTCAGTCGCCTCTTCCGACAAGCATAGTATGGAGAAAGTGTATTCCGGATGCAATTAAAGACAATTACCGTTTTCTTTGTAAAATACCAGCCTATTATATGTTCATAAATAAATATTAATATATTAAGAGTTGCTATTATGTTCATCGTGGCATTTAAAAATTCATATCCCTTTTAACCAATTCTAGTAACATAAATATAGCAGGATTATCCATGTATATCGATTAAGCTACCACATTCAGAAAAATACATTCTAAAAACTTCTTCTGACTGATCAATTGTTCACTGGATTTGTACTACAGGCCTGATGCTTCCCGGGTACGGAAATAATGTTACTGACAATACAAATATAACCCCGTAGCTACCTTTTGTGAAGCATATATCATTGATAACAGCGCTGTATCCTACATATACATGTTTCTGAATCTGTTACTGTGCTCGGCGTCTTGCCTTGTCTAACGCCTTGCCTATAGATAAGAGATCCCATTGTTTTCTCCCTAAAAGTGGAGGTCTAATGCTGATTACGTTTCAAAGGGGATTATCATGAATATTTCAAAACGCAACCAATCTTAGAAAATAAATCCTTCAGAACATCTAACCATAAATTACCAATTGAGACAGGCCGACGGGGATGTGCATTCTGCATGAATGCCAGCAATTTCCACTTTGTGTTTCAAACGCAGTTGGAGGCGAGTTTCAGAACTTATTTTGATTAAAAGGTTTTGTCCAACTACGACATACACCAATCTCTGAAGGCTAAATATTTAGAATTTCCAAAAGTTCCAGAGACTCTTCTGTACTACTAGTACAAGCGATCTAAGAATCTTCTTCGAAGTTAATGAAGTACATGCTTAAGGACTTTAACAATGGAACATGTTTATTATACACTGCCTACTGGATTAGCGCGTACCTGACGAAGGCTAGTAATTCAAAACCACTCGACTAGAACGTGTTGGACGGGTAGTCAAACAGGTATTACAACGGAGTGACTACTGTTCACCTGGTTTAGAAATTGTAAGAGACATGTTGGTACAAATGGGAATGAGCCCACACCTGTTGCCCTATACACCTTGTGAGTTGGACCGTGTCATCGTGGACAGCCTGTCAGGGACACACCTGTGATTGTGGTCTGTCTCACCGAGTGTTCTGGGTGAATTCAGCTGTAGCCGAGGAGCTGGTTGATCGTTTGTTTGTGATATATTCCCAATCTACCTAACGTGATACGTTACCAGCATGACAACATGGCGGCAGGCAGATCACTTGACGATTAATGTCAACTCGCAAGGTGGACAGAACTTAGCTTATAATCGACACAAATTTCGTATCAGGCCCAGGAAGAATACAGTCTGTTGGCAGGATTCAGGAATTCCATGGTTCCCTGCAATAGAACGACAATCATCTCACATAAATACATGACACGTTTCATGGATACAACGTCTCGTAAAAATAAATTCATATTCGTCCAGCTTTTAAATGCCTTCTTTTAAAACAAAATGGCAGTCGGAAAGACTTTTCTTGAATATGTTAATGTTGAGTATAGTTGTAGGTGTTTAAAGTTGTTTTTATTTTCAATCTTCTTATTATTCAAATGGTAAATAGTTCTAAGTTTATACTTATATCCAGAACAGACTTTAAATAATCCCTCTCTTGTCGGCCAGTTAATCATGGTTGCCTGCTCAGATAGCTCGGCTTACCAGCAGAAATACAAGGTCATGCCTGGCTGACTTCCAATGAAGGTAGTTCATTTGCCCACCCTTAACGGCTACAGTGTTTGTAGTATACTAGACAACAATTCTGCTCAGCCCATTTTCCCTGATCCCACGTATCGGTGTTGGCAAATGCACTATCTACATCCAATGATGGATTTAAAGTTATAACAACGATCTTGTCTTCCTCACAGACTGTGGTGTTATCGAACCTAGAAACAAATCAGTGTCTGGATTACCTGACACACGACCTGGTAAGTGACCATTGATTTCACACACATCTTTATTACCCATGACATGTTTAGTCGCACCTGTGAAAATGTAACCACTTATTTCAATCAACTGTTCTGCACTTGATTTTGCTAAATATCCCATACAGTTTATAGCCCGTTTATGTTCATATGAGAACGACAAATAATTAAACAACTCGAAATTTCTATATGTGCACACAACATAGATAAGACACATGGTCCTGAAACCTATATGTCCAACAGGGTGAAAATGTGTCTCATTTTATGCCCGCTCCATGTCTGCTTGGCGAACAACTCCAATTTCAAAAATACAATGGCCGGTTTTAAACACAAAATTTATTTGTACGATGAAAGCAGTTTCTTTCTGAAGATAGCTTATATTCGTAAAAACCCGGATCAATTCTAAGACATTCATAACATTATTTTCGACACTGTACACTGGACAATTAAGTACAAAAAATATCCCCTCCCCCTTCCCTTACAGATTTCCCCACTAGAGTACAACTGGGGGAGAGATGCTAACCCTTAAGGTGCGTTCTCATGGTGCGACTTGTAGTAACAACTTGTGGCATGCAACTTGTAGTAGCTACAAAGATCGTAACGACTTTGTTATTTGTGTCCTCGTAAGTCGCATACAACTCGTATCTCGCGAGATTCTCAAGTATGACTCAGCAGCATGGATTTGTCGAGTGAGGAAATAAAACACCAGTATTATTTTCATTTCGTGGCTCGATATATCGTGTTGGTGCGGGCCTATTCAGGGTGAAGGACAAACATGGTGGACTCGATCTCTCGATAGCAGTCGAGTCTTGCATTGCAGGTACAAGAATAGCCAATGTCATCTGAGAGTCAATGTCGAAAGCGGAATATCTATTACGAGAAGATTATGTTTTTAAGTGAAATACATAATATTTCTTCTCCGAGATGCGATGATTTTAGCAGGCAGGGTTTTTCGCGTACAAATGAAAAAGCTGCCTTTTCCCGAGTTCCACAAGATGTTACACAAGAATAAACGAGTATATTCCCAAATACCAGATAAAGGGGTGTCCTCTATAGCATCCACAAGCGTTAACCTTTAATATTGCCCAACACCCTTCTATTGACAGCTCAACACATGGGTGAATATTCGAGGAGCGCTGCATGTAGGTCGCCACCAAGACACACACAACTATACGGAAAAGAAGTTGAAATTCTGACATGGCGCAGACTTATTTGTCATATAATGTATTTTGGTGGGCAGAATAGGTAAATATCGCCACATCATTTCATGAGTGACTTTGCCGTGATGTACAAGTCTCCTGGGTCAAGCTAACCACAAAACCTATAGAAATTCACTTTGACAGTATGGGTATTTGTGAAAGACAAGTCCACTATATGAGGTGACGTTAACATTTTAACTCCCACACGCTTAATATAATGCTTATGTATTGAGAGAGGGTACCTCTGTTTCAATCACTGAATTATGGCCATTATGATGCGTGTATAATTTTAAGTATGTTACCATCAATGTCGATAAGAAACTCAATATGTAACTCCCCATACGACCCCAGAACCGTGTCACAAGTACATGGGAAAAGCACTCCACCTCTACAGGTCACGTCTGACTGAGCACCTTTGCTCAAGTGAACACACCTCTAACCGCTGAACGTGTACACTTGAAATTTCTAAAACTTGCAGCAGGTCTGAGGATGTCAGCTTGCAGCTTTATGGTTTATGGCGAATTTGGGAGAGAACCGTTACGCAGACAAATACATAAACGTGCTATAGCACACTGGTGCAAATTATCATGTCTTAATCCTACCAATAAAATTGCCTTATCTGTGCTAAACTACATAATTAGTAAATGTACACATGGCTATTCTTCTCCATGGCTAAATTACATCAAACATCAAGTCTTTGAAGGGCATTTAGAAGTGAAATGCATAAGAATGAAGATTTTATGGATATCAACTTCTTTATATGAGAACACAACGTTTCGGAGTTAATGCTTACTCCTTCATCATCACCTGATGAAGGAGTAAGCATTAACTCCGAAACGTTGTGTTCTCATATAAAGAAGTTGATATCCATAAAATCTTCATTCTTATACATCAAACATATTTTAAGAACATGTATCCCGCATTATTATGAATATCCACATTCTTTTTCGCTTTCAAAAGAATTCTGAACGGCAAAAGTGGTTCTAACTTCAAAGGACCAGTTTTAACAGCCCTGGAGAAGTGGCATACGGGATTCCCCGAAAGGTGTCTACTATTCGATTATTAAATATTCGCCATGTTTTGAAAAGTATATATTACTCACAGATAACATTTATAAACCTTTACTATATTCTAATCACAAACTACCATTAAAGGGTCGCTGGTCGAACATTTCTCGTGAAGTGATTTAAACCCGGCCGCCAGCCGCCAGCTCCCAAACGCAAGGTTTTAAACTATACACCATAGCAATGCCCCATTCAAGATTACATCTCTCTAGGTCAACACCGACGGTGTTCATTTTGCTCGAGTGAGCACATCTCGGACCCACTTTACCCCATAAGGCAAACACCGGTGAACAAAAACGCGACCCAGAACACTGACCACGCAGTCGGTCAGAACATACCTTGAAAGTATTCGTGGCCTCTCACAGGAGTGGGTAAGTGTGTAGTTTGTACCATTACTGAGAGGAAACCAAACAACATGCATGAGCTATAACATATTGCTTTATTGAACTACTCACAAACTTAAGGAGACCATTGCCCGGTATTTTCAGGCAAACAGTGATTGCATATAACAATACTACTTCCTTGTCTTTTGGGGTAATATTGTTCATATCAGCATTGCCTTTAACATTATCAGCCGAAAGTACTTATTTAATGTATTTTAAAGTCTGTTTGAATGAGTAAGTCAGATTGTTAAAGTTCTGTAAAATGTTTGTCCTCCTAATGGAGTACGTAAGTTCCAACACATTCACAGGAAATTTAAACTTGTCACAATTTTTAATCGTAACATATGTGTATTTTTAGTTTTAGGCTAGATGTGTCTAAATTGCTAACATCTGAAAGGAAGATGTAAATCCAACTAGGGTCCATGCAGGTAGCAAAGCTGCTGTAAGTCCCCATGGTCCCTAGTATGGTGATCTACCCTCTGTTGTTGGCGATCTATAGCCTGTGATTTTTATTGTATTGTCGTCTTAATTACACTGTTTTAGTTTCACAGGCTAGTTTATGTTCATATCTGTGATAATCTAGTATTTTTACTGTCCTTCGAGGGCAGTTATAAATTTATTTTTCATACAATGTTCTGTCGTCCACTGGTTTCCAGTATGTTGTGTTTTGTACGCCAGCATGAGCGGAGAAGTGACGTACCATGTTTTCGGGTTACGCGTTATAGCGCGGGGTCACGCCCTTGTATGGAAGCGCATGTGATGTATTAATTCTCCATAGAAATCGACAACTACAACATGCCATTTTAATTAACGCCGAGCAAACTGGTCATTTTTTAGCACAAAAAAGTATGTGTTCAATTGGGTTTATTTCTTCTTTTTTTATTTTAATTACATCGACAACATTCCAGTTTGTCATATTTATGGTTGCCTTTTCACTCGGGCAGACAATGCTCCGCTTGACAAGTTGCGAGCATTATTTCAAAAGTTCTGATCACATTCATAAAGGTTCTCAAAGTGCATTCCGTTTAAGGGTAGAATTTTAGCACTTTGACAGAAATTTGGGCCACAACTTCCGCGAAAGCTGAATATTTCAAACATTTTGTGTTCCGATAGCGACGGAAGTTTCTTCACTCGAGACAATGTTTACATTCGGGGCTGTCATCTAGCTGTACGCAAGAAAAAACGGGTAAACTAAATGCCCCGAAAACATGGTTGCCTCGAAAACAAGCCTTAGGGAGACCAACCCAAAAAAGCAAATAAGTGGATCATTTAGATATATAAGTTTAATTCTAAACTAGAGACGTATCACAAGTGTTCTTATTTCTGTCAGGAAAACAAAACTGTAGGTTATTATTGAATGAAAACGAAAAATTCGGACCGTGAAACGGCGGTCGTGTGGCATGCTTGGAATCGAGACCGACCTACCGGCGCCACACTTGCTTTTCTATAAATGTTTTAATGAAAAGAAAAATAAACTAAACCCGTGACGCATGTTTGTTGTGTTCAAAATAACACACGACCGCAAAACAATGTGCAATTTGGTGTTTTTCCTTGTTAATTTGAATAACGTAGTGCGGTGCTTCATTACGGACTTTTGACAATGACACACATGCATGTGTACGATTTTCATTTTAAAACAAACGACTAGAAGCAAACACTTGGAGATATGTGATGCAAAATTAGTGTAAAAAATAATATTCTAAGTGATTTCTCAACATTCATAAAAACTGCGTTGTGCACCTGCATATCATGCGTTCTGTTTAGGGCTGCTGGTAAAAGGAATCAGGTAAGACGGCATACACATTTGTATACCAGCGGTGTGGCGATAAGACAGTATACACATTTGTATACCAGCGGTGTGGCGATCAGACAGTATACACATTTGTATACCATCAGTGTGGCGATAAGACAGTATACACATTTGTATACCAGCGGTGTGGCGAGAAGACAGTATACACATTTGTATACCGGCAGTGTGGCGATAAGACAGTATACACATTTGTATAACAGCAGTGTGGCGATAAGACAGTATACACATTTGTATACCATCAGTGTGGCGATCAGACAGTATACACATTTGTATACCATCAGTGTGGCGATAAGACAGTATACACATTTGTATACCATCAGTGCGGTGATCAGACAGTATACACATTTGTATACCAGCAATGTGGCGATAAGACAGTATACACATTTGTATAACAGCGGTGTGGCGATAAGACAGTATACACATTTGTATACCAGCAGTGTGGCGATCAGACAGTATACACATTTGTATACCATCAGTGCGGCGATCAGACAGTATACACATTTGTATACCAGCAATGTGGCGATCAGACAGTATACACATTTGTATACCATCAGTGTGGCGATAAGACAGCATACACATTTGTGTACCAGCAGTGTGGTGATCAGACAGTATAAACATTTGTATACCAGCAGTGTGGCACTCAGACAGTATACACGTTTGTATACCAGCGGTGTGGCGATAAGACAGTATACACATTTGTATACCAGCGGTGTGGCGATCATACAGTATACACATTTGTATAGCAGCAGTGTGGCGATAAGACAGTATACACATTTGTATACCAGCAGTGTGGCGATCAGACAGTATACACATTTGTATACCAGCAGTGTGGTGATCAGACAGTGTACACATTTGTATACCAGCAGTGTGGCGATCAGACAGTATACACATTTGTATACCAGCAGTGTGGTGATCAGACAGTGTACACATTTTTATTCCAGCAGTGTGACGATCAGACAGTATACACATTTGTATACCAGCAGTGTGATGATCAGACAGTATACACATTTGTATACCAGCAATGTGGCGATCAGACAGTATACACATTTGTATACCAGCAGTGTGGCGATAAGACAGTATACACATTTGTATACCAGCAGTGTGGTGATCAGACAGTGTACACATTTTTATTCCAGCAGTGTGACGATCAGACAGTATACACATTTGTATACCAGCAGTGTGGTGATCAGACAGTGTACACATTTGTATACCAGCAGTGCGGTGATCAGACAGTATACACATTTGTATACCAGCAGTATGGCGATAAGACAGTATACACATTTGTATACCATCAGTGCGGTGATCAGACAGTATACACATTTGTATACCAGCAATGTGGCGATAAGACAGTATACACATTTGTATAACAGCGGTGTGGCGATAAGACAGTATACACATTTGTATACCAGCAGTGTGGCGATCAGACAGTATACACATTTGTATACCATCAGTGCGGCGATCAGACAGTATACACATTTGTATACCAGCAATGTGGCGATCAGACAGTATACACATTTGTATACCATCAGTGTGGCGATAAGACAGCATACACATTTGTGTACCAGCAGTGTGGTGATCAGACAGTATAAACATTTGTATACCAGCAGTGTGGCACTCAGACAGTATACACGTTTGTATACCAGCGGTGTGGCGATAAGACAGTATACACATTTGTATACCAGCGGTGTGGCGATCATACAGTATACACATTTGTATAGCAGCAGTGTGGCGATAAGACAGTATACACATTTGTATACCAGCAGTGTGGCGATCAGACAGTATACACATTTGTATACCAGCAGTGTGGTGATCAGACAGTGTACACATTTGTATACCAGCAGTGTGGCGATCAGACAGTATACACATTTGTATACCAGCAGTGTGGTGATCAGACAGTGTACACATTTTTATTCCAGCAGTGTGACGATCAGACAGTATACACATTTGTATACCAGCAGTGTGATGATCAGACAGTATACACATTTGTATACCAGCAATGTGGCGATCAGACAGTATACACATTTGTATACCAGCAGTGTGGCGATAAGACAGTATACACATTTGTATACCAGCAGTGTGGTGATCAGACAGTGTACACATTTTTATTCCAGCAGTGTGACGATCAGACAGTATACACATTTGTATACCAGCAGTGTGGTGATCAGACAGTGTACACATTTGTATACCAGCAGTGCGGTGATCAGACAGTATACACATTTGTATACCAGCAGTATGGCGATAAGACAGTATACACATTTGTATACCAGCGGTGTGGCGATCAGACAGTATACACATTTGTATACCATCAGTGTGGCGATAAGACAGTATACACATTTGTATACCAGCGGTGTGGCGAGAAGACAGTATACACATTTGTATACCGGCAGTCTGGCGATAAGACAGTATACACATTTGTATACCAGCAGTGTGGCGATAAGACAGTATACACATTTGTATACCATCAGTGTGGCGATCAGACAGTATACACATTTGTATACCATCAGTGTGGCGATCAGACAGTATACACATTTGTATACCATCAGTGCGGTGATCAGACAGTATACACATTTGTATACCAGCAATGTGGCGATAAGACAGTATACACATTTGTATAACAGCGGTGTGGCGATAAGACAGTATACACATTTGTATACCAGCAGTGTGGCGATCAGACAGTATACACATTTGTATACCAGCAGTGTGGTGATCAGACAGTGTACACATTTTTATTCCAGCAGTGTGACGATCAGACAGTATACACATTTGTATACCAGCAGTGTGATGATCAGACAGTATACACATTTGTATACCAGCAATGTGGCGATCAGACAGTATACACATTTGTATACCAGCAGTGTGGCGATAAGACAGTATACACATTTGTATACCAGCAGTGCGGTGATCAGACAGTATACACATTTGTATACCAGCAGTATGGCGATAAGACAGTATACATATTTGTATACCAGCGGTGTGGCGATAAGACAGTATACACATTTGTATACTAGCAGTGTGGCGATAAGACAGTATACACATTTGTATACCAGCGGTGTGGCGATAAGACAGTATACACATTTGTATACCATCAGTGTGGCGATAAGACAGTATACACATTTGTATGCCAGCAGTGTGGCGATCAGACAGTATACACATTTGTATACCAGCAGTGTGGCGAGAAGACAGTATACACATTTATATACCAGCAGTGTGGCGATCAGACAGTATACACATTTGTATACCAGCAGTGTGGCGATAAGACAGTATACACATTTGTATACCAGCAGTGTGGCGAGCATTAGGGAGACTAAACTGTATGTACAATTGTATAAACCAATTAGGGAGACTACACTATATATACAGTTGTTACATACAGTCGTATACCAGCATTAGGGAGTTCAGACAGAATATATAGCTGACTACCGGCAAGAGGGAGACCAGACGGAACATTTAGTTGTAGACGAGCTTCAGTGAGACCAGACTCTATATATGGTTGCATACCATCTGAATAATTCAAAAGCATATTTATTTCATTACACATTGCACTGGAAGCAGTGCATGTGGAATTTGTCTGGTGCCAGTAAGTTTTTATCTGAGGTTGCACCTGGTTTGGGGAGGATAACATCTCTTACATCGGTCCCTGCAGCGTTAAATGTCACATATACTCTATTAGGGTACAAATGCAAAATCACTTGCTGACATCATTATAAATGAAGCCCCGTCATTAAAACTGCTCATTTCGAACAGTGCACAATTCTCAGCCGCAAACGAAATTTTAACCAATCAGAGCGGCGTGTCTGCGTGACATAATATTAGGTATAGAAATGAGTGTCTGTGCAGAATTCATCTACATTTCAGGGGGTAAATTATTTCGTTTACAGGTTTTACAAACCTGAAATCGCGACAGCTTTTGCGAAAAATGAAAGCTATATGTTCTCACAATCTACTAAGACTTAGTTTTGTCTCCTGCTTTGCCTAGTTTTCGAGTTACAACCCTTGTTTTCACAGACGATTCTGTCAAAATCACTTGGTGTCGCTAGGTTGTAGTCCGTGTTATGTGGTGTAAACCTACACGTTATTTATCATCATTCACTTGATGCTCAGTTAATGAATTTATAACAGGTATAATTAGTGGTAACGCCACTTCGATTACCCGACAAAGGCCCCCATTTGGCATTTCTTGTGTCTGGATCGATCAAAGGATTAACCGGTAACACGCTGATTGATTAATCGGTTTTATGCGGATTTAAATTCGGGGATTTGTCAAAAGGTAGTGTTTATGTATGTATATTTACTAATCTATACTGAATACACTCTGTCGTGTCTGTGTAAAAACACCACCTCTCTTTCAAAGGATTAACCGCCAATACATTAATTGACTATTGGCTAATTACTTTTTTAAAAGAATGACGCACATTATGCAATTAGTTGCCAGGTGTGCTATCTTGGGTGACCAGTGAGACTGTACAGCATTGTGAAAAACCTGAAACGATATATTTCGTATATTCCATTGTTGACAGATAGATCACTTGGGAAATCTGCAGATGATTTATATATCACTCGTTTTTGTGGATGGATACATTCCTCGAACAAGGTAGGAGCCTGACATTGCTCCTATAACTTTAATTCGTTTAAATTTTATTATTTGCGTTTTGTTTTTATTAAGTTGTCGTAACTTTCAACAGAATCATTGTTTTCGTCGTGAAGTTGTAATGATACAGATGACATACACTAGGGCGTGCGTGCGAATTATGATTCATATAAGCAAGCTATAAAATGTCTAGATATTACATTCCTGTTATACATTCGCAGATCGCTTCTTTCTGTTAAGTTTCAAAATCCATACACGTATGATTAAAAAGTATTCAGGATCATGAGACCAAATATAAAGACGTATATTGACAAGTGTCTCCATACTGGTGTCAACGGGTTCATATATGGTTGGTGCGTCAACTTCGGATCGGCTCATGGATAGGATGACTGGAGAATTACATACATGCAATGCTTTGACGAAATGATGAATGAATATGTTGATAAACATGAAGGCATGGTTTAGTTGTTCAAACTTCTTTAGTTGGTTTCACAAGACATGACAAACAAGTATACATGAATGTGGTGAACGGATTTCCAGCTCAACCCCAGGGCCTTTCCTGCGAGCGGCATAATCCTGCTCGCGGTCGTCCCCACACAGACAGTCGGAATGCCGGTCTCCACACTCACATCTCACTTCTCATCTCTCACGTACAGTATAGATGTGAGCATACATATATAGGTTTTAACAACAATAGACAGGCAAAGATTCAACAATGGACAGATAGAGAAGCTAATAGCACTTCCTTCTACAGCTGATGTGATGACAGACACAGCCAAGGGGGATGACCAATAAAGGCCATAAATGTCATATACAGTAATTAATGGAAGTGACAAAGAGGAACAAGGTAGCTGACAAAACAATGTACTCTGCGGTAGTGATAAAGATCAAGATTGCAGAGTGAATAATAATAACTAAATATCATATAGCCTGGCTACATAGTTTTTGGTCTGTAGAAATATTTGGACATGGCTGTCCCGAAGTAGACACTATAACACTGGTGAGTGAACGTTTACAAACCAAGTAAATTTAGAAATTTTGAAATTTATCTCGCAGTATTTTCACTTCGACTCCGACCTCGCTTATGTTACGTTACACAAGTTATGTCATGCAAACTCCCTTTGGCCATGATTCAAATACATATTTAACTACTAGTAGAAAGTAGTTTTGATTTTCAAACTTGATGAAAACAAACCATAATCTCATTACATCAAATAGACTTTAGTCCGTGACTTCACGATTTTCAAAAATGGCGGCGCCCTGTCTGAAGATAAATGCTAATTTAAGTTTCTTTTCACCACTACCTTGCTTCCTTGGAAAAAGTCCTTATGTTAAAAGTTGTGTCATGCAAAATCCTTTCGGCCATGATTCAAATGCATATTTAACTACTAGTAAAAAGTACTTTGGATTTTCTAGCTTGATGAGAACAAATCATTATCTCAATAATTCTTACAGACTTTAGCCCGTGACTTCATGATTTTCAAAAATGGCGACGCCATGTCTGAGGATGAATGCTATTTAAGTTGGTTTTCACCGACTTACAAAATCAAAATTACTTTTCACTGGTAGTAAAATATGTATTTTATTGATGGACATTAGGATTTTACATGACATTGCTTAAAACATGACAATTTCACTCTTCGAGTGAATCGAGGCAGGGGCCGATATAATATTATTTACGTTAATATTGGCACTTCGACCACAACCTCGCGTCCGAGGAAGAAAGCGTCACATTTATGCAAAATCCTTTTGGTCAGCAATGTGTAGTAAGTAGTCTTTATTTTATAAACTCGATGAAACCTGAACTCTATTTTCTATCCTGGAAGCGTGGTAGAGGGCGAACCATCCGATTTAGTATATACCACAGGCTTCCACAAAGCTCACTTCGCACACACTAACAACCAATTTAAGCACAAACTACGGGGTCTGGTGGAAATCTGTGCATAGTGACACCATCACCCGACCCCAAGGAGCAATTGACGGCAACACAACAATTCGGCATGTCTTCGGTGACGTCGAGAAATCAGCGAAATGACGTGCTTGCTACACAGTTTCTATACAATTAATTGGAAATCGTTCCTTGTATTACGTCACGTCCGGTTCTCTGGCGACAGTGTTACGTAACGAGTCTGTGGTTTTGTTTGCGGGCGAGAGAGAAGCAGACGGCTTTTTAGCAACTTTTGAACGCTTGGTATGAATTAACGACAAGTTTTCTTTTAAAAAAATGGTGTTTCGTTTATGACTAACCAGAATTCTTCCATATGCAGTGATTAAAAAGAGTACCAAAACATTGAGTTTAGTGGTCCTTTAAGAAAGATCGGACAGTACATTTAGTGCTGTAGGCAAAGACTCTGTATCATTTCATTTGGGCACTAGTTTAACTAGTCAACAGTGAGCCATATATTGTCAGTTAATGTCCCGAGGGAAGGATATTGAGTTTACACAGGCACTTATTGACAGACTATAGCTGTATTCAGTAAATATTAGTCAATCTTGAAACATTAACACTACCTTTTGGCATATCCACCGTGCAGGATAAAGGTAAATAATTAATTAACATGTTATCTCTTATCTATCTCTGCTGATTATTCCTCTTAGTATATTACATGTAATACACTTACCACCTTAATGCGTAATATTGAGTATCTACTCCAGACACAAAATGATGCATGAGAACCCTTGTCGGGTAATCTGAGTGGTGTCACCACTAATTATGCCTGTTATGACTGATCAAAGTGAATGATGACAACAAAAACAGGTGTAGGTTTATATCAACAATCAATTGTAGGATTGTAGGACAAAAATCACTTAGCACCCCTTATCACAAAAACCTCTAGGACAAAAACCCATAAGCACAAATCCCCAAAATGAAGGCCTGTGGACAACTCCCCCAACATGTCACTGAATGATTGGTTTCGGTGCCACGTTTTTATTGAATCAGTGATGGGGAATATCTCTGATAGCCATTTATAGATTTCAGTTATTAACTTAGTATTTCGTGTGTAAAGATCCTTGAAGCTGCATTATTGACTATGATTAACTTAGTCATTTCCGTGGCATGTTGGCTGCCCTCCCCATGGAAGATATCATTGGTAACGATAAATGCTTCAGTGTGATGCAAAAATCTCACAGAGTTGCTGTGATGTTCTGATTATGATCGGCGTTTCATTGAGTATGTTATGCTTATTAGTTTTCGAGCTAGACTGAAATTCATCGGACCCAAACGAACTATAGTTCCTTGGGTGTTTCTAGTTATTATCCTAAAACGTCTTTCGCATACACTTTTAATGTTTATGAAGGGAAAAATCCACCAGGTGAAAGGTGTTTGCAAGTAATAACTTATCATTTTAGAAAAATTGTTCGGGTGTATGTGATGTGTGTGGAAAGTGAGACATGTTGCCAAGCCGATCTGACTCTTTCATTCATTCACATATGTACTTCTTTCTTTTATTTGTTCTTTATTTCTTTCATTCATTCACATATGTACTCCTTTCTTTTATTTGTTCTTTATTTCTTTCATTCATTCACATATGTACTCCTTTCTTTTATTTGTTCTTTATTTCTTTCATTCATTCACATATAATTCTTCCTCTTACTATAATTCTTTCATTGTAAGATTCCGACTGATACAACAAACTGGCTGAAGTTCTATTAAAAACAGCTGAAGTTGCCCTGGGAACGAGCCAAGTCACTGAGTGCGTTGGAGCATGACGAGGCACACGTTAATTAGTACAAACGGTAAAGAAGCAACCAATGCTTGTCATAAGAGGCTACTAACGGGATCGGGTGGTCAGGCTCGCTGACTTGGTTGACACATGTTATCGGTTCCCAATTGCGCAGATCGATGCTCGTGTTGATGATCACTGGATTGTCTGGTCCAGACTCGATCATTAAAGACCGCCACCATATAGCTGGAATAGTGCTGAGTGCGGGTTAAAACTAAACTCACTCACTCAATTGATGCAAACGACAGGTCTATCCATTAAATAGCGGAGCAGAGAATGTTAAACGGCGACCATGTTTCGGTTGTTCGGACATGTTTACAATCAACTGACAGAGGCCCAAATCTTCAAGGTAATATGTCCAACCAGTGGTGACACGTTCACACAATACATTAGTTTTCACTTGATCAGGCTGAACTCAGAACTTTTTTGTAAATCTTTTTCAAAGGAAAACTTATTTTATTATAATACAATGTTGGCCAGGACACAGGGCACCTGTTTACTAGCGAGGGCCTATTTACTGAATAAATACTGTCTGTCTGTCTGTCGACTATGTAACTTTACCACGCGTGTGAAAAGAGCATGTTTGATATACCCATGAATCATTGGTCTCACATACAACTTGGAACACATTCATTTCCCGCCATGCATACAGACTATTGGTTCGGCTGGTGTACTGCATGAGGAAGGCATTGTACACGAGCCAGTATCACATTACAGAGGTATGTTTGAGTATTTGGCGCGGTTTCAATGTGCGTTACACTGGCAAAAAAAGTTCACCTTTACAAGCTCGTAAATCATTTTTAAAGATGGCGTTTGCAAGACATTTACAAGTTTGGAAAGATGATGTTTACAAGACATTTACAATTTGTAAAGATCCACAAGGGGAGATAACTGGTGGGTGATGGTAAAACGGTCCGCAAGGCCTCAAAATCACACCTAACAAATTCAAAAGGCTAATTATAGTTTGACCAGTCGACATAATTAATTAGGTAATTGGGGCGTGAAATGAGAGTGGGACAGACCACTGTTCAGTGGACAGAGGTCACTCTGTTAGAGGTAGGATACTGATGCTCTTACTACAGTGTTCGGTGGAGTGAAGCTGCATGGGTGTTTCTTTCACTATGCGCAAGCTCTTTAGAAAAGAATTCTGACTCAGTATCCCACTTATTTTGTGTTTGGGAACAGTGAATAACAATAAACAATATCACCTTGTCACCTCTGATAATATGCTAAATGATATAGATTGTGTTGTGATAACATAACACATGACAGTATATGCTGCTATGAATCATGTGGTCGATCCAACCTTTACCAATAGTACCAGTGATACAGATGGGATAGGTCACCTTTTGAAATATTTCACAATCATATTTGATTTTTGTTGTTTCTGTTGATTCTTCATTCCTGTGGTCAGCCCAGCAACAATCCACCATAATCCCATAAAATCATTGAGGCATGAAGTCCCATAAGCCGAATGAACTGTACCTAACTGAATAATTTTAGGCTTCGTGGGACTACACCTGTTGTACATGGGCTAGTTGCAGTTAACACATACTGCTATGTTTAACATAACTAAACAATAACCTTCAAGAATGGAACCCCATGACAGAAATGTGCCCAATAACAGGTTGGAGGTTGGCATGGGAGGTTAAAGTAACTTGTTGGAAAAGCCCATCCCAACGTTTTCGAGATGATAAATTATTTCATGTTGGACTGGAGACGCAAATTAATAAGCTGAAAATGGTGCAACATAGTGCTGGCCAGACACTGCTCCCAAAGAAAAAGAAACATCAAGACCTCCAGAGAGAACTGCCCACCCTGGAACATAGTGCATTATTGAAATGTTGTATTATTTTGATAGGTTATCTCATGGAACGAAACTTTCTTAAAGGTCACATGCAAAGGAAAACACAACTTTGCAGATTCTGATACCTTTCGGTATGCAGTTGCCGAAACAAATCATAAAAAATGCCAATTTAACCTATAACGAAAAAAACACGATGAAAAAAACCCAACGAAATCGGAGTTCAAGCGATTCACTAAATTTCCTCCTGCGCTGGGGGAAGAAGTTGTTTCAACAGTTGTGCTACGCTGCTCCCATAACGCATGCACAGTGAATTGGTTCGCGGAGCTTGCAAGGTATGCCTGCCCGGAGTATGAGCTCGTGAGCAGGAGTCTAATCTTGGTCGTGTACACAAACAAGTGAATAATCTACTCGTTACATAAAGAAACATGTTGATTGTGAGAAGCAGCCTCCGTCACAGAGAAAGCTTAAAGGGGCACTGATGCGGAGCAATTTCCGTGGACTGGTGTAAACGTTTGTTATTGTTTTTCACCCGAGAGTACCCGGATGATATCCTAGAATTCGTGACTGGTTCGTGACCTCTGTTGCGTAGTCCGTATGTCCGTAATTATAGACAGATCAACTAAGGTCAAGCTATTTTACTTCATTACAAGGTATTTATACATTGTATAGATTGCCAATGTGGATCCTGTTTTACACACATACGCGATCTAGTGTGTGTTTTCTGTGAAATAGATTCTGCTGAATGCTACAACAAATAAATTAAGACAAAATGCAAATAATGAATGTAAAACAGTCTAATCTTATATAACAATGCCAGGCTACTACCTTGTTCAGGAATGTATCCATCAATATCCACGTAAAAGAACGATATTCCATTCATCTGCAGCTGGTAAATACTCCTGCTCTGTGTCGTGTGTCTTACAACAGTCTGATTTGCGAAAAAGTAGCACATTGGTGAAAACCTGATAAACCTCTCATTGGTCACCCAAGATAGCACACCTGGCAACCAAATGTATGATGTCCGCCATTCTAAGTAATTTAGTTAACCAATAATGAGCAATCAATCAACGCAATGGTGGTTAATTCTTTCAAGGGAGGATGTTGTTTTTACACTCGCACTTTTCGACAGGGTGTAGTCAGTATAGATCTGTACATCTACACACACTGCCTTTTGGCAAATCCGCTGTGGAAGATAAAAGTAATTAATCAATCAGTGTGTTACCGGTTAATCCTTTGATCGATGTTTGTTTTTGTAACTGAGCTGATTAACCCTCTTACATCACTTACATGCACATATTACATAACATACAATACATTTGCCACTACAGACCTTAATTTATAATGTTGAGTATTTACTCTAAACAGGAGAAGTGCCAAATGGGAACCTTTGTTGAGTAACCTGAGTGGTGTTACTACTAATTATACCATTACAGACCTTAATTTATAATGTTGAGTATTTACTCCAGACAGGAGAAGTGCCAAATGGGAACCTTTGTTGAGTAACCTGAGCGGTGTTACCACTAATTATACCATTACAGACCTTAATTTATAATGTTGAGTATTTGCTCCAGACAGGAGAAATGCCAAACGGAAACCTTTGTTGAGTAACCTGAGCGGTGTTACTACTAATTATACCATTACAGACCTTAATTTATAATGTTGAGTATTTACTCCAGACAGGAGAAGTGCCAAATGGGAACCTTTGTTGAGTAACCTGAGCGGTGTTACTACTAATTATACCATTACAGACCTTAATTTATAATGTTGAGTATTTACTCCAGACAGGAGAAGTGCCAAATGGGAACCTTTGTTGAGTAACCTGAGCGGTGTTACTACTAATTATACCATTACAGACCTTAATTTATAATGTTGAGTATTTACTCCAGACAGGAGAAGTGCCAAATGGGAACCTTTGTTGAGTAACTACCATTACAGACCTTAATTTATAATGTTGAGTATTTACTCCAGACAGGAGAAGTGCCAAATGGGAACCTTTGTTGAGTAACCTGAGCGGTGTTACCACTAATTATACCATTACAGACCTTAATTTATAATGTTGAGTATTTGCTCCAGACAGGAGAAATGCCAAACGGAAACCTTTGTTGAGTAACCTGAGCGGTGTTACTACTAATTATACCATTACAGACCTTAATTTATAATGTTGAGTATTTACTCCAGACAGGAGAAGTGCCAAATGGGAACCTTTGTTGAGTAACCTGAGCGGTGTTACTACTAATTATACCATTACAGACCTTAATTTATAATGTTGAGTATTTACTCCAGACAGGAGAAGTGCCAAATGGGAACCTTTGTTGAGTAACCTGAGCGGTGTTACTACTAATTATACCATTACAGACCTTAATTTATAATGTTGAGTATTTACTCCAGACAGGAGAAGTGCCAAATGGGAACCTTTGTTGAGTAACTACCATTACAGACCTTAATTTATAATGTTGAGTATTTACTCCAGACAGGAGAAGTGCCAAATGGGAACCTTTGTTGAGTAACCTGAGTGGTGTTACTACTAATTATACCATTACAGACCTTAATTTATAATGTTGAGTATTTACTCCAGACAGGAGAAGTGCCAAATGGGAACCTTTGTTGAGTAACCTGAGCGGTGTTACTACTAATTATACCATTACAGACCTTAATTTATAATCTTGAGTATTTACTCCAGACAGGAGAAATGCCAAATGGGAACCTTTGTTGAGTAACCTGAGTGGTGTTACTACTAATTATACCATTACAGACCTTAATTTATAATGTTGAGTATTTACTCCAGACAGGAGAAGTGCCAAATGGGAACCTTTGTTGAGTAACCTGAGCGGTGTTACTACTAATTATACCATTACAGACCTTAATTTATAATGTTGAGTATTTACTCCAGACAGGAGAAGTGCCAAATGGGAACCTTTGTTGAGTAACCTGAGTGGTGTTACTACTAATTATACCATTACAGACCTTAATTTATAATGTTGAGTATTTACTCCAGACAGGAGAAGTGCCAAATGGGAACCTTTGTGGAGTAACCTGAGTGGTGTTACTACTAATTATACCATTACAGACCTTAATTTATAATGTTGAGTATTTACTCCAGACAGGAGAAATGCCAAATGGGAACCTTTGTTGAGTAACCTGAGTGGTGTTACTACTAATTATACCTGTTATAAATTCATGAATTGACCATCAAGAGAATGATGACAAATAACACGTGTAGGTTTACACCATCAAATGCGAGTTACAGCAAGGAAGATGTAATCTCTGTGTCGGATGCAGCCTGAAAACACTTATGGGCCGAAACTGTTTTGAGGATACCAACAGAACTTCGTTACATGAGGAATACATACAGGCATTTGCTGTGTACTTGGGTAAATAGGTGTAATAGGTTTGGAATTTTTTACGTAAGATAATTTTCAGATTTTTCTACCAAAGGCAAAGTCATCGTTTTTCGTTTACGAATTCATATAAATTAACTGTGTGTTTTTATTACCATGAATAATAAACCGGGGTAGCTACCACAGTTACTAAAATGTACGTATGATATTTACTATCACAGCTGAACCAACACAAAAACCCCATCAAAACTATCTAAATGTAAAGCTTTTCAATCTTTCGGACTGAAACAAATGGCTTGCAACGTGCATGTAGACATCATATTTTCACATAACATGATTAAATATCGAGGTTAAAAACACAGAAATAGGATCAAATTGGATCAGTCACTATACTATCCAAGCATCCGGAAAAAAACCTACACTGCTGGGATATTTTGTTACTATCAGACAAGGAATACCATGGATATTTTTAATTAACGTCATGTGATGAGCATCCGGCCTCCGCACTTTTTAGGGTGAAGAAATTCTGCTAATGTGGACAGGAGCCCAGGCCCTTTGTCCGTCACGGTCGAGGGAGCGGGTGCTGACCAATTTGCAGCTTGGTTTCGTCATTAGACCGTTGGCGAGAAACATTATTCGCTCCGCATCTGTGCCCCTTTAATGTCTGGTTTATTGACACCTATATGTCTGACTGCCTGTCTGCTAAAGACAATATGCAATACACAGCTTCAATCATTGGTCACATGCAATTTAAACTTAACTCCTATCAGGTTATAAACAAAATAAACTGATTTATGCACCCGAGTCCTGTCTCTGCCACATTATGTAATTAAGCGGGTGTGATACTTGTACATATGACATGTTTTTATGTCCATGGGTTGCAAAGAAACTACATCCGTTTTTCTCGGATGACTGGATCTCACGGAAACTAGCGCAAACGCTTGTCAGTTTCCAGTCCTGCTTTGTACTTGGACGAATGACAGTTTCCAATAGTTCACAATCTCTACTCTACAAATTCGACTTTGTGCATTGTCATTTTATTCACATAGCATAGAAACCATATTTGAGATGTGGCGAGTCACATTGCTTCCATTTCCCTCGCTGTAGTTAGTACTCTCCTGCATCTTTATTGGCTGAAAGAAAAACCATTTTGAAATTGTTTGTGCTGAGTTTCTGCTGGTTTGACATCTTGCAGTGTCAACATCGCTATAATGCGCCGAGGAGTGGGTCGTTTAGGTGGTGAAAGTTGTAATGTGCTGAATTTGGTTTATGACGTGTGAACAAGGAATTTAGCATATCATAACATTGAAATAAAGTTGATGTTTGCTTGATAGTGCTCCACAGTCAATACTGCATTGTTGATGGCAATGATATTCTTTAATGCGGAATTTCACTTTTATGATATTCCCGTCTTTCATGAGAATTAAATTATCCCAAAACAAATGGACAGTGTGGACAGCTTAGGTGTTTATTTATCTCCGGGAAGGAATTATCAGATTACAACAGGAAAGAGGAAGATTAAATGTCATACAATAACATTCCATTTACAAATTTACGGAAAATGTGTTACACATTATTATCAATTACACAATAAAAAACAATGGGGTAGCACTGTAGTTGTGCATTCTTTAATACTCGTTCATATTTCGCTTTTTATGGCTGGGGAGGTCTGTCTGTCGCATCCCTTCGACTCGATTTCTGAATAAAACAGTGAAAATGATTATACTTGCATTAAGTGAATGGTAAACCAATGTGAAAATAGAATCAATGGTTATTCTCAAAATCTGATAGCAAGTATTATTGATACTTGTGTATTTAGTGCACTAGAACACAGGTGTTGTATGGTACAACCTTTTTTCTTCTTTGAAAGATCACACGGATTAGTACTGTGGGGTGATTGTTACTGTATCTCCCAGCCTTGAACAAAACCTCAACACACAACAAGACCTAATCCCTTGTTCGTTGATGAGCAAGTCATGTCAGTAAGGGCTCATTAATTAACAAGGCCTAATGCCTTGTTAATTGATATCATCTCAGTTAAGATTCATCAATGAACATGCCTTCTTCCTTGTTAATTGATGGTAAGTCAAGTTACGTAGTGCATCCTCTTAAAACAGTTTCATCTAATTCTTGATTCCCGAAAGCTAGTTTTCATGTTTACTTACTGTAGTTTTTCTGGAATATTTTCTCATGACATCATTGTGTTTGTTTTGGTTGTTTTTTTTTCTTGAGACGGTTTCCTTTTCTGTTTGCAAACATCTTGTCATAGCCACTGCAACAAACAAAATACAATACCCTCACAGAAACTTTATGTTTCAATAAAACTGACATATAATATACAGTGATTACAGAATTATAACAGGAAGTCGTCACCAAACACATGCACCAGATTCAAACGGTTGAACAAAATCGCCTATCAACATTACATTTTGTTGCATAATTTTACCGTGCAACAAAAGTCAGGTTTGGAGCTCAAGAAATGAGCATTCTTATTTATATGACAGTGGACTGTGCTCATTTTCTGTTGTGCACTGATGCATATAGGACAGAGCATTAAGCAGAACTGCAATACCTTGAAACGCGTGCGGAATAACAGGGAGAGCTGCCTTAGCAAAGTCCCATGATGTCCTTATTTTGTCCTCTTTCCAACCTGCAAAAATACAATTCTAAATTTATTGTCAGCACAATGAAGATAAATTCATGTGGAGGTTATTGTAGAAACACCTGAAGTTTTACTCGTTGAATGGTTTAATGCATTTAAACTCTTGCAGTTACTGTATTTACATCATAGTAAGTATATTCTTACGTCTGTTGTGGATTTAGGGTCATTCCTCTTACAGACTCAGCACTTCGTGGAGCCTACCTCACAGTTACCTGTGAAAATAGATTCATGGGTAAAAATACATTTAGCATTTTGGAAAACATAACAAAATGACTAGCAGGTATTACAACTAAAGTATTAAATAAAGTCAAATTACTGCTAATACGACATCGTAGAAGAATACCTTGTCTGAATACGTTACAAACATTTACAAAGAAATAAACAATCAACTTAGTTTTTAAAATATATTTGTGGTAAATTTGATTTTGAAATGCCTTAGCGATTTTGAAAAGGATGTGTTTTGTGAGTAAATGGGTTTATGTCTATTAACGTCACTATTCCATCCATATAATGACGTGTGATATGGGAACCCAAAATACGTATATGCATGAATACTGGGATTAGTTTGTATTGCTCTGTCATTGTTGTTTTTGATGAAACCTATCTCTTAAAAACATAAAACACAACGTTTTACGTCTGTAAGCATACATCCAAAATCAGTCTTATACTAATTATACATTATAATTGAAATTACATGCAACAGGTAATCCTTCAGCTCAACCACAAAGAACACCTGGTGTTACTTGGGGAATATATTCCACCCCCATAGCCTGATTAAGTCCCAGGAAGGATATTTATGACATGTAATAAACCTTTGATCAGCCAATTAGTCGCGCTGTTGTTCTCATATCGTGATTCAATATACTAAACACTTACTAAATGAAGGGATACTCTACGACTCTGTGCATTCAGCTCCCTGCTAAATGGTATGGTAGTCTTGAGTGTAAGATTTCTCAACAACCATGCTGCTAAAGGAACACATGGCGTCATCAGGATTGCCTTACTGATTTTACAAATTATATACTTACGTCATCTGCAATATACTCACCTGAGCTGAATGTGCCTTCTGAAGAAATATCGCTGACAGAAATTCTGAACGGCTTTTGTAGATGTGAAGTCTCAAATTCACGACAGCAAAAATGTCTGTATGTTGGTGTGCAATGATCAGCTGCATTTTCCCATCGGTAGTTCATATATTTATTTAGATCTCAAAAGGTCATCAAATTACTTCATTTACTCTTCCTCTCTGTAACTTCTCCAACTTTCTGCTGATTTCAGACAGACACACAGATACTTTTTTTCTGCTGATTTCATCTGCCTTGAATTACCTGTTAACAGCCCGGATGTTACTACTTAACACCCCTTTCTCAAAATGCTTATATTCACCAGCATACATATCCGTGTGACATCACTAATTCTTGTTAACGCATGTCACGAGCTAGTAGTATTCCTATTGTATGCATTGATACAAGAAATGCAATGAACAGTGCATGTGTACACAACGGTTTGTGAAACATGTAAATAAAGGTATGTCACTTTAATACGAATTTTACCAATTGACCATGTTGTTGAAATAGACTATCTTTCATGAAGACTAAGCGTTATCAAAACACTAACCCAAATCAGCCAAATAATCCCACTAGTGGTATCCTCTTTGCCAGTGGACTGAACTAATCCCACGCAGCTATCACCATCAGAGGCAATGATTCACACATCTCAATTGTTTGTGCTTATTTATTGTGTTTGTTTTTCATTGATCAAATGAAATGGGATTGTGAACAGCTTTACAGTTTATATCAACACCGTTACCATACAACATACAATACAAAATTTAAATGCAGCATGTGCTGTCACATATGTACATAAATTTGAATTACAAACATGAGTAAAGCTTGAAGACAATCTTATACGGAAATAGTGAATTATCTGATGTTAATAATCTGTCCATCTTAAGATCTGCCTTTCTCTTCGTCACTGCTTTTAGATTTGATAATCACCGAAGTAACCAGAGACTTAAGACAAAAAACATCTTCAAGCAGAAAGGAAGACCATGACAGAGTATGGAAAAGTGTTTTCCCATCTTGTCGAATCAGTTGTGTATGAAATGAACTATCACTGCTAACACTGATGATATATGATGGTGTAGCACTTTAAGAATTTCTTATATTTACGCAGTTACGAAATGCAAAGCAGAGTGTACAGTTATGTAAGTTATGTTTTATGCATGAATGATTAAATTTATGTACGCCGAACATAAACAAACAAATGATAGACCGGCACGCACCATTTAAATATTCTGTAACATACTTCTTGTAAATGATTATATAAATCTTGTTACACAATGATTTATTAATTCATTTGAGTATTTGCTCCAATCCACACATACTGACAACACAACCAATTATCTATTGACATGTTTATGAGATTTCGTGAATACGCCAATTGCATAAAACCGTTAATGAGCACCAACATAAATGGTCCAGTGACAGGTGTTATTTAGAGAATGCATATAGTTCCCCTGGACTAGAGTGGTAAAATCACCGGAATGAGCTTGGGATGATGATCTCGAAGACATCTGTTTTAACAGGCACAAGTATTTGATATATAGATCAATGCTGGCCGTACACATCAACTTTCATGTCTTCACGCACCAGACGCAGTTGCATTGATATAAAACACAAATGGACTATACAAAATATGGCTTATTCCATCAGTTTTCATGAATAAATATGTCACACGCAAGATCCATTATGCATATCAACAGTAAGAACTCTAACAGAACAAAAGAAATGATAAAATAGTAAGTTTACAGAGTCATGGGGATTCTTTAGAAATGGCAAAATTGAAAGACGTAGTGGTAAAATCTTTCCTAAATTTACAATCGTTGTAAATGTTTGTAAATATGACATTTACATTTTGTTAATTTTTTTATAAATCACCATTTTTTTTCTTGTGTTACCTCCGCCCAGTGACAGCTGAGTTTAACAAATATGATGAATCAATCTTTGTGTTGTGTATATTTTTTTTAATGTGGTGTTTCAGGCTGATGCGTTCATTACATTTAAACTCAGTGACCAGTTTGTTAATCGGACAAGAATCGAAAATATTTGAAAACAAACAAACAGCAGTAAATAATTTATTACGAAACAGAATATGTAGAAAAATACAAAATGAAACTAACGAATAAATGACACACTATTGCAGTAACCGTTCAATTATAGGTTTTGTTAACTTCTACTATCAAACCACCATCAGACCAACCCTGTTCCTACACAAACGTTGCCCAAGAGCTTTTTCTTAAATCCTAGTTCGTTTCCTACTAGCACGTTCCCCAACTCAACCTAACCCTAATGAAAAAAAGTAGTGACGGTTACTCCCATTTTGACCTATGGGGAGAGGGCACGGCCTCTCCGCTTACCTCGCTGTGGGTAGTAGTGACAACTTCCCGTCCTTCACCGGTTGGGGAAAGACGCGGCCTCTCCCCTTAATTGAAACGGAAAGCCAGATCATTTACATAGCACTCTAGATCCCCCTCCGACATGGGTCAAGTTCACTTACTGATCACACTCCTATGCCAAACGTAGAGATAGCACCAAAATCAGGTAATGTGGTACACCCAGTCTTATCACCCATACTGCATATCTTGACCATATTGAACACCAGTGCTTGTCACCACACATTAGACAATGTGATCAATACTCAAGCAGTTTGTCTATGATCATGTGGACACTGTTTCAACAGTGGACTGAATCCAGTCAGTTTTAGTAACCTGATACCTCCTGTTGCTAGTTCCACATCAACAAGAATTTTTGACAGGTGGGAGGTGTCATACTAAGTACTGAATAACACGTTTACTGCTACTGTGAGATCCTAATAGATAGGCACTTTACTAGCACTTGGCCTAGGACTAATCACGGACGTCTCCGCCAATGAGCCTACCCAACATATCAAGCGTTAACCACTTGGCCTACCCAATGTACCTAGCGCTTCGATGAACACACGCATCAGAAAGTTGTCCTGTAACAGAAGCAAGTGAAACAATGTGCTTCGAGACTAAGCAGTACACAGTTACTCTATAAATGGTATGTACTGGTGAAATATACATTTATGATACCCCATGCCCCGTACTTATGATACAATTTAACCAAGTGTTTTAGATTTCCTATGGTTAGTGTGTAGCGTGGTAATGTTACCTACAGACTGTTGCAGCCAAGGAAAGTTTGAAATATGGCCTAATGTGACTTTGTGAACTGTTTCAGCAATCCAAGTGTTGACAGAACAGACACAGATTCATTCCGCCATGGCAGTTGTAGGTATGTACGAAATAGCAGTCGAACAATGTTTGTAGTGGTAGTACTTGTCGAGGTAGTGACGTTAGTTGGAGTGGCGCTGCAGACAGTGAGTAATTATAATGTATTTTTGTGGTTGTAAATCAGCCAGCAAAAGAGTCCAGCCACCATGTTCGTCACTACACGTTGAGTGGGGATGACTTTCTGTAATTTGACTGCGGAGAAGAAACTCGATCCGTTTACTGATCTTCTCTGCTCTGAGAAATCTGGATCGTCCATCGACATCGTCCTGGCACTTGTTCGATGGCACTTGTAAGACTGTTCTGCAACAGTACTATCAAGTATTTTCCTTCAGATTTTCACCACCTGACTGTTGATGCAAGTATTATTTCTGACTTTTTGACACAGTTCGTTTACTCTTTCATAGCATAACAGCGTTATGAAGATTAAAAAAAACAACAACAATCAAAACAAAACAAAACATACTGTGTTGGAACATGGGTGGTATACAACGCGATTAGATGAATGGCTTTAATTAACCAGTCACAACCCAGTATGTACTGACGTTATGGTTGACGTAGGAGGTAATCATACTGTGTTGGGCAACCAATCAATCAATCAATCAATCAATCAATCAATCAATCAATCAATTGACGTAGGAGGTAATCATACTGTGTTGGGCAACCAACCAACCAACCAACCAACCAACCAACCAATCAATCAATCAATTGACGTAGGAGGTAATCATACTGTGTTGGGCAACCAACCAACCAACCAACCAACCAACCAACCAACCAATCAATCAATCAATCAATCAATCAATCAATCAATCAATCAATCAATCAATCAATCAATCAATCAATCAATCAATCAACGTATTTGGTTTTTCATCCCAATCACAGCTACTAAATACATTAGAATGACTTTAATTAACAAGTCAGAATCCAGTGTTTACCGCAGTCATCGTTGGGAATCGAAGAATAAACGAGACTTACCTGAAAGTTGAAGGCTGATCTAGATTTATACGAAACTTATCACAAGTAGGAGGGATCAAGCGAGTCAGGAGTCAGACGTTAAAGAGTTTGAAACCGTTTCCACAATAAGGTCGAGTGAAACTGTCAAGTTTAGCAGGGCACGTGATCCCTCCTACTTGTGATTGGTTTCATATAATCTTTATTTAGATCAACCTTCATCCTACAGATAAGTCTCGTTTAAACTTCCATTATATTTCAACCAATCACGACGTAGATCGTGATCACGTGAGATGTTCAAAGTACGTGGTTTCAAACATAAGGCAGAGAACTCAAGTAGCATCTAACAGAGTCTTTAATCAATAAAACTTTTGCAAGGTAGCACATCCAGCAGTGGTAAACTAATCTATCAAAGGCATCACGTGATGTGAGGCATGACACCAACTCAATTGTTATTCAGTAAGGCTAATAAAAAGAACTCCTGTCAGTCACTGGTTTGTCATAGAACTTGGAAAAAGTTGCAGAACTGTTGAAGCCTTCTATATTCAGAATAGTCTGGAGCGGTACTGTGTGTCTCGAAGCTGCACTTGTGGACGCATTTCTGGTACTTTGCGGGGTGAAGATAGTCATGTCCAAATCACTCGCCTTCAACACCTGCCTAATCCAGCGAGACACAGTATCTTTACTCACAGCCTTGAATGATCGAGCATAGCTAATAAGCAGCTGATTGGCACCGTCGCTTAGCGTAGCGGTCTTAACGAGGTATTCCCGTAGCACAGCCACTAGACACAAACTCCTGTCCTGCGAATAAGCTGGCCATGTTATCTCTTCCTGGTGAACGCCAGGTTTCGATTGCTTCAGACGATTGCCAACTTTAATTCTACAACAACTTTCTTACGAACTAATATCTCTATTAATATATAACAATTTCACTCTTGGAATCGGTCAATATAAGGGGTCAATATAATATTACTTACGATAATACTGTCACTTCGACCACAACCTCGTTTCCGAGGAAGAAAGCGTTATGTCCATGCAAAATCCTTTTGGTCAGCAATGTGTAGTAAGCAGTCTTGATTTTATAAACTCGATGAAACTTGAACTCCATTTTCTATCCTGGAAGCGTGGTAGGGGGCGAACCATCTGATTTAGTACATGTATATCCCACAGACTTCCACAAAGCCCACTTCGCACACACTATAACAGCCAATTTAAGCACAAACTACGGAGTCTGGTGGAAATCTGTGCATAGTGACAGCATCACCCGACCCCAAGGAACAACTGACGGCAACACAACAGTTCGGCATGTCTTTGGTGACGTCGAGGAATCAGCAAAATGACGAGCTTCCTACACATTTTCTATACATTTAACTGGAGACCGTTCCTTCTATGACGTCACTGCAGGGCTCTGGCGACAGAGTTACGTAACCTGTCTGCGGTTTCGTTTGCGGGCGAGAGAGAAGCAGACGGCTTTTTAGCAAATTTTAAGCGTTTGTTATTAATCAACCACAAGGTTTTTAAAAAAGAAAATGGTGTTTCGTTTATGACCAACCAAAAGTATTTCATATGCTGTGATGGAAAGAGTACCAAAAAAATTGAGTTTAGTGGTCCTTTAACACTTTTGGTCCAGGCTATGATTGCAAGACAGGTAATTCACTTTAAGGGACCGGTTATCTTTATATGTTGCAGTTTGTAACACTACAATGTGATGTTTAGGTAGATATGATACCAATCTATGGATTGAAATACACTTCATGATCCATTTGAGAGACGAAAGATGCTTCTGACGGAACTTGCATGCAAAGCCGGACCGAACGCTTGTCATACAGTGTGTATGTTGAGACTATATAGAACAAGAGTGCTTCGCTTTGAGGAAACGTGTTTGCACGTGCTCTGCTAAGTGTTATTTAGGTAGATATTATTGCATTTTGTCTGTCATGTGTATTTGTAAATTTAAGTATTTGCATACTCGGAGGCTATTGGATTTTTGCTGGATTTATGATTTTCAGAATACAGTGACAATGCATACGATTTTTACGCGTGCGAATGCATTTTTCCTTTTTTCGTCCTTTACAACACATTACAAAAACGTTGTGATTTGATATATATATGTCTTTTAACACATATTTATAATCATGTCACAGTTGCCCACTGGCTCTCGCAAATGCCCGCTCGTCTTTAACATAAACATCCTCCTCTGATTCAGCATGAGACAATACAGGTTAATTAGGAAACCCTAACTGTTTTAATTAAGGAAAGAAAAGCTGTAAACACATTGTCACTTCCTGCCCAGAACCCCAAGATGTCACACCTCGCGCGCTAAGAGAAGTAGGTAACCTTCTCACACAGACATATCAAGGACAACACATAACAACAAGAAAATGTCTTTTCTCTGGGACTCTCGGTATGTTATCAATATTGGTTTTTCATCGTTAACTATACAAAACCATACTTGGAATTCTAGCTACCAAAATGCGCAGATTTCGTTTTAATATTCTGGAATCCATCTTTAGTAGTACCCGATGGCCCGGCCCGACTTTTCTTGGCCCGATATTTAGGTCCTAACTCTAATGTGACATTTGCGTTCAGTAGAGCAGAAAGTGCGTAGTGCCAAGAAAGCGGCAAGTAGTTCAAGGTCATTAATGTGTTGAACCGTTTCATAACGTGACCATTATTTAGGGTGATTGACGGGGGCTGCACACTGATGGGTTTACTGGCAATACACACGTTTGTAATCCACCATAAAATGTCTGCTCTTTGATCTGCAGTGACTACTACTACGCAGTCAAAGTTGCCGTTCGCTATTCGCAGAGGCCTTGGATATCTGTGTTGCCGTTACTCCATAATCACATTGCTCGTCGACCGAATCCAAGTCAGTGGCTGCAGCCCTAGACTCGGCATCGTCAAAGAGTCCTTCCATGGCCGCGCTGACATTGTCGCCAGACCTCTCAGCTTCCGCCCCCCTGGCCTCCCCCTCCTCTCTCTCTGCCTCTTGCTGACTGCGGGTAACGTTAGCATTAGCATGGCTAGATAAACACGTTGATGACAACAGAGCAGTCCAAGTATCCCCAAGGGAGGAAACAGACTTACTCATTTCCGCCATGAGTTGAAGAGTGTCAGAGTTCTGCTGCATCAATTGTACCAATGCCGAGTCTAGACCTACCTCGTTAGGACTGTCCATGGCGGCAATCAGCATGGCGGCAATCAGCAAGGATGTCACAAAATGACGAATAATGTCCAGTACATGCCTGTGGGATCCGGGACCTGATTCCTTCCGTGACACTGGTCGGTCCGGCGCGCTCAACCCACAGCCTCTGGGAGTGTAAATTGCAACTTTCCGCCAACTTAGCTGACACCCCAGAGGGAAATGGTTGAGAATCGCTGCAACCGCTACTCGTCCAATATCCGTATTGTCGACCACTCCGACGTTAATTATACGCACTTGGTGTGAATGCTCAAACTCAAACGGCAATTATACGCACTTTGAGCGAGATAGGCTTAGATCAACTCCCTGAATAGTGTTTTCCTCCTGGAGGATACGTATCGAAATGACTCCTTAATCACTATCGCCATCTCCGTCGTGATTGGTTGAAATATAATCACCATTCCCTGACCTCAAAGCAGAGGCTCTTGCCGTTATGTGTGTTTCCCCTCTTGCCTACAAAGCACTAGCTTCAAGGGCCTCAAGAACCTCGAGGGGCGACAGCCATCACTGCTCGCCACCGCCATGGAAGGGATTGCACAAGTCGTCCAGTGTTTGTTTGGTGAATTAATTCATCACCATTCACTCGACAACGCGTTGGCAACTTCTGCAAGCTTTTGAGCAGAAATATTGATACATGATATTAACAAACTTGATCATCTTGAGCAGGTTAACTGATTGCTGTCTGTTCTCTTCGAGTATATTCTGTAAAGACACCCCGAACCGGAGCTTGGTGACACTGGCAATCGTTAGGCAGATAATACCTTCCTACAGAGCTTCGGCAGCATCTCATCCAATCATGGGATAAGACAAAAATGTGGAAGAGCATAAGTTTTATAATTTGAAAATCGAGCAAAAAGTTGTGTGTTTAGAAAGTCATGTGCTGTCTCACATGAAAGCTTCCCAAAATGCAGAGACACACTACCTTAGTGTTTCCGGCTCCAGCCCAAGGGCTCTGCTCTTGAAAGTACAGGATGTGACGTCTCTGACGTCTCACGGCACAAAGACGTCTTCCAATAGGAACAGCGGGGTAGTTTAGCGTTTAAAGCGTTCGCTCATTAAACTGGGGCAGTAGGGTAGCATTGTGGTTAAAGCGTTCACTCGTCACGCCAAGACTTGGGTTCGATTCCCCACACGAATATCATGCGTGAATACCATTTCTTGTGTCCCCAGCCCAGATGTTGCTGGAATTTGGCGTAAAAACATACTCACATACTACTTCCAATAGTTGTCCGTTGCAATAGGATTCAGGCAACATCCAATATTTCAATCAGTAGCATTCTGTCTTGGCATTTTCTAATCGTAAATGCCGTTATGAAATGAGAAATATGGTTTGGCCATTTACAGTCGATGTCTCTATTAATGTTTCTTACACGAAACAAGCGTGAAAACAGTTCTGCTTGCAGTAGACATGTATTATTTGTATCTTTTATGACAAACGTTTACAAACATTTTTGGGTGCGTTTGTGCCAATACACAACTAATTATGCTATGGACGGGATTCAGATGAGTGAGTGAGCGAGTTCAGTTTTCCGCCGCACTCAGCAGAATTCAAGCTATATGTCTGCGGTCTGTAAAGAATCGAGTCTGGACCAGACAATCCAGTAATCAACAGCAGGATCATCAATCTACGCTACCTATGTTGCCATGTGCCAACCAAGTCAGCGAGCCTGACCACCCGAGCCAACCGTTAACGGGATTCAAACATAGGAATTGTCTTAATATCGATTGCTGTCAAAATGTATCTTTTGAAGTGTGTATATAAAGTTAGTTTGTTTTCTTTTATTCATTTTATTTTATATCATGTTTTTTTAACACCTTATTCCTTTTAAACATCTCATACAACCAAAGTGAAACAACACATTTTCATGCTTCATAACGCGCTGAATAATGGTCGTGTACATTCATAGCTCCACTTGTGATATAGGTAACACGAATGAAAACCGAGAGTGTTGTGGTTCAGCACGCACAGCCTTAAGGAAAGTACCATTTCTTTTGCAATAGTTCGGTGACAGTTATAATGTTTCGAGCCCTGTCCTTGAAAGTAGCGATTTGTCAGCGCATTAGCCATTATGACCCCGGCCTTGCACATAGGGCGTCAGTAATGTGAAAACAATCACAAAAACCAAAACGTACACCTCTCAGGTAGTGTTGTTGTTCACGGGCGAAATGCAAAAAATAACTGAACCACTATCGGAATGATCCGGTAATCGAACCAATGGACACAAGTTGAGACCTTTGCTAGCAAGGTTAATACATGTCTGACTGAACAACAACCGTAGTGGGGAGGTGGTTAGAATGGCTAGTACAACCGTAGAGGGGTGGTGGTTAGAATGGCTAGTACAACCGTAGAGGGGAGGTGGTTAGAATGGCTAGTACAACCGAAGTGGGGTGGTGGTTAGAATGGCTAGTACAACCGTAGAGGGGTGGTGGTTAGAATGGCTAGTACAACCGTAGTGGGGAGGTAGTTAGAATGGCTAGAATAACCGTAGTGGGGAGGTGGTTAGACTGGCTAGTACAACCGTAGTGGGGAGGTGGTTAGAATGGCTAGAACAACCGTAGTGGGAAGGTGGTTAGAATGGCTAGTACAACCGTAGTGGGGAGGTGGTTAGAATGACTAGAACAACCGTAGTGGGAAGTTGGTTAGAATGGCTAGTACAACCGTATTGGGGAGGTGGTTAGAATGGCTAGAACAACCGTTGTGGGGAGGTCACATGTGGGAATCGATTACATTTCAGTGTGTACAATCTCATAAGGAATATAATCTGGCTTAATCCTGGGATGGAAGTGTGTTTCTTAATACTCTTTTGACCGAATGATGATTGTTGAATTTACTAATGCGGGGGTTTGCCAACAATGGCTTGGTCATCCGTAGCCAATAGGAATATATCGGTAGGACTCGGGTATGCGTGTGTATGTCATTGGTAAAAACAAACAACTGAAAAACAAACAATGACGTTCTCAATGATGGTTAAAACGTTGAACTACAGTGTGGAATGAAACTGTTGTTTGATGAATATAATTCGATTCGGGTACAATCTGCAATCGTATTTGATGATACAAAAGCGTGCAAAACGTGCCAAAATACTCGTGGTAGGCAGGTCTGCACACCTTTTGCTAGCAAGGCCTTATGACGCTGGGTTTCATCATCGATGTGTCGATACTTTCACTCTGGTGATGAGTGCTAGCAACCCTACATTTTCATGTACAACCTATAGCTGTTAACAAGATGGGGTATATTCAGTGACATTATTTGAACATGGATAATTGGTAAATTGGTGTCAGTCTTATTTATCAGTTTGGAATCTCTCCCTGGGCCATGCGTTTAGTTCCTGATTCTGCAGCCTCATGCATAGTGACTCATTTTTTATGTCGATAACGATTCGCAGAGAGTTTTGCCTCCAAATTGCGACCCACTTTCCTTCTCTCTAACTTTGAGTGTATCAGAGTCTTCTGCGGTGTTTTTAATGTGGAAAGGGGTTTCGAGACGAAACAAAATTCAAGTCTCAGCATACGATCTGCAAACGGGCCGGTATCTTACTTCGTCAGTTGTGGCCCATGTATTCACTGTGTGAGCAGTTGCCATGTCACTACATCTACATATATGACATTACTAACCCACCATATGAGGAGACTAACAGGATTGGTTGCTGGACACATGTACTGGTTTCAGCAAATTGGGTACTTCGATACTTGCGATGTTGATTATTGGTTTGCCTGGTCCAAACTCGAATATTTACAAACCACTGCCACAGAGAATAATTTTCATGAGTGTGGCATCAAAGTACAAAAAAGAGGAGGACAAAAAGTTTACGCTACTTCAACCCCCTATGAGGATACAGCCACTAACAATCGTAGCTGCTGATGCATATTACAATGTACCATGTTTAAAATACCAAGTGTCTTGTTACATATGAGTGCAGCATCACAGTACAAACAACATATATTAAGTTACCTGAAAACTGGGAAAATATCATTACAAAGTAAACAGCACCATCTTCCTAGCGGTTAAAGCGTTCGTTCGTCACGCCGAAGACCCGGGTTTGATTCCCCACATGGGTACAATGTGTGAAGCCCATTCTGGGCGTTCCGCGCTATGATATTGATGGGACATTGCTAAAGGAGTCTTAAAACTAAATTCTGTCATTTTTCTTCCAGACAAGGCTTTCCCGAAAGTGAAATACCCTCTCGTTGCATTCATAGTGGGAACTGTGGGATTCGTGACCTTCATGACTGTACACAGACGTTTTCATCTTCAAATGCTCGGAATGTTCCAAATACATGGCACTTGTCCAGATGTACTAAAATATATGGTAGTTGGTACATGGGCAACTCGTCATATTTCAAAAAAGGAGGAAGATGAAATTGAAGCATTTCTACTACAAGGCCTCTACCCTGTAAACGGAAGCAGTAATTTCGAACTGAACGATAAAAGATGCGGGAATGTGAGCTACTATCCATGGAAGTCACATGAAAGATTGGCTGCCTGGACCCGTGCATTGTGTAACCCAAGGGGAAATAATCCTTGTTGCTATAACAACAAGTGTCAGATGAAAACGATTCCAGAATGCGTTTGTGAGAACTGTTATGACCTTCGACCACAAATCCATGCCGAATATTCAGATTGGATCCCAGACAACGCCAGGTAATTTATTAATACATATTTGTGCGTTTTACGTCTTGTGAAATAAACGTGTATATCAATGGGGTTACCTAGATACAGTTTTTGTTGTAAGTTATTCCTCAGTAATAGACATTAATTAATTAAGTAATAAATATTCAATTAAACGATCGATCGACAGTATTTCAGTTATATCGAACATGACTTCTGTGTTTTAGCATGTGCGTCTAATTCCCAGACATTATTTTGTATTCGTGAAATTTGGATTGGAAACCTGTAGTATGGTGCAATACTTCCAGTATATACTTGTTCAGACTTACCTCTAATATTAACGTGTCTTAAGTGCGATCAGGGATTCTCTACAACGGGGAGAGGTCACTCGCCTGCTTTCTTCACCATTTGTACTAATTAACGTGTGCCTGGTCATGCTCCAACGCACACAGTGACTTGGCTCGTTCCTAGCACAACTTCAGTTGTGTTTTACAGGACTTCAGCCAGTTTGTTGTATCAGTCGGAATTTTACAATGAATGAATGAAAGAATTATAGTAAGAATTAAGAGCAAGAATTATGTGAATGAATGAATGAATGAAAGAAAGAATGAAAAGAATAGAAGAAAGAAGTAGATATGTGAATGAATGAAAGAATAAATGATACACCACGGCATTCCCTCCCAAAACATGTTAAAAAACGCAAAATTATCGCAAGAACACATGTGTTAACATCAGTTAACATCTACTTAGAGACAGTTTTGTTCACATTAATTATCAATTCAGATATCTCATGTGGGGAATGGAATGGACATTAACAGAAAGTTAACTGACACTGTCACACTGCCATCCAAAATAAAGTGTAAAACTGTCACAAAGTTGTTCGACAACACCTTTCCAGTTTTGTCAAATAATAAGATCAACAAGAAAGAAAGAAGTTATGGAACTATAACCCTCAAGCATCAATGGCGAATCAGATCAGATCGGCAATATGTCATCTCTTTCACACACCTCAAATACACCCTTACATTTTGTTTTAGATTAGGAAACTATTACTATTACTTGCAGACACATTTCACCTGATAGTATATTGCCCTCAAAGGAATAAAAGGTGCATGTGAAAGATGTTTTTGAAGTAATAACTAGAAACACTCAAACTACAGCGTGTAGTATTTCAATGGCGGATCAGAACATATCGGCGATATGTCACATTTTTCACACACCTCATATACACCCTAACATTCTTTTTTAGATTATGAAACTATCACGGTTTCTTGCAAACAGATTTCACTTGAAAGTATATTCCTCTCATATGAATTACAGGTGTATGTGAAAGATGCTTTTGAAGAAATAACTGGAAACACTCACACGATGGCCTGTAGCATTTCAATGGCAGATCGGCGAAATGTCATATTTTTCACACACCTCAATTACACCCTAACAATTTTTAGGTGATAAAACTGTCACTATTACTTGCAAATACTTTTCAACTAAAGTCATGTTTTCCTTCTAAAAAATAAACGAATGCGTGAATGAAGTTTTTATCGGCACAATTTAGTCTATCTTGGCGGTGAATCAAGAATGAGAAGCCAGTGAGCTATAACATACCGACCTGAAACTTTACTACAAATCTACTGTCCTAATATGGACACTAATACCAATTATTTGACTTACACTCAAGTGACAAAGTAGGTAACCTATCTTCTACATGTAGGATTTCAGTTGTTACAACACTCAGCGAACTTAATCAGCTGTTTAATAATCAGCTAATCGGGCTAAATCTTAAATACTACGCTGCCGCCATATTGGCTACACTGGTTACGTAACGACCCAAGACATGCGTTCACCGGCTTTTCGAGGAGTTTCTTCTCCCCCTCTATATAGGCTCCCTGGTGCGATGAATATCATCTTTCGCGTAAGGGTCGACAATCTTCAAGCAAGATCGGTTTAACCAGTCTTGCTTCAGAATGGCTAAGCTTTGCTATCAGTGTATATGTTCACTTGCTGTCACGAGCATCGGTATACGCAAACGAGATACGATAACATGTGTCAGCCAAGACAGTGAGTCCGACCACCAGATGCTATTAGTCGTCTCTTGCGACAAAACATTTTGCTGAAGATCATCTGTAACTCGTACCGTCAAGCGTAAATACAAATCGTCTTGTGTTATTGTTTTGCTTTTTTGTTGTCAGATGTCAACTGGAAACCTTCACCCCAAAAGCTGCCTGTGACCTTCTCCGGGGAGGCACGTACCACTTCTATGGAGATTCCATTGTCAGAATGGTGTTCTTAGCCTTCATAATAATTCTAAAGTGAGATAATCAATATGGCGGACTTCGACCAAACGCTCCAGCACGTACGTAAATACTTCCTGTGATAAAACAGCCATGACAAGTATGCATAATGTATGCACGTATGTGGTGTATTAACACATATTTATGTAACTCAGTCCAGGAACCTACAATCTTTGACCCAAGAGCCAAAAGCCTGCTTTAAAGTAACTTTGGTTTATGTTTACAAAAACGTAGAATGAATGTCAGACTGGCAGTTTAAAGAGTTGAGGACAAGATGGCCACAAGACACGCTGTCTTCTCTTTATAATCAGTATGACGGACATCGACCAGATGCACCTTAAATTGTTTGTTCGTCAGGACTAGATACTTTACATACGAACAATTCTTTTGTGACACAATATTATTTTCAGATATCAAGAAGAAGTGTTCTGGAATGTATGTCTTTCCCACACGAAACTGTCGAAAATTTCTTGACTACACACCAACACTCTGCAATGGAACAATAACTGTGCTGTTCCGTCATTATCCACAGAGTCTGGACATTCCTAAGATGAGAAAGGACGTCAAACAGATTGTGGGAAAACCAAAGTCTATCATCTTCTTCGGTGCAGGTACATGGCAACATTTTGACATATCTGCAGGGAAAAAGTACGCCTCGGAGGTGATCTCTGTACGAGCAAACAACACCTGGCCAAAATTGCTATGGTCAGGGTTTCACTACTTTGGCTCCTTCCACAGAGCATTGGTACCAACGTCAAATAATGATCATGCTGAAAAGTTCAACATGTATATGAAGGACCTCGTGGAAGCGTCCAACGTCCCTATGTTTGATACCTTCAACATGACGAAAGGAGTGCGGAGCGTGGATGGCGTGCACTATGGACCTGGGGTCAACTTTGTAAAAGCTCGGATATTCTTGCACTACATGCAGGAGCTACAGCGTCAAGGAAAGTGGTAAACACACGTGTTAGAATGCTGTCCGACTCTCTTGGTATTAGGAACCCTCAGTGCAAACCTTGACTCCTGGAGGAACCTTAATGTGTGAACTGGCTGTCTGTATCTGTCAAACAAAGCTCGAATCTTCTTGAACTACAAATTGGAGCTGCAACGTCAAGGAAAGTGGTAATGATAAGCTAACATTGCCTAGTAAGAGCCCCTTCAATGTCGACGTCATACTGTTACATAGTTGCATGCAAAGAGGAGCACGCCTTTGTCTTTTTGATATCCCCCCCACTAAACGTGTGATGTATGCATTTGGGTATTATAGAATATGTTTCCCAGAGCTTCCAATTTCCAGATCCCCACAAAATTATGACTCATATCATTTTCCTGTATCCTGTTTTTTAAATCAAAGGTTTTTTAAAAATATCTCCACAATACATCTGCATCAACACTCATACGTGGGACAAGGTATTGTGAGGTGATCGTGTGTAGTAAATACAGGGAGGAATTAAAGCGTAATCTTAACACATGGCTGTATCCTTAGAAGAGGCTGCTAGCTGCTCAGATGTTAATAGTGCTCAACACTTGCTAACGTCAGTGGCAAGGAAAGAGAAATATGACTTGTTTGGATAAGTTTCATTTAACGGGGGAAGAAAATGATTTTTTGAAATATCGTCTTGTTAGAAACAAATTTAAGTCATCGTGTCGCCAAAAGAAAAGGCTGTACAAAAGCCGCTGGAACTTTTCGGTGACACTTTTGTACTATCTAACGCTCTTGATACAAAGGAATGGAAGCAACTCAAGTTTTTCACAAAGGGTAATTTTCAGTCCAGTTCCATTATCCCAGAGGAATGGCATCTTTAAGACTCTACTTCATGAAACTCATTTGGAATTATGCTGTGACTTCGACAACCATGTTCAAAACCTTTTGAAGGAGTATTAAATTAGTGCAGCATAAATTATTTAGATGGGGAAAATGTGAAATTTAATAATGGTTGGGGCAGTGAAATTACTTTTTATCAGGGAATAGAAGTCACTCTTATTTTCTGCCATGTTCAAGCAGGAAAGTCACTGACTGCAGGAGACAAAACTGGTTACCAAACACTATGTCATTCACACTCTTATTAATGAGTCACAACAATAACACTGAACTGAGCAAAAAGTAATATGCCAAAGGATAGGGCAGCACGTTTGGGTCAGTTTAAACCAAGATCATCAAATCCAGACTGCACTTGATGAAGCTCACGATACTGCTACAGGAGCTGATAACATACGTTATCAACTTCTGAAGCATTTACGACGATATTTAGAAACTCTTTACATATTTCTGATGATACTTGGACGTCAGGGAAATTTACTTCTTCATGGCATGGCGCTGTAGTAGTACCAATACCTAAACCTGGTTGTGACCATAAGAATCCGCCCAATTTTCGACCTATTTCATTAACTAGCTGTGTTTGCAAAACCATGGAATGCATGGTAATAATCGACTTGTTTGATACTTGCAAATGACAATCCTTACAACAGATATTTAATGTGGTTTCCTTAAAAAAACAGAAGTACTGTCGAACATTTGTCAAAATCACGCTAAGTAATAAGCAGTAAACATATATATATATATGTGTGTGTATATATACACACACACACACACACACACATATATATATATATATATATACATATAGATATATACACACACACACACATATATATATATATATATAAAACAAATTTCAATATATATATTCAAAGGGCATTTGACAGTACATGGAAATATGGCATCTACACTGCGCCGGATTGCAAGTCCGTTTCACTCAATTTATAGGCAACCTTTTAAACGACAGACAATTTCAAGTCCGCGTGGGTTCTTCCGTGTCTGATCATTACAATCAGGATCAGGGTGTTCCACAAGGCAGTACTTTGTCACATACTTGAGTGACACAGAGGTATCGTTATTTGTGGATTGATCTTAATATCTCCTTTCGTGATAAAAATATGCATACTATTGAAGGCAAATGCAGTTGTATTTAAATGAAATAAGTTAGTGGGGTCTAAACCGAAATCTAATTGCATGCATTTCTCTTGACAATGTAAACCACCTAAAGACCCTGAAATATCTCTAGATGGCACACCCATCAAAGCTGTCAAGGAGGCCAAATTCTTGAGAGAGTTTCTTACTAACACTTAACGTTTTTACCACGTACTAAATTCCTAAAAACACTTAAACTTCCTGAAGACGCTTGACCTGTTGAGGTGATTTGAAACTCTAAATGGGGATGAGATCAAGCTACCCTCTTCAATCTCTGGTTTGCTCCAAGCTTGATGTTGGGCCTGCAACAGCAACCTATTAATGTTAGGTTTTGTCCACCACTAAGGACTAAAACTTTGCCTCTGGTCCTTTTGAACCTCTCCAATAGACAGTCTCTACGTCGAGGCCAATGAAATAGCTCTTGCACAGCGCCTTATACCTTTACAATATATTACCAAACTATACTCCATTAATCTAACCCTGCACATAACTGTGTCTTCAATATGAGGAGTTATACCACAAGAAATCTTCTCTTCTTGCACGTCTTGAGCACAGAATTAAAACCTTCATTTCTGCTGTCGGGATGGAGCTGCAAAATATAACTAGTATTTCTAGGAACACATTAGCCGATTTTGCTGCTAAAGCAGCATTCAACAAATCTGTGACACCACTTCTTATTCCGCACACTTATTCCATTATAGAACTACTATTAGTTCATATATTCGTGATCTCATGAATAAAATCCCTATATTAGTTACACCTACATGGTTTACACCTAGAGATTTGAAGAGGTCATCATACGACGATGTCGCATTGGCCATACTATATACACCCACGAATATTTTTTGAAAGGCGAATATACCCGAGGTTGTATACGTTGTGATGAAAGACTGTCAAGCATGTCTTGCTTGACTGTTTTGAGTATTCCATCACTATTTGAAATCTCCAACAATGACGGATCTTTTTTCAAAATGTAAGTTCTCAATTATGGCATTTTAAAAAGGATTAGACTTGTTATGTGATGTGTAAATAAATCTTATTTATATGTATCTCCTTATTTTATTATTGTTAGCTTAGATAAGTAACTGAGATTGGTCGTGGATTTACCCTCGAAGGGGGTTGAAGTATTGTGCCCTTGAAAGGTTACTAAGTTCTGACACATTCAAAGAAATTTTAATGTGCCAGCTGTTCCAAATGCAGTATTGTTGCCATTACACAATCCGTAGCAGCCATGTCGTGTCGAGAATATACTTAACACTGTCATGTGTATAAACCAAATATACAGGACAGTAAGACTCTGGCTATATATCGCCAAACAACTAAAGGTAGATCACAATACGAGGGAACATGAGGATTTACAGTAAGGTAAGAAGCTGGATATATAATGTTCTCGTCACGATATGGCTGAGATATTGTCGATGTGATGTTAAATATTAGTCAATCAGTCTTTGACTTTTGTCGAGATGTGTGGCGCAGGGTAACTCACTCACTGTCGAGATGTCTTCTGCTTTAGTCGAAACTCAAGCTTTGATACAGTGTGTGTAACAAACTTAGCGTCTCAGTTGTTTGGTGCACAAAGAGTTGAAGATAGTGAACTTGCCATTTCGCTCCCACTAAGATGCATAGTCCTTCCTACATATGGTTCCAGCAATGTGTCACAGCAAACTACTCACATCAGTGATTCGCTTTACAAGATCAGTGATGGTTTTACAATGTCAGTGATTCGCTTTACAATTTTCTATAGGAAGAGTCATACACAGTGTACCCCCTCGTCGCTATACACCTGCGATATTGCTGATACGATGTTTCATCTGAATTCAACCACACGTATGCAACTAACCAGTCATCTCTGTGGCCTAGATTTAAAAACTTCAACACGATGGCTTTCAATCCACAAACAGAATCGTCGCAAATTGACGATAGTATGAGCAACCCATATGATCGATGCTCACACTGCTGATCGAAAGATTGTCTGGTACAGACTCGATTATTTACACACCGACGTCATGTAGCTGGAGCATTGCTCAGTGTGGTGGTAAAAATGAACTCACTCACTCACTCGGGGTCATCCTAATCTGTTACACGAGAACACACTCGGTGTTGAGGGCACTGAAAATATTTGAGAAAAACAACACAGTAAAATATATACGCGAAGAATACATTCTGAAATTAAATGTGAACTGGTCAGGTTATATACGCATTAAAACTGGTGTGGACACGGCATCAACTGTCAACTTGTGACTAACACTGAATACATCTCGATCGCACATGATTTCTTTCTGTAGTTCGTAAGGTTGATGTCAAGAATCAAACATTAATGAACATGAAATTGTAAGTTTGACAACTGAGCAACTCCCTATTCTTTAGTAGTAGCTGAGTCTATATAATGATGAAAGCAAATAAGTTATCACATAAAAGGACACATGTTCCTTTATTGTTTTCTGGGTTTCCTCGCAAACTTTGTATCGCAAGGCTTGTGAGAATACCTGGAAAATCAAGGTGACAAAGTCATCAATATCACCCGCAAAATACCCTTCATGTATATGTCCACGAGTTGTGATTATGCCAAATGTATTGATGTGTATATAGAAAGGTAGAAGGAAAGTAATGAAAGGTTTTACAAGTTCTCCAGAAAAGAGCAAAAACCACCAATTTCAGTCTATGTCAAACTTGTTGCCATGGAATTGCCGGGAATGATTTATTCATAATACCTAAACTACCAAAACACGCTAGTACAGTACCAGATTTATCAATGTGCCACGTTTGATGAAGAAATAGAGAAAACTTTCAAAATTCTGCTCTGGAAAAGATACATGTGCTCGGACGGTCTTTGCTTTCAAAGTGATTAGTAATCACTAATGTTTGTCCTTCAGCTCGGATTCCACCAACAACAACGCCAACTTCGCCCGCGTTAAATTTCAAAAGTGTACATTGTCAAACTCCCGCCAAACAGGGAAATAGTGTGGACAAACTTTATCTGTGAAAATAGTTCATTTGCACATGGTTCAGATGAGTCGAATAAAGGAGTGAATTGTTCTATTAAATTGAATTTAGCACTTACAAACATACAAATGTTTAAAACTGCATTTTAATTTGCAAACAGAAACAAGTCATTACCCTATATTTAGAAAAAAAGGAATTTCTCACACGCATATTATAGTTACAATTCATGGTACAGGTCAACTGCGAATTGTTCACAATGAGATGCATGTTCACGCGGAAATACATATATCAGATTTATTGCTTCATAATGTATACATACTTCAGTCCCCCATTGTCATGATCAGTACATACAATGTGAACAATACAAAATACAAATCAGTCAGTCATAAGGCTGGGACGTACAGGGCTGCAGCGGATATGCATTTGATACAGATATATTGACTAGTTGGGTCTGGACATGTATGTTGTCTATATTCGTGAGCAAACTCAGATATATTTAAGATTAATTGACTGCGAACCTGTTGAGTATATTATGTTCGCCATATGATATACAATTCTTAAATTCTTCCTTACTCTGGTCAGACAAACATGCACTGAAAGCTTTGATACAAGCGCCTCAGAGACGTTGTTTCTGTCTTCGGTTCTGTAATACTTGTCACACAGGGCACAATCTTTCGCAAAGATTTTCATGCTGGCTATATTTACACCATATGCTACTTTTACTTGGAAGTGGTGCTGAGTATTTTCCCTAGTGTGTACAAAACAACAAACCAACCACAGAAACATATAGAGCCCCAAGCAAACAGGCAGAAAAAGTGAAGTTTATGGCTCTTGGATTAATTCTGAATTCAGTTTTCACAAATTTGATAGGAATCGCACTTAGTCCTCCCCGGTAACATAGGTGTGAACAAGAACACAGCAGGAGGTATGAAGTAACATAAAATTCCAGTTGTCGCTTCCTCTTCTACATTTACAGTTAGCCAGTAGTTGGGCTCAAGCTTTAATCTGTCTCTGTCGCCTGTGGTCATATCTTCACTCGCCACCACGACCTGAAACTCCAGAAACACACATGCGAAGGCTACTAGTATTGCAGAAGAAAATGAGCTCAAAAATCTACGTTTAATACAAATCTAATGCGACTGAGGTGAATACCATTATTTTCAACTCTGTAATTGCTGAAGGGTTGTTTGTTAATTAACATCGCAACGCAATATTCCAGCGACATGACTGCAGCCTGGAAATAATCGAGTATGGAGCTGATAATCACTCGCAAGGACATCAAACAAGATGTCAACCAGCATAGGTGTCAATCAAGTCCAGCGAGCCTAACCACCCAATCTGATTATCCACCTCTTATTAAGAATTCTAATTAAAATCTTTATGGGTTAATTGCTGAACGATAACTTTGTTTCTGTGTCCATGCAGGTACCAAAAGTAATGTAAATCCCCCTGGTTCCTAGTATGGTGATCTATCTTCAGTTGTTGGTGATCTATAGCCTCTTTGTATATTATATATTATCAGAAATGGGCTGTTAGTTTTACCTTCAAATGCTAGTTTTAAATTCGAATTGTGACACTCTAGTTATTTTACCGTACTTTGATGACGGGTTTTATAATATATGCATAATTATTCTTTATAAACATGTTTGTTCTCGTCACGATATGGCTGAAATATTGCCGATGTAACGTTAAAATATACCTCACTCACTCACTCACTTTCTGGAATCATAAGGACTGCACCAGCTCGTCAGTTTTGGTGTATATCACACATATTTCAACATAATCTGTTTTATAAATCCTCAAGATAACTTGTGACCTTGTTTTGTTTTATTTCCTGTCTCTGCTGCACAAGGTGTTCGGGATTCACTGAGTCATCCTGTCTGTGATGGACACTTTCTCCCACATACGTGTCACTCAATCTACCATCTGATCGTTAATATTAATTAATAACCAATTTGGACTTAGTTTATACACGAGGAGCATATGTTCCGCCGTGCCGCTGCACGGAAACAGAGCCGATGCAATGTTCAGGCGGAACTTCACTTAAAAGCACTCATAACTCACGTATGTGACTAGCCAACCATCCCGATAGCAAGCCTCAGAAAAGGCAAGACCAATGAATTCCATACTGCAGACAGAATCTGCAACAAACTGAAAAAAGAAATCATTTCTCCAAATAGGGATTATTATACTCCCATGTGTTTCAGTGCAGTAGGGAGGCCGTATAGAGGTCCCAAATCCCTTCAGATAATTTAAGAAAATGTTGAAGGCAGTGTCACATGTATGAGACCCACTTTACCAAATGCAGATGTTAGTAATAATTTCCGAAAATGAAAACGTCTTGACAACATCAGCATATCTGGCAAGTAGTGTGATCAGTTATACGTCTGTACCTTTCTCAAAACCTAGAAGCAGTGTTGTTTTGCCGTGGACGGGGTCTGACAGGACACTTAGTTTGGTCAAAAAATGCCGTGTAACATTTTCATGCGAATGAGGAACGCCCGCAAACTCTGAATGTGGTCAGGATTGTAGGTCAAGCAAACAACTGCTACCTTGCTTTACATCCAAGAAACTAAAAACTATGACATCAGACCCAGGTTGTTCACAATTATACGTTACGTCAATATCGACTTTTACACAAATGGAATATATCTATGGAGTAAAACATTTTCAACAATCTGATGTCATAACTAACAGAAGCTTCAACCACTTGGGTTCATCACAAAACGTGCAGAGCGTTGTTTGCTGAAATCTCAAAGTCACCTACAAAGGACGGTAAATGTCATTTTAAGAATCAATAATTTGGGAAGAAGAGATTTTGAATTTATACACATGGATAAAGGTATCACAGCACCCCTTTTCACAGCATCCACGTATACCCGTTACCAAAAGCACTTCATTATTTAAAAAAATCACGTAACTCAGCATGTGTTTAAATTGATAATCAACGCCTAATTGAAGTGCTGGGGTAGAATAGAATGGACTAGGAAGGAACAGAAGGGCCAAGGTGGAGCTGGTAGCAACGCTAGAAAAATAATCACGAGCGTGACTTAGCTCTGTTGTGCGTGAGTGAGTGATAGATGTTGGACAGTTGTCCAGCAGTATCACGGCGGGGGACACCGAAAATGGCCATCACACAAGTGTACATATGTGGGGAATGGAAACCAAATCGGCTTTTGGTGAGACGTGCGGACTCTTTAACCACTGGGCTACACAACTACCCCTTGTAGGACTGAACATGTCTGGCCTTGTTTTCAGAAGATGGTTATGGAATGGGTAGTGCAAGCCATTATGGAATACCAGTGATGTGCCGCTTGTTCCGAGTTTTTATTCTAGGTACTCTTCTGTGCACGATTTTTCGCGCCAAAGACGTGGAACCGATCACCTACCACTATGATCTCATTTCTCATCACGTCAAGACTGACACCAACATGTTATGTTACCTTGAATGTACTCCGGTGTCCTCTCCTCAGTCTGATGTCTCTGCCATTCTTCATTGCAGTCTCAACTTTTCCACACGACCCTCCTACAGTCACAACCAAATCAGCTCTGGAATCTGCATATCGTTCCGACCCGGTCCGGACGGTTAGCGTGTATGTTGCAAGTTTCCCTGTGATTTAGATCAGGAAAAAAAGACAGCAGCATTCCAGACTGGCAGCTCTTCAATAAGTCATGCTTCCAATATCGCCACTAGAATTTAATCCCCACAGAAGCTAGTTAATTTATTATCATTTACACGCCCTCAAATACGTCATCAGTCTATTACGTATTTCGACAAAATAAATACCGCCCGGTTGACTGCTCGTACAGCAGTTAAAGCTCACAAAACCGGCATCCGCTATTGTGACTCTCCCGTTGATTGGTTGAGCTTGTATTAACGACCCAGTAGACTACAGTTAAGTACGGTGGATTATGGATAAGTAGTTGAGGCAAATTGCTGAGTGAAACGTGTCACTTGTATTATAATTTAACTTTTTTTCACCTCATGGGTTATATACACGTACGTTAGTGTGGTCTTTCCTATTGATTATTGTTAATACAAAATATGGTGACTATCAACATGTTGTTCAGTCGTATTTTACGGCACAGAGAAGATCGTTGTTGGGTTGAGAAGGGTAAAGTTCACTAAATCAGCACGCTCTCTTTACCGGTATTTTTGTCGGTCCAAACGCATGCCGGTTTAGAGGGCATTCTGTTATTTGAAACATGCTCTGGTGTCCAAGGTTAACCACGGACATTAAATGAAAGTTATCAACACAGATTATTCGTGACACTGGATAAATATGTTATCTTTTTCTCTGAATGTATCAAGATATAGATAAAATTAATTTAGTATAAAACTGAATATAAACTTGGAAAAATATAATAGAGTTTTGTAATAGGGTTCATGTTCAAGTTATAACTCACAACCACTAAGCTTCCCAAAATCTGTTTATGAACTCCTAATGTGAGACTACTATAACGGCATGTTATATAAAGTTAATATGTCAACTGTCCAATTATTTCCGAGAGAAATATATGCAAATGCAGGAAGATACATACGAGGACATTTCACCGTACATTTCTGTTGATACACCACATCTTCCGTTGTCCAATCCTCGGCCCCATCGTCACAGGCTTCAAGAGAAAGCACAGTACAATGCAGACAATAGCGCAGAGATTTACACTGAACAAAAGGTAAGAATATGTCACCACGTCATATCCCTGTGCTTACAAAAGGTGAACCTGTGAAGGTCCCGGGGTAGAGTAGGCTTTCAACAATCCAGGCTTGCCATAAAAGGCGACTATGCTTGTCGTAAGAGGTCACTAACGGGACGGGGTGGTCAGGCTCGCTGACTTGGCTGATACATGTCATCGGTTCCCAATCGACGCTCATGTTGTTAATGGCATTCTGTGGAAGACAGCTGTAACATCAAAATCATTGAAAGGATTGGTATATCTGATGATCATTGATCTTGATTTCGATCTCATTAATGTAAACAGTTAAAATATGACGGTTGGTGCTATTTATTAAACACACACATTCACTCTCACGCACTTTCACACACGCACGCACTGCAGTGGAAGTAGTCTGAAGTCACTGGGACTGAAGTTATAATCCGGTTTAAACAAGGTGCTTGTTTGTAGAGCTGATGATAAACGTTTAAGCCATGGATGGGACTGAGATTTTATGCCGGTGTTTACAACGTGCCGCACAGATGCCACTTATGACATCTTTCACTGTACAAAATATGTAAAGGTAAGATATATGGTAGGAAATGCATACCTACCTTCTCTCCCATAACCGTGGCAGAGTTTGCTGTTTTTGTTGTACACAAAATACTCACAGTAGATGTGTGTCCAACAGGACACGCCACAAGAAACGAGGTTGTTTTCAAGAACAGAGTACAATGGACGTATTTCCTCCTGGTTGTTTACGTCCTGTTTCCTGCACCTGTAGGACACGTGATAAACAGTGCTACGAACGTAAATTGTACAAAACACCCACGTGTACCAAACCTTCTGGGCAGGGAGGAGCGTCATCCTTCATAAGAAGGCAACTACAAAGTGAGAAAAGGGTTGGCAGAATTATTTATCCGCTGAAATATCTTGAGAAATGTATCTAGCTAAATGAAATTGAATACTACCATTCATTTCCAATAAAAAAGGTGATTTCGTAGAAAAGTGATTTTTTTCGTGTTGATTGTCATCAAGATACACTTTATAAAAAAATCAGTCAAAAAATGCCTCTGGCAGTTTGGAATTCAATATGCATTTTTGAAAGGTTGATTTGTAAAACAAGTTTTAAGTGTCAATCATAAAATATTGATTGATTTAGACAACACTGGTTCTACTGGAATTTACATATGCGTGAAAGGATATTAGGGATATATGGTCGGTGGCACAAGTTTTTATAGCAGGGGTATTTTCGATGGTAATCTCATAAATATTTATATTTACAGAACACTACATAGCGTGTGCTAAAATGATCAAATATACGAAAACATGTTGAACCCGTGGAAGCCGGATTCCTTAAATGGCTGACTTTGTGGAATAGCGATTTAATACTGTAAGTATGCTGTCGAATCCTGGATCGACTCAACCTTTAAAAAGTACCTGAATTTTCACTGTGTCACATTCAAAGTGTATAACTCGTCTGAAACAGCAAAAGTTGGAAGTTTCTCTCAAATTTCAAATTGACCAAACGCGCTAGTTTGCAGCAGACTGGTTGTCTCCTTCTAGCGGGTCACAGTTCGCCATGGCTATTGTTCTAGAACAACTTGGCTTGCCTCGATTTGCCGTGAGGCTTTCAGTCTTATGCTCCAAACAAGAAGTGAAACCATCCAGAATGATTCACTCTTCAAAATGACCTTTTCAGATACCATAGAGTACATAAAGAAGGCTTGCAAAGGAATTTTCAAACAGTTAACAAATACAGTGGAAGCTTCCTAAACCGGCACTCACGGGGACTGAAGAAGAATCCGGTTTAGACAATATGCCGGATTGTAGAGCTGGTGATAAATGTACAAGACACAATGGGACTGAGATTTTATGCCAGTGTTGACAACTTGCCGGTTTGGACAGGTTCCGGTTTGGGCAGAGTCCGCTGTATATGAACACAGTGACAACGAGAACCAGACCAGAACTTGTGCAATAATAACTGCGTGGACTTACGTGGGATGCATATACGTCAATTAACTAGAAGCAGAAATCTGACATCTGACCATATATGAGGACTAATACCTTTATATATTGGTCCTGTCTGCCAGTAGCACCGGTGCTGTATTTAACAAGGGCAATTTAACTGCCACTTATAACTATTTCTGCCATTTGTTTCTGTAGAAATTCCTGTGTGCATTAAAACCCATTTAGCTGAAGACATTTCTCAACGATCAATTGTGTGAAACCTAATGGATACAAATGTGCCCGCATCGCCCTACCAACCCTCTATCTCCTTTATAGTTGCCTTCCTATGAACTATGAACTTCCTCCCTGCTCGGGAGTTTTGGTGCATGTGGGTATTTGGGACAGTTTTCGTTCGTAGCCCTGTTTATCGTCCTATGCATGCAAAGAACAGGATGGCAAAAACGAGGAGCAAACAGATTATTCACTGTTCTTGAACATAACTTGGTTTCATATGCAGTGACCTGTTGGACAGACACCTACACTCGATATTTTCTGCACAACAGACAACACAAACTATACCATGGTTACTGGGAAGATGTTCGGTGCACATCGTTGTTCACAGTTTACTATATATGAAAGTGTGTGTGATGTTAAAACTACTGGTAACGTCTTGTAAACCATGCAACTTGTAAGCAATGCAACTTGTAAGCAATGCAACTTGTAAGCAATGCAACTTGTAAGCAATGGCAGATAGACGTGGTCCATGAAAACCGCAGTTTAGATGTTGCTGGACATATCGGGTACTTTTATTACATACATAGACTTTAGCTTGATCTAACCCAACACCATGAACATACTGAATTATGTGCAATTTTAGCTGATCTCAAACATAAAATCAGACTAAGGATACCAGGTTCAAGTTAACATTGTCTAGATTTCACTGTCAGTGTTTCGAGTATCAATAGTTAAGCTACTGATCGATCTAAAACATTTACCAACACCGACCACAATAAACTTTAATGCTTGAATCAAATGCACCTCTTCCAAATTGGTAATTGATCCGGGAGCAAAACGCAGAGTTACGGAACAGATGTCGGACATGTAGCTTTTGGATTGATTTATGTTTGCGTATATGATTATAAATATGAATCATAGCTAAGGTCATATCAAAGAAAATAACCAAAGTGTAAAGCTCATTTGAAATAGCAAAATATTGGCACAAAAACCCATCCAAGTCTGAGGGTAATTGTCCTGTCCCTCTTTAAAGGCACGAGCATAGTCTTCCCACACCGACTGACATGAGACTGTCTGAATAACCGATAAAGAGATAAAGAGATACCCTTTCCCAAACCACAGAACAAAAACCGACTTGCAAGTTAGCCTTCAAGACCAGGAATGAACCATGTGCTGCTTCCAAGGGCAAGGGGACGTGTGGATATGTTGGTACTGTGAAATATTGTACACAAAGTAGACGTGGGGACATGTTGGTGCTTTGAGATAGTGGAGGCAATGGGGACGTGTGGACATGTTGGTGCTGCGAGATAGTGGAGATAAAGGGGACGTGTGACATGTTAGTGCTGTGAGATATTGGAGATAAAGGGGGCGTGTGACATGTTAGTGCTGTGAGATATTGGAGGTAAAGGGGACGTGTGGACATGTTGGTGCTGTGAGATATTGGAGATAAAGGGGACGTTTGGACATGTTGGTGCTGTGAGATATTGGAGATAAAGGGGACGTGTGGAGATCTCGTTGCTGTGACTAAGAGTGAGAAAGACATCAGATTGAGGAGACGAAGCAAACGTATATTCGGGGTGGGTTGAAGTGTCTAGAGTGGAGTGTTTCAGATCACCGTTGGACAATGAATGTCAGGCTATTGTTCTCACCTGGAAACACACACTCAAAGTAACCTGACAGTTCCAGGCTATAAATGTGCAGGACAGTGACTCCATATAATGGAGGAAGTTCAACTGATTGCCATACAGATCAATCCGAATGTGGCTCAAAATCAAACAAGTATTTTGTAAATATGTGTTTGTAAATGTTTCTCATTTCTTATGAAATAGGTTTCGTACATCGGACACTGCATTTCATAGATAGTAAAATGAGGACACTCTTGCCTATATTTTGACCACCACCGTCTACTGCTTCAAAGAGGTACATGCTGCTCGTCATTTGAAGGTATGATTTTGATGGTATGAAGATAAGTCTTTATATATGGGAAATGGGAATGAGTGCACATCACATCGGCACTATCCCAGCTGCACAGCTGTGAAGATGTAACAAATATGACTCGTCGTGTAGAAAATGGTTATTGGTTAAAATCAATCATTACCGAGACACAAAGTTGAATAGTATGTAGGAAGGAATATGCGTTTTAGATGACATGGACAAGTATATGTTTGATATATGATATTTATGAAACTGATGTGTTATGAGTTTGGTGCAACCAGTATGGTTGAGCGGGGTAGGTGCAATTGTAAGCAGTCGTCTTAATTGATCAAAACTATTGCTCTTTTCGTTTATTCGTGTGGTTTTGGTGTTTCAGGTTAAATTAGAGTATGAAGAGACAGCTAGAGGTGTCCCATGCAGAGCGAGCCTCAAGACAGACTACAGGGTCAGTGCAAATGTAGATAATAAGACAACTGGAATAGTGTGTCTCCACTTGGATCGGTCATCATGTTTGCTCGGCAGTATGACACCTGTATCTCGCAAATGCAAGGTTTCACGGATGTTGGAACATTAAAGGCAGATATATTTCCGCCTGAAAACAGTCATAGTTCTGCTCAAAGTGAACAGGTAACTATATAAAGTTGGTTTCCCTTCTCCAAGCATCATTAGATTTTGGATAATGTTTGCTCTGAATAATATATATCCAGTCAGGAAGGAACTGACTTTTCGTGATTCTTTCAGTTGCATTCATCAATAAATATAAGATTGTGTCTCAAATGGATACCTACTTCATCTTTCCTATTCCAAAAGACGGTGTTTGCTTAGAATAACCAGTAATTAAAGGGAGAATCAGGATTGACTATTCTACAACGTTGACGATCACGATTTATCAGAGGCATTTATTTGTGCTATGTTCCTTTCAAAGGGATGTAGAATTTCCCAGGAAGAAGGACGTATTTAACACATTCTACATTGGTTCCTTAACATATTGCGAGTGTTGGGTGTTTCACTGTAGACACACATACCCAAAACCTGAACATGTTAGTATCACAAACTTACACTGACTAATTCATATCATTGAGGGATGGAAGGGAAATACGGATTCACCTGGTACTCAGAGATTAGTGACATGTCGTGTTCACATCTCTTTGTATCCAACCATTAACTGGATCAATCCACATCTGTTTTCAATATTCATTAAGGTCCGTGTTCCTTCTCTTTAGTCTCCTTAGTTAGTTTTTGTGTGAAATATGTTCAGTGACCCAGATCAACACTGTGCATGTGCTGATGTGCAGATTATTCAGGTCAGCTTGAATGTTTCTTAAACTTAAATATATAGACGAAAGCTTCATTTGGAGAAGAAGATACTATATTTAATGAAAGTTACAAAATATGTGTTACTATGAGAACATTAGTTCAGTATGCGCTTCACCACAGCGTGACAATTAAGATTCCACGATATCCCATGTACTGGGGTAGATCCAGTCATCAGCATCCAGATCGATTTCACATGGGAGGATCATGTGTCTCCTATCTTACCAACTGCGGGTCAACGTTCCCGGTGATATTCCGGCCCTGACATGGCTGGTCCAGAATCGGTCATGCAGGCAGCCTTGAAGTTTGACTAAACCTGACTATTCACTCAGAGCTTAAAAGATCGAAACTATACCACATCGACCTCACAATGAATGCCATGTGTCAATATTAGAGAAACACTGTAAATGTTTGATACATGAACCAGATAGTATGTACATCACAAGAATCATTATCAAAAGTAAAGTCAAGTAAAGATAAAATAAAAAAAGTGAAGACTTATTTTCAGAACTCAGACAGCCCGGGTATAGTGTAGGCATCATTGAAAATTACAGATTGTTGAAAAACCTTTCCGAATTCAGAACTTCTGCATTTGAGGGAAGCTTTTAATAAATCAGTATTGTGAAATATCGCAGTGTGTAAACTGCCGACCCCTTCACCAAAAATTATTTCACGGAGCAGAGAAAACAAGCCTAAGATTTCATCGTCCAGAGGGGCTTAAATTTGATGGAGGGAAATTACAAAAGAACATAGCTTTAATTGTCTCCAATTAAACCCATAGTAGGCGAAAGAAGGCGGGTGACGTCAGAGATGACTGTTAAACGTAAGTGGGCTGCTTTGTTATTTAACCAACACAATCCAGAGATCAACAGCATGAGCATCAATCTACGCAATTGACACATGATGACATATTTAACGAAAGGCATAAGTTGCTGAAGACCTCCACTACTTGGCCTTTTCCGCTTGTATATTTGGGGGTGCTATCTTTTAACCAAAACAAAAACAAACACAAAAAATGACAAAAAATAATTAAAATAAGATAAAAAAATTATTTAAAAAAAACAAAAGAAGAAAAAACATGATTTTCGGTGAAAGTAGCAAAGACACTCAAAATATAATGAAAAACTCACATATGGGATATTTAGCATCTTCCAGCATGCATTCATGACAATGTATTTTTAATTATCATTTTATATACCCGTAAATACCTCTAGAAGACATCTTCATGTGAAACATCTATTATTTATTAATAATCAACGGCAAATAGGATATAACCGAAAAAGAGGCTTACAGTAAAAAGCCTCTTCCAGATAGGATGCATTATGCCATGGTGATGATTCGGTGCGTTTGCATATTTTGAGTAGGCCAAGTTGGTAGAAGTAATTTCGTTTCACTCGGAAAATACAACATCATCACTAGAGGCTGAAAAATATCATGAAATTAACCTTCCCTCGTGTGCTTTGACCTGTTACAGATATAGCATATTCAAGCACTTTGCGTACACCGACAGTGACCAAAGATTTCACAGCGAAGTAAAATGGTTCTCCGGCTTTAAAACATTTGTCTGACAGTGGTCAGGACACGCTAAATATAATGATATACCCAATATCGGACATTAATGTCGTGAAACACGCCCTCGTGCCCTTTTATAAAGAGAAAACTATTTGTAGAAATATGTCAGATGGAAATAGGTATTACTTGTTAATGATCAGTCACAGACAGTTTATCTTTGAAAAGGTGGCTTTTTCACTATTTGCAGGGAAAGCATGGTCCAGACATGAAGCACTCTACCACAGGGATGATGTGGTGCATCTGCATATGTTGGGTAGATCAAGTTTATAGCAGTGATTTCGTTTCAGTCGGAAAACAGAACACCATCAAAGGAGGTAGGAAATCGGCAATATTCTCTGTTCATGACACCGACCTTGCCTCGTGTGCTGTGATGTGTCACAAAGATAGCAGGTGCTTGCTCTTTGTGTACACAGACAGTGACCGAAGATGCGACGGCTTCGTGCAATTTCGTAAGTACATGTCTGAAGACCACTATCAATATCTCTGTATATGTCTTCCCACTGATGTTAATCGAATAGCTGCACACAAGCTAAATTGGAATTTTGTTTTCTGTTTAAATAATAATAACATCGCTACGAAAGACATAACTGTTCTGGCGTTTGCCCATCTCACGGAGACACGGATCTCCACACCTCTTTAAACTGTCATGCTTTCTCCAGATGTGATTTGGCGTTATTGATAACCAGTCAATAAACTGGAGTATAAAACACACACTAAATATGATGCCAGCGTTTATGGTAATATTTTTACACATTATATTTCAGGAAACTGTGGCGAGGGTGATGATGTGGGTAATAGAAGACACTCTCATGTGTACAGACAGAAGTGCATTAAGAGATGCGTCATTGAACGTAAGTACTCCTGTATGATCTGTTTAGTCGACTTGTTGTTATGAGTGACACATCTATACTTTGCAGTCATTCCAGATGTTCCTTAATAATAATAACAAAAGCAAAGAAACCTCAGCAACCCCTGCTGGTGAAACCCATGTTTGTCTTGAAGGAAATTGAGTGAGTGAGTTTGGTTTTACGCCGCATTCCGCAATAATCCAGATATATCACGGCGATCTGTAAACAATTGAATCTGGACCAGACAATCCATTGAGCAGTCAACAGTATGCATCAATCTGTGCATTTGGGAACCGATGACATGTGACAACCATGTCAGCGAGCCTGATCACCCGATCCCGCTAGTCGGCTCTTACGACAAGTATAGTCGCCTTTTTATTAGTATTCCCATAATGAGTGATAGGTCAAAACCCTCAGATCAAAAAAATACTTCCTTAAACATTACAACACCCCTTCAAGATGTGGAAGAAACTAGATGCTCGTTCCAAAGCAGAAAAGCCGTGCACTTTGCGAGCTTGACCCTTTCTCTAAGTTAGAAAGGTCAAGCGTGCGCACCAATCCCGAGATGTTCGAAACGATCTTAACCCGAAATATGGTACTGGAAGAAATTTGTTCAACTAAACTTTGGAGTCCCCGACATACAGGAAGTTGTGGGATTAAACTAGCTAAAATTCTCTGGTGAGTTTATCATTTGACATGTTTAAGATGGACACATAGTTTTCCACATATATCTTTGCCTATGAAAGTAATGTTAAAACACTAAGATTTCATTCTGTCAAACTCTTTGATTGGAATCGACTCCTCATATACAGGAAGAGCATATCAGTGAATTTGATAACCAGAGTTGAAAGCCAGCAGTTTAAAAATTCAGTCAGAGGAAAGAACAAGCAATATATCTTTTAAATAATCTGGGAAGGATATACGCTGATGCTGTCGACAGGCCTTTCTGATTAATCTTAGTTTATCCTGTTGTTGAGAGTGTTTTCCGTGCTCAGGGTTATAGGTTTTATAAAGTAGGAAGACAGTATGTATCGCATTTGTGGCCATGTTCTTTTCTTTCGACATCTAAAGTCATGTTTATATGCATAAAATACCCTTAGGTACAATGGACAAAATTCGGTTGTGTGTACATGCACCCACCTTTGCTTCGAATGCTCTGTTACTTTAGTCCTAGTAACTGACTTCGTCGCAAAAGAGCTAAGTTCGTCTATGACAAATTTCAATTTAAAACCTGAAGAAAATATTGGCTCATAAATAGCCATGACTTAGCCTGTACGTCCTATTGTTCTGACTACTTGAATGAGCAGAGACAAACAAGCTTCATCCATTTCCTATCCACAGAGCAAAAGGGAATTTACAAATTAACCTTCAAGACCGGGATGGAGAGACGTGCAGGTTCTAAAGCTGACTTGAGGGTAGATATAACAGGGCCGTGTGGACATGTTGGCACTGCAATCAAGAATTCAAAAGACATGAGACTTAGGAGAGGACGCAAAAGTACATTGAAGGTAGCTGACATTTTATAGGTGTTGATATTCCACTAAAGGTGTTATGTTCTTTTTATGGACTCCCATACTGCATTGAATCAAAGAGGTATATACTGTCTCCTTTCTGTATGGATGATTTTTTTCAGTTTGTTGGCGATTCTGTGTGCGGTGTGGACACTCTTGATCTTGCATTTGCTGATGCCTGCCACAGAGATGAGTGGTTCATTACATATGTGAGTTATATTGTTCGTGGATATGAATTCATGAATGAATTCAGATTGAGCGTCGCATCTGGCCTATCCTAACATACAACGACGAAAAGGTGATATTACAGTAAAAGCTGTCAAAATCGGTATCTGTCCTATCCGGCAACTTGTCAACATAGGCGTAAAACCTTAGTCCCGTCCGTGGCTTGTAGTCTAAGGTGGATTATTCTTAGTCCTGATGAGTGCCGGTTTAGACAGCTTCCACTGTATACATGTATCTAGCACCATTACTGCTAGCCTGCGTTAACACGCATGCACTGCCAGTCCATCACGATAAGGCCTGTGACAATGTAGGTCCGGATATATGGCACTGAAATTCATCGTCCTAAAGCAGGTCGCGGAAAATATTTGCAGCAATAGCATAGAAGGAAATGGTGGTATCACTCTGTCTTATTGTTGATTTCAATATGTTTGTGGATTTTCAGGTTATAGTGGAGTATAAAGCGATGACCACAGAGGACCGAGAGAGTGTCACTTATAAGACAAGCTGCTGGCTAAGCGTGACTGAAGGACATCACCGCACTACTGGAATATCGTGCTACTACGTGCCTCCGTCTGCAGTTATGCTCTTTTTTGGATCTGAGCTTACTGAGTGCAAGCCTTCTCAGAAATGTGAACATTAAAGACAGAGTCCCGCCTTTTCTGTAAACAGTCCCAGTTTTGTTCAACTTTAACCTATGTAACCATCCTGGAAAATATACAGGCGTCCTGTAACTTCTATCAGATCAGGAAACTATGGCAAAGTTGTACATTCACTTACATCGTCCATACGGTTACATCGAAGATGAATTACTCCACCAACAAATGCACACTTCATGCAGTTGAAATGCACCTGGATTATGCACAATATTTACATGTGTAAATATTGTGCATCTGTGTTTTGGTGTAAAGTTTTATCACAAAGCGAAGAAACTCACATTTTTGTACTCTTGTAACCAATACATTTGAAAATTCGTTCTTTAAAATCGTGTGGTTAATTAATACCGAGCGATTTATAGTTGCCAAAAGATCGTCTGCTTCTCTACTCGCTTCGTCTGGCACGCCAACGAAACCACAGACAGGTTACGTAACTCTGTTGACAGAGCCGTGCAGCAACATCATGTGAGGAATTTTCAGTTAGTTGTATATAAAATGTGTAACAATCTCGCCAATTTGCTGATTGTTCGACGTCAACAAAGACATGCCGGGGTCATGTGTTGCCGTCAAATGCTCCCCGTTGTCGGGTGATGGTGTCACCATGAACAGATTTCCACCTGACCCCTCAGTTCGTGTGTGAGTGAGAAGTGTGTATGTATTAAATTTAACGCTTTCTGCTACGGAATGGAGGTTGAGGTCAAGTGAAATTGTTACGTTATAAACAATGTCATGCAAAATCCTATTGATGATCCATCAAATACATATTATACCACCAGTACAAAGTAGATTAGATATTGTAACTCGGAGAAAACAATCCTAAATTGCATTTATGCTCAGACCGGCGGATGTTCGCCACGGTCATAACTCCGTATGAGAATCTGTTAGATTATGTTCTTTTTTCAAGTTAAAAGGTCAAAACTACTTCCTGCTCGAAGGTAAATATGTTTTTGAATCATGACCAAAACGATTTGTGACACCGTTTGTAACTACAAGAATTGCTTGAAATTTTGTTCGCGGAAGTGAATTCAGCACCGTTGTCAGCAAGGTCAATTTAGGGTAATTAAATGTCGAAATGAGTAGGTTTGATAAAGGTTTCATTTATAACGATACTAATAAATGATGTATGCATTTGCACCCCAAATGAGTGTTTGTGATCTTTAAGAATTCGTCAATTTTCAGTGAAGCTCATCATTTATTGATCTCATCACAATAATCTGTTCGAAACTACGAATTGTTTTACAATACACCAGTTCATGTGTAAAAAGTATCTATAAACAGTATCGAATAAAAAAATCTATTTTGGATCAGTTGACTGAAAACATTGGCGACATTAACGCTAAAGAGACTGAACGTTTGATGGATAGTATATTAAACTTTTTCAGGTAGAAGATATTCGTCAGGGACGTGCATAGCTGTCATTGTCAGCAAGTTCTGAAAGTGTCTGAGGATCATGGTGACGTTTTACGGACGTGTTGATTATGTTAGTCGCATGGATGCACGACCAGGTTCAGATCAGGCGATTTGGAAAATCAAAGACACAGTGACGTGGATCCTGCCACGAACCTGTGTGATACAGAAGCTGTCAACGGATAGCAATGACATTGACGACAAACATTTTACCTGAATCAGCACCACTATACTTGACTTCTAGACCTACAAATATATCGATTTCCTACATACCCTGGAGGAAGCAGTTGCGTCATGTTAGATGACGGGATCAGAAAAAATCTAAGCACATGATCCAATTGCCAAACCAATTAGAAATACCCAAACCGTCAATAAAGGGTCTGTTTTCTTTAAAAGTCACATGCAACGCAAAACACAACTTTGCAGATTCAGATTCCTTTCGGTATGGACGTACAATTACAAATTATCAAAAACGCAAATTCTACTCATAAAGTTTTTTAAAAAATGCGATTAAAAAAACGAAAAATCGAAGTTCCAATTATGTACTAATTTCAGCTTAGCGCTGACGTAAAAGGCGGTTTCACCAGCTGTGCTGCGCTGCGCCCTTGTGGGGAACAAACCGGTTTCCAATGTAAACGCAGTACGACTGACCACATTTACACGCTTTTCCCGATGTAAGAAGTAGAAGGTCTTCAGTCTTTCTACGCACGCTTGCTGCATCGATGCTTTGAAGACCTTTGACCGCTTATATCGTGATTGCCTTTGATATAAATTAAGTTGATCGGTGGTCGGTGGTAAGTTGTTTTTGAAGATCTTTATCTCTAAAATCTCCGTATGGAAACAATCTCGCGTATTTGACAAGGACAAAATCTCCGACTGATTCAGAGTCAATAGCGGCGTAAAACAGCATTCTCTGTAGTTGTGAATGGTCTAACTTACGAAATACAGTAACGAAGTTGTATAAAGACAGATACTAATATCACCAGTCTTCTGCTGTATGCAGATGATATTGCATTCTTAGCGCCTGACGAACCGTCACTGCAACGTACGCTTGATCGTGTAAGTGATTCATGTGGCAACGGCGCATTTTAATTAATAGCAACGGGACAAAAATGTACACTATCGTAACACGTCAATGGCACAATCATGTTACTATTTTTGTTTAAACAATATACACTTCCTCTGATGACAGATCTGTATAATTTTACATTGGAAATGGTTTTGGGGGATTGGCAAACTGGCAAAATTGACGTTATTAGTGCCTCTCCCCACATAATATGGAACATACACATTCACATGTCACGCGAAAAACAAAACACATCCAGAGTGTTGGTGATGGGCATCACTTGAAGTTTCTTGGACTTAAACTGGTAATGATGCTACAGTCCTAATAGGGCTGTTAAATACCACTTTGACCAATATGAGATGAGAGATAAATTATAGTCATTCAGTGTCACTGAAGAATGCCTTTGGTCTTCAGTTATTACGTAGAGTTATGTGTCATCAGCACAAAGCTTGATTTCACTCAGAATCGAATCAGCAAGATAGTTCATGCATGTCAGGAAAAGACGTGGACTAAGTATTGATCCTTGGGGGACACTAGCTAAGCTTGGTCGTTGGGTAGAATAATGACTGACGATATCGTCAAATTGTTTCCTATATTGTTTGTAACTTTTGAACCAGTCATATAATTTCCCAGTTATGCTGAAGGACCAGAGTTTGACCAGGTGGCCTTGCTCTTATCTTTTTTCCGTCTCCAAGTGCTTCAGATAACGAAGACGAAGAATCGCCACATCTAAATACGGATTGAGCACTGAAAATTGGAGGATATTGTAATATATGTTTGAATATGCACTTCTCAAAGACTTTGGATAAACTCTTGTGAAAGCAACTGGTCTATAGTTGGAACCACCCTTCGTATGTATGGGCACAAGTGATGCCAGTTTCCATAAATCTGGAAATTGGGAAAGTTGGAGGGAGAGATTGAATGGTTTGGTTTAGGGTTTGGATAGAGTAGCTTGAACATTTCGAAGGATTTTGTTACTTATGTTGTCGGGGTCACGGACTTCAGTCACTTGTAACGGACAAAGTACATCACCCACCTCATTTTATGTGAGTTCAAGGCCCTCCTTCCCTTCTACACTCTGACTACGGCTCTGTCGGGTTCGTCTACAGTAGCTTGCTCTGAGAAGAAGCCGAGAACAGCTGCAGCAATGTCTTGGTCGCTGTCGAATATATTATCTTTATGAGAGTAGGAAACTGAATATTAGGACTGTTTTGTTTCATTTTGGAAGAAAATGTTGTAACTGGTACAGCTGTATCTCCACTGTCATACTACAGTTATAGTATTTGCGATACATAACATATTATTTCGACATACCTCCAAAATCATTGCTTAATTGTATATTTTACATCAGAACCAGCTATCCCTGTAATTAGCCCATTTGTTAATCAGATTCCAATCGAGCTCAATATGAAGATATTTAATGTGCCAATGCATCTCTTGATGATACAGAAAATGCTCTCAAGGAAACCAAGATCAGTATTGTGTCACGCTATGTGCACACCAGGATGTGATAATCTGTTTCAGGTATGGTTATTTTGAGTGTTGATGCATTTTATAGTTTCCATAGTGTTCTTTGTTCTGGCAAATATACAACAACATGAACACATGTTAAAGTGTTCATCACATGTTCATATATTACCGTAGCATTACTGAAACTACCCGTGCCAGAGTGTGTATTCCATCCCGTTATAACACTTCTATATGTAGCAGTCATAGTTGATATTCCACTAGTATAAATATAATGCCCATATTTGTCGTATAGACGGTCTCTTTCTAAAAATATTTTGCCAGTTACAATCCGACCACGACATTCGTATAACGTAACAGACGCTCGGGCGTCAAGTACTGCACGTATAGCCGACGTTTAAGACAGGTCACCATACAAGGTCAGTAAACAGATGATGTTTTCTGTTGTTTGTGTTCCACTGTTACCTTTCCTGTTACAGATGAAAGTTTCCATCTGTAACCTGATTTTAATATTCGTTCATTAATATTTTCTCAGCTTTGTCAGTTTATCTACATGGATATCTGTCGGAGAGATACTTTGTTCATGTTGTGTGCTAATTAGCGTGCAAGTATGTTTGTTTTTTTTCTTGTAACAAATCAATAGCTTTAAATCCACGTTCATGTTTCATTTCACTTGTGTGTCGGAACTTGTTTCCCTCATGATTATGATTAAATCATGCAATAATGATTGATACTGCACTCTATTGACAAGCGGTGGGTACTTTTGTTTGTCACATTCAAAACAAATAGGCCAACAAGATTGAAAACAACCAGGTCCAGTTGATAATAATGAATTTAACATAATACATTTAAGTGTGCATAGCGTTAAAGATAAAATTGACATACTTGAGGCCGAGTTCGGATCCTACTGTCTTACTTAGCCTTGGTTCTATGATGGTATAAGTAATAATGATATTTTAATTCCGGGTTTCCATTTACCTTTCAGAAATGATAGACGGAGCAGGGATGGGGACGTCGCAGCGTATGTAAAAAGTAAAATGAATGCCGGATATATGGATAACATAACTATAGCCGGGATTGAGGCGATGTGGATTAAAGTAAGATGTAAAACAATATTGCTAATAGCGGCGTAAAGTTCAACCTCCCACAAACGTTCCTCACTTACCCATCCACTGATCCACTCGATTACTCAACCACACTCACCAACCAACAGCTAACACCAAATCACATGTCGACTTGATTGATGCAAGTCAGCCCATTTGATAAGATCAATGCTAACTTCGTTCTTAAGTATATATTTGGCATCACATTAAGTCAGCCTTGCCAGAACTTTTCAGAGTCACTAATAACCAATCAGTCTGTCTTTCACTATTCCTCAACGTATATTTTTTAAAAAAGTAACAAATATGCATTACCAAATTGAATTGTTGAGAAATACCAAATGTGACATTTGAGTCTCGAGGAACTAGGTAGCATTCTTTACTGCTCTTTTTGTCAGCACTTTGATCATACCCCAAAGTGTTGATTACATGCTGAATACATCAACAGGGTCTAAAGGACAATGCATACACGGTGTGGAATAAAGCTTTTTTGCAAGCTTGACTGTGTTTACACTCATCGTCTGCCGTTGACTTTACATGACCAACACATCCAACACGATCCTCTCGTCGTCAGTCGGAGCAGACTTGATATGGAATCGTCTGAGAAAGAGAGAACAAAATGAATGAACTGGCGCAACCGTTCGACTGAATGTACGCTCGGTCATCTACATCGCAACATCTGCTTCTTACGTGAGTTTGGGTTTGGGTTTGATAATATGCCACCTTCTATAGCACACAACACCAAGTAATTGCTTGTATCGCTTAAATCAGGTTGCTATTACCCCGGATAACCCAAGCTGTCTTTCAAGCTCTCGAAGGTGATAGTCACATAACTCTTTCCATCCGGGTACCAATTTTCGGCTGGGTGAAGAAGAGAGGCAATTCTGAACAATCTCACTTGCATATATGAGTGAGCTTAGTTTTACCCCGCACTCAGCAATATTCCAGCTATGTGGTGACGGTCTGTAAATAATTGAGTCTGGACAGATAATCTAGTGATCAACAACATGAGCATCGATCTGTGCAATTGGTAACTGATGAGACCTCATGTATCACAAGTGCTTTGTTGTGGGGCAAGAATGAAAATGCCAAACACGGTCACCCATCCATGCTCGGCGTTGCTTAAGTTAAACTGATTCGTGCCCTGAGATCTGTGTACAGGACCACACGCCAAAATATTAATGTCATGCATATTGTTTAAGGTTTCTCTTTACGTCAGGCGCATTTATAAATTACGCCTCAGCAAGTAGATATTATCAAGAACTTCAAAATCAAAAAGGGTTTTTTATGTATGCGATCGGCGTACTTTCCGCAGAATCGGATGCCATTGTGAGCTCCGAAAACTTGTAGAAAAAGAACCCCGTGCTCTATTAGTTATTGACAAGGATATGTTTCAAATGACTGATTTGATTATAAATGTTATGTGTTGTCCACTGTGGAACAGTGATGAAAACATCTGACACTTGGAATCCTTACATGCAAGCAGCAGCAAGCGAATAGTCACCTGCTCTCAGACCATTGTAGAAATGGGTCAGGATAATAAATTTCCTCTGATCGTGACATAACCTGAATATCCGCTTGTTTTACAAATGATAACCATTACACATGGCTAGGCAATATATATCACATCTATGAAGTATATAGATATACATTTACATGTATAAAGATACACAGAATATCGTGACAGTTTCTGTAGACGATCTTGATGATGAAAGAAATAAGGTTGCTTAAAGCGCACACATTGGGAAGAGAATGGAAATATCAATTGATAATATATTAGAATAGTGTTTTATTGCTCACATAGATGACCACACAAATGTTTCTACTTCCTTATAAAGGGGTCTTTTTTTGTTTTTCTGGCTATATACTTTTCGGTTGTACATAATTTTAGTAGTCTACGAAATCTCTCAAAAGAGGGCGCATGTTGGTTAATATTTGAAACATATATGATTCTTCTGGCTAGAAGTATAATATGATTCAGTATATCATTGTTTGAATGTATTCCAAATATGACAGTGAATAATTTTTGTAAAGTGGGTATTTAGACTTTTTTCTACATTTTGGCAAGAGTGTGAAAACTAAATCACAGTAGCAGTAACATTTAGAGTTAATTTTACCCGTATTTATCTGTTACATAATGACATTTTAAGCTTACCTTTTCCATTCCTAGTTACTTTGGGGATATCTGAAATGATACCAGGTGTTCATTTGATATTAACATCTTCACATACTATAATGAAAAGTTGAGATATAATATGAACGTTTATATTTCAATAAGGAGCTACCTTTCAGACAGTTAACCGGGCGCAAGTCTGTGGATCAGAACCAACTTCATTGCAATAATTAAACTTTTCATCATATATTCCGGCTTCAAGTTCTAAAGACCTCATGAAGAAATACAAGGTATATGCACATGGAATCAAAAGTTTATTTCAATGCTAAAAATACTGAACAAAGGTGCTGTCAAGAGAGTCGTAAATAGGGCATGCTTATTTAATACGGATCCACGACTATGTGCCTACCTGCTGCTGCCTGAGTTATTGCCATCTTCAAAGACGTACACTTTGCATCCTGTACAGAAGTTTACAATCCTCTTGCCCACTTTACCTTGGACTTCTTCAGTTGGAACCGGTGCCTTGGCAACTGACCATTCCTCTGTAGCCTTCATCTTTGGTGCTTTATCCCCCTGCTTCATACGGAATAAGTTACTGAGCAGATCAAGCCGAAACATGACCCAAAAGCAATGTTTCCAATGCTTATTAATTATTAAAACAAAATAATTCAACATATCCATTATAAATTGAATTACGGATGTTTCAAGTAATTCTTAATGTTCCTTTGGGTTAGAAGAATTTACAAGGACAGACAAACACAAATCACTGGAACACTGTCTCTTGCAGGAATGGCAACGGATCACGTCGTCGTCTAACGTCGTCTTACGTCGTCTAACGTCGTCTAACGTCGTCTTACGTCGTGTCGTCGTGTATTGGCATCACACTCACAACTGAATCAAAATTTCATGACATTTTCCAGAAAAAAACACCATATTGATTTGTTTAAAAGCTCAGCCTATGGCATCACTCGTCTGTCAATATCAGTCAAGTAGTACTTTAAAAGCGTCGTACTAACCATAACAACATATACCATGAAGGTCACGCTCATACAACAAGGTCCCGTGGTTTCTCCTCTACTAGTCACGAACACATCCGGAAAGCTACGAAAACGTTCATTCCTTCTACGGCATTACACGAAATTTGCGTGTTAGCAAAACTTCGCAAAGAAATCTGATTGGAATATTCGTGTACTAAATCCATCTACAATCCCACAATGTGATTCACCGATAGTGACACCCAACAATGGAATAGCTCTCGCTTGTTTTAAAAGAATAGTTCATGTTCCGTTGTTAAATTAGCTAACCGCTGAGGAGACGTAGCGATAGGCGTTATTATATTTAATTTTTTTATGCTGCCAGTGTGTGATGGTGACCAATCTCCATGACGAGTTGAGATTTTACTTTAGTTTCTTTAAGTTTGGAGGACAGAATATAATTAAACAGCTGAATATTATACCTGAACAGTCACTGACCTTAAAGACAAAGACATAGATTCAATAAACGTACCAAGGATGGAAGTTTCTTTCCACTCCGGTGAACAGAAATACAGCTGTATTTATATGTTCAAAGTGTAATATTCACGCACTTGATATCGTATGCCCAACAAAAGGTGTTAAGCCCGTTTGATTTGATGTCTCAGTTCAGTCAGATATATTTCAGTGACATAGTGAAATATGTTTAGCATCTGTCGTGAGCTAGTGCAGAGAAATAAAAAATCCAACCAACATCTGGAATGGAGACAGGACCAGCAAATGTGTTGTCCGGATAATACACTGAGCAGTGTGTGAAGCAAAGCAGAGGTCGGGCAGTATCAGCACAGATCGCATAACACTAAGGTTACATTTAGAGTGTTTCGAGCACACAACGTATGTCAGAAAAGTGAAGTTGCGAGCTGAAGTGATTTCAGAAATATCAGAATACACGCACAAGACACGCAAATGACAGAATAGTCTTTTTTATCAAAGTTATCAGTTCTATGCTCGTTAGCATCACTAGCCAAACTTTTGAGTGGTATCACTGACCCATACACACAGGCGATGCACAAGTGCGATTGTACCGAAAGTGGATGACGTGATAACAGGGGGTTGTGAAGAAAGGCTGAATATCGAAAAAAGGCAACACTGCCTTGTAATTGTACGTATATCTATATACACAGAAATAGAGTTTTGAATTAGGTATTGAAATTATGTGAAAATGTTCTCAAGGTACCCAACATGGGTGGCAGCTCTTGCAGACATTATCAGTTATGTCTTCATTATGTATTAAAATAATAAGAAAATAGTCAGTGGCCTTTTCAGTGTCGAAGCGTTAGCGCAGCAGACGCCGGGAATCAGGAGCCGTCTTCTGTTTCCAAGTCATTACAAAAATCTAGGGAAACTGTCGATGTTTAAAAAAGACCAGCCAGACGTTTGTTTAAAGAAAGAGGGTAGTGCTAATGGGAGGTGAAATAGCCTAATATGAAAAGCAGGTAGACAAATTGAATAACATGAACAGAAAGGTAAAGGAATTCATTACTAGCCCATTGAAGAGACTGCAGTGTAATATTTTTAGGGCAATATTACACTTGTGTAATACCGCTTTACGTATGACGTCAAAATGGTTCAAAGTTGTGACGTCACAATGCTAATGCCATTGTCGCAATTTTACTAGACCTTGCTTGACTTGAAAGCTGAGTGTCCTCACACTGTAGGCAATTTCGCCGCAGTCTCTGTCAATTTATGTTGGCTAGTAATAAACAGGAAACGCTTCCGTGAAATACCACTTTTATTAAACACGTTAAAGACTGAGCATCAAACAAGCGAAAGTGAATCATTAACTAAAATATTAACTTATTTACTAAATTAAATATGGTAATACACGGACACGGAAGCGAGTTTAGTATCCTCTATGACCTACACACTCAACGCAGTGTTCTGTGGAAAACGTATGGTTTGTTTGAACCCCATGTGAAAATAGTCTGAACCTAGTCAAGTTTCTAGGATTGCGAGTGTAACCATTTGTGTATTTTATGTAATGAGTATAGCGGTAGAATTTTCTAAAAAAAACGTTTGAAATATATGCTAATCATAACATTAGCCGTTGTATACAACGGTTACGAATTTGCCGTGACAAAAGGTGTAAGAAATCCCTTGTTACCCCATCAAAACAGAACAAAGACAAGTCTAAAACATTCAAATATTATTATTAGCAAAGAGTGGAAGTTATGCAAAGTAACAAGTCATTTTCACAATACCTATTTCAAATACAATACAAATGATACATAATCTAAGGCAGTTGGTCACAAAATGTATACCAAATATACTCACCAAAGTCTTAGTGCGAGAGGGAAACAGTTATGCTGAATGTAAGGCACACAGCGAACGGCTTGAGGGCGGCTATGAAGGTTCAGGCGTCTACGGATTTGTTGGTGATGATGTATATAATCCAGTGGATTTGTGTGTGTGTGTGTGTGCGTGCGTGCGTGCGCGCGCCCGTGTGTGTGCCCCCCCACAACACACGGTAACTTGCCTTTACATATATATTCAGTCATTTCCTGAAAGTTCGAGCACATACGACCATCGCCACGAACGTGGAGAGCTCTGGAACAGTCCTAGCCTCATGGTTTCTTTTCAAGGGAGGTAACTCTAAAGTACTGCCTTATTGGCGTGCCGCTTAAATAATTCTCTCTTGGAAACCCATAATAAGTAACACTAAGCCTGAACTATTGTGACCCAGTTATATCTGCCGCAGTAATAGTTCATAAAAACTCAAATCACGGAAAATACACTCTCGTAACGAAACAATGTACGATTGTGAAAATCTAAATTTTTGTTTTTAAAAAGTATTGTCCAAACTGAGAAAAGTAACTTACATTTCCGTCCAGCACAAAGGTCAAGTCAGTACAAAGTAGAAAGTCATTTAAGTATAAATAAATAGAACTGGAGATGAATACTCTCCTTGACTGACAGGAAGAAGAATTCCACATGGTATCTTCATACAGAAACAGTCCACTGACTTTGTCAACTCATGTCATCGTGTTACCAAACATATATGCTTATGATGTTGATCACTGGATTGTATTATCCGGTCTCTTTTTTTCCTCATATCACTTTAATATTGCTGCTTGTTGTATTAAAGAACAAACAAACACAGGGGCGATGAACTGTTTCCCTGAATAACATAGAGACATCACGAAATAGAAATCAAGCTGACATCAGAAAAGAAGTATCGATTCTTGTATGACACGGATGTTTTGAAGAGATCAGTAATATATTATTGTTTTATAAATCAATTACAGCAAGTTCCCGCTGATGCTTGCGCATGATGTCAGGATGATCACCTTCAGCAGACAGGCAGCACCCGCGACCTTACGCGACCTGGGCAGCAACGTCACGTGACACGCTTTCTTTGTTGTTATATACGGATGATTATTGTTACACGGTATATATATAGCTCACATATCCATGCAATTATTGCTTGCTCAAGGCGCTGGTATTTCACTTCCTCGATCTCCGCTTCACACCGTATTATCAATCTCAACTCCCTGTGGATTATACAACTCTTGCTGCCACTAGGCGCACCGAGTTTATTGTGGCTCTCCCATCCTAACGAGGTAGCCAGTTCACAGCTGGGTGTTATCCATGTTATCATAGCTTTATGTTGTCAACTAGGAAGACAAATATTGTTCTTTATCTGCTATTTGAATTAAGTGGTACTTACATTAAACGTAACTGAAAATAAACAACAACGCATTTTGTTTGTATTTCCTGATAATTGAAACTAGAACATTCATGGAGCTGGTTGGGTTTGCTTTATTATTCCTTATTTACAGGAAAATGTACTTTTATAGAAATGTAAAGGGCACTTGAATCCAAGTGGGATATATCGGAATCTTTGTTGATATTTTGAGATTGTTCAGCACATGGACCTGTCAAGAATAACAACATACAAGGACAACACACTCCCTCGGGTTTTATTACAGGAATTATTTCATATGATATGCGACATGTGTCGACATGTTAGATATGATGTGTAGTGTGTATCCTGTTTGTGTAAGGTATGACATGAAATGCGCGGTGTGTCATGAGTGATATGAACTGTAATATATGTCAAGTGTGATATGATGTATGCTGTGTGTCAAGTATGATATGAAATGTAGTATTCGTGTCATGTAGTGACAGGTGACCCGCGTCACGTGCGTCACGTGCTTCACGTGATATGTGCTTTGAATTCTGTATTAAGTATCATGTATCGTGTGCAGCAATATGCATACCCTTACTATAACTAGTACACTGAGGTTTTTTCCAATCAGGCTACAGCAATACCTATAGTTTCCTTACAGCTAGTACACTGAGGTTTTTACCGATCGGGCTACAGCAATACCCATAGTTTCCTACCAGCTATTACACTGAGGTTCTTACCGATCAGGCTACAGCAATACACACACCTTCACAAGCAAGCAAGGTCTCAATCAGTAGTGTTGTGGTGTTGGGAAGAAGAAACTGGATTCACTATCTGGTGATATTATGATCTTCCTGTTATCGCGGAATACCTTCCTGTAGTGCGATATGTGTGTTCTGTTACCAGTCGTGGAGAGCAACGGTGAGCAGAGAAGTGCAGCACCGACAACAATAAGTCACCAGGCCAGGTGAAGATGGCGTGTATGACGTTACCGAAATAATGTATATAATGTGCGGCCCCAGAATAACAGCTGTGACATATATGGAAATAATTTAATACAGTTTAGGATTCAAACTATAAAAACACAACCCAGTGAAAATTTCCAAATGAGTCCTCTCTATATTTTGCTAATATTTGACATTAAAGTGGTACTTACAACCATTTTAGATAACATCGCCATCTCAAGCCGTTTTTACGTCTATACGGACAACCTATACATTGATCTTTTCTGGAGTCTGTGCCAGACACAGGTGATATTTGTCAACATGCATGACGACGACATGTGCTTTTATCTGTCATTGTGCTGACAAATGATTTTAGGGGTTAGTGTCATCGTTAGGACACCCATGCATCACATAGAAGGCCAGGTTCTATTTGTCACACGTGTGAAGGGTCCCCCACAAAGATAATGCTGGAATGTGTCATACACCCGCATTGTCAATCCCCACATTGTCTTTGAATGAAGATACCACTGAATTCGAGGGTATCTGGAAGAAAAGGTTTGGTTATTGCGTAATTCATATTTAGTTAGATTTTTGCCATTTCGGATAGTTCGACGTATTTACGCGTACTGGAAGAAAGATTTCAACGGTAATAAGGATAACAATATTTACAGATCGAATCGTTGTTTGAACCGTTACATGAGTCACTAATGACTCCATTAATTTAATATGGCAACCATATATATGAACAGGAACTATTTAGACAATACAATAGACGACAGACAATAAGGCGCGACTACACTTTGAGCACCGTCTAGAGATATTTTACTAACTGGGAACAGGCACAGAGGTCGGTGTTTGACGATTAGAACAAAGTTTAAAGGTCAAGGTCATTGCAGTTTTACCCTAGCATTGACTTACCACGACGCAGTTTAACGCTTCGGTACTGAATGCAGTAGATACACAAATCAAATATAACACCAAACTGTTCTAAACAAGAAATTTATAGGGGATAAAGAAGAGCTGATTTTCTACATTCAACTGCAATACAAATACTCTGGTCTTGACTGTACAATGTCAGTCATAGTTTCCATATTTGGAACTGTACACGAAAGTGGCCGTCAGCAATTGTTTTATATTTTTATTTATGTCATTAGTCAACACGAAACCGCCGTAGAAAGGAACTTGAAAGCTGAATGAATGTTGACAATGTGACAATGACTATTGTGCATAAACATTTAATATTTAATATCGTTTGATGTCTAATATAAGTAAACATTTTCTTTAATAATTGAAAGTGTGACATGCCCAGTGTGATATTTGCCCGTCATTTCACATCATGCTAACATTTCATTTATAGGATAGGGTTTCCCTCCTGATTTTATATAAAGAGCATCTTCAGAAAGTCTATGACGAGGTCCATGTGTATTTCATCTTCTTCTCCGATGTCTCATCTGAGACCTCAAGAACATTTTCAGAAAGTTCAGAAAGTCTATGACTGGGTCCATGTGTATTTCGTCTTCTTCTCCGATTTCTCATCTGAGACCTCAAGAACATTTTCAGAAAGTTCAGAAAGTCTATGACTGGGTCCATGTGTATTTCGTCTTCTTCTCCGATGTCTCATCTGAGACCTCAAGAACATTTTCAGAAAGTTCAGAAAGTCTATGACTGGGTCCATGTGTATTTCGTCTTCTTCTCCGATGTCTCATCTGAGACCTCAAGAACATTTTCAGAAAGTCTATGACTGGGTCCATGTGTATTTCGTCTTCTTCTCCGATGTCTCATCTGAGACCTCAAGAACATTTTCAGAAAGTTCAGAAAGTCTATGACTGGGTCCATGTGTATTTCGTCTTCTTCTCCGATGTCTCATCTGAGACCTCAAGAACATTTTCAGAAAGTTCAGAAAGTCTATGACTGGGTCCATGTGTATTTCGTCTTCTTCTCCGATGTCTCATCTGAGACCTCAAGAACATTTTCAGAAAGTTCAGAAAGTCTGTGACTGGGTCCATGTGTATTTCGTCTTCTTCTCCGATGTCTCATCTGAGACCTCAAGAACATTTTCAGAGAGTCTATGACTGGGTCCATGTGTATTTCGTCTTCTTCTCCGATGTCTCATCTGAGACCTCAAGAACATTTTCAGAAAGTTCAGAAAGTCTATGACTGGGTCCATGTGTATTTCGTCTTCTTCTCCGATGTCTCATCTGAGACCTCAAGAACATTTTCAGAAAGTTCAGAAAGTCTATGACTGGGTCCATGTGTATTTCGTCTTCTTCTCCGATGTCTCATCTGAGACCTCAAGAACATTTTCAGAAAGTTCAGAAAGTCTATGACTGGGTCCATGTGTATTTCGTCTTCTTCTCCGATGTCTCATCTGAGACCTCAAGAACATTTTCAGAAAGTCTATGACTGGGTCCATGTGTATTTCGTCTTCTTCTCCGATGTCTCATCTGAGACCTCAAGAACATTTTCAGAAAGTTCAGAAAGTCTATGACTGGGTCCATGTGTATTTCATCTTCTTCTCCGATGTCTCATCTGAGACCTCAAGAACATTTTCAGAAAGTTCAGAAAGTGTATGACTGGGTCCATGAGTATTTCGTCTTCTTCTCCGATGTCTCATCTAAGACCTCAAGAACATTTTCAGAAAGTTCAGAAAGTCTATGACTGGGTCCATGTGTATTTCATCTTCTTCTCCGATGTCTCATCTGAGACCTCAAGAACATTTTCAGAAAGTTCAGAAAGTCTATGACTGGGTCCATCTGTATTTCGTCTTCTTCACAGTTTCTCATCTGAGACCTCAAGAACATCTTCTGAAAGTCTGTGACTGGGTCCATGTGTATTTCGTCATCTTCCCGATGTCTCTCCTCAGACTTCAAAACCGTTCAGATTCTGTCAGTAAGCCTTTCCCTGTATTGTCTTCATTACAATGTCTCAACTGAGGACCCAACAACGTCTACAGAAAGACTATCACTAGCTAAATGTCTTTACCTGAATGCATCGTCTGAATCGTCTACAGAAAGACTACCACTGGGCCAATTTGACTTTCGTCGACATCACAATACGTATGATGAGATTGTATGTACATGGATGCCAGCCTCTCTCTGGTTGGTTCATCTCTATAATCAACTTCCTCCTGGACGGACACAGCTCTTGAAAACAGCAAAACATCACATTAAATATAAGGTGTGAGGGGTATCAGGTATGCTAGCTTGCACAATGTAAACCCTGTAACAGGCATTTGTATATGAACGAGCGAGCACCACAACACAACACCTGATATCATCATTCACGAAAGTCTGTCTGTCCAACATTATCCAATATAATATGACATACACATAACGGAAGAACATTCATCACAAAATCTCATGGGTGTTTATTGAATCTTATTATTTCCAACTTACCTTTGTGAGAACGTAATTCGACAATAGCAGACACAGACAGTGGTCAGGATGCAAAATACAAACAGACAGAGCACTGTCAAGAGACTCATGTTGATTGACTGATGCAGGTTCCAATCATCGCTGTCCTCTTGGTCTCCTTGGAAACAAAACAGGACCCATTCAAGATATGCATATTCGGTGACATCAGCTTTTTCTTACTGATGTCAACATTGACAGATTATGTATCTTCATGGTGTGGTAGGCGTGTTGGGTGTACACACGTAGCGTGTTTGGTTAAACACAAACAGGAGATTTTTGTCCATTCACATATCAAACTAGAAAGGAACATAATCAGCACTGCATACTAATTCTAGTATACCCGTGAAGATCCGGGTGAGCACAGAGGAGACTACCGGGTTCGGGAAGTCACACTTTATAATTTACCAAACGCGTTGATCGATGCCCATGCTATTGATCACTAGACTGTCTGTTCCAGACAAGTTTATTTACAAACGGCCAGCATATAGCTAGGATACTGATGTGTGCGGCGTTAATCAAGAAAGAAAAACGAAAAATGAAGAAAAGATATGTCAGACATTCACCCTCAGGGCATGTTTCCTTGGCACATTCAGCTAGGGTACAGTTTACTCTGCATGAAGATCTGCATCCATGTTCGGTCTTGTTACAACCTCTGAAGCACAGTCCCGACATCTGGTCACAATGTCCATCAATACAAAGTCGACATGACTTGTTGCAGTGGTCCCCATAGAACCCCTGATTACATACTGTAGTCAGAGGTTTAACGTTTGGGCGAGGGGATCCGTTGGGACAATTGTTACTTTTACAGCCACTGTCAGTATGTCCAGATATACAGTCACCTTCACATCCGCTACTGGGATTCATCTCATCGCATAACCCTGTTATTCTACTGCATTGTTTACATCCATGGGAACACTTCTTACAGCCCACCCCGTAGTAGGAGTCTACACATCCTGACACACAGGTTGACCCCAGCTGACAATATCCTCCATCACAACCACCTGGACATGGCGTACAACCACCCCCGGGACTGTCACATGGTATGTTGCAGCTGGTACCCCTGTATCCAGGCACGCATCCTTTTGTGCAATTATCATTACCATTGCTTGAAAGCGTGCACATATTGTCCAGACAGTTCTTGTTGCATTTGGAACTGCATTTCTGATCATAAAACCCAACTTGACAGTCAGCGGTACAGAATCCTGTCGTGACGTCACAGTCCGAACAGTGTTGGTCCTCGGGGCACTGACCACCTGAAAGTGATGGTGGTCATGTGTACCAGGGAAGTGATATTCAGCTAATACGAATCAACTGACACAGCATCATGCATTCCATGTTATACGTCGTAACTTATACCTTGTACATTACACATTGCACATTATACCATATACCTAATCGATCCATTATGCATTATATATGATACCTTATACGGTTTGCTTTATACATGAAACTTTCTATGTAAAACCTTATGCGTTAATCTATACGCATCATGCATTATACATTATTGATTATGCTTTATACTTTATATCTTATACGTTGGTATATATAAATTATCGTCATGCTGGGTTAGGAACTTGTAGAGTACTAAGTAGTGTCCCTAAAAAAAGACATATGTAGTGATGCCACTGGCACATTCTCACTGATCACGATGAAAGCCTGGTATAGCCTGTTCTTAACAGTGCATATCTCAGTGCGTATAACTGTAGATAGCAATCACCATATGAAACAATCAATACTTAGTCATCCAGGAAATGTTATACACTTATTTACCTTGTGTGTGAGTGAAGCCACAGGCTAGGCAGAGAACAGTCAATATGAACATTTTTCCTGGAACGACAAGGAGATGTGAAATAATGTGTGGTTAAACGTGAGTGAATATTGTTTAGCGCCGCATAAGCAACTATGCATCTGTTCTCAGTGCACAAGTAAATTACATAACATACCAGTGCAAATATTTTAAGTTGTTTACTGGCAACGGGGGGAACATGTGTAAAGGAAAAAAGAGGGTACATCAACACATGGATCCCGAGGGTCCAATGAACTCTTCAAATAAAGAAACGAAACGTGAAATTCAAAAATGAGAGTTAAAATTGTTTACATATATGCAAACGCAAACAATTTTTAGAGTTGCACATTGTTTCTGGAATGTTTTAGGAGACCATACTTGCTCGAACACAACCAAAAATGATTTTGAACGGCTTATGAATCAGGATTGTAATGATGTGCGCGGATGTCATGCAGCACGAATGTCAGGCACGATGATTGTTTCTCATTGTTTTCTCAAAGCACGTGACCATAAAAGACCCAAATGAATCTCACAATTTCATCCACGATCTTTGCAAGTACTGTACAAGAAAATCTGACGTCTCAACACTGCAGATCAAAATCAGACAACTGGACGATTGCAAGCTGGCGAATCAAAGAGTGAGGTGGCAAGGATCTGCAACGTTCATCCCAGCACAATACCTTGATCGTAGGGTCGATTTCGTCAAACAATTTCGACAAATGACCGTCAAAGATCAGGACTACCTAGAGTCGCCACACCTGCCGAGGATCGATCACACCTCCCGGGAAACATCACAAGAACAGTTTGGAGCCTGAAGAGTGTCTGATCAGGCAATCAGGCAATCGTCTCCGAGAAGTAGGAATACATGCCAAATGTCCAAAAGTTGCCCCCTCCTTGACACGACCACATCGACGTCGACGAGTGAGATGGTGTAACTCGGTGTTACCATGGACCCTGGCAAACTGGAGGCGCATATGGTTTAGCGATGAATCCCGGTATCTCCTCAGGCGACGTGATGGTAGAGACCGTGTCTACAGACGACGTCATGAACGTTTTGCTCCTAACTGCATCAAACAGGGGGGCAGATTCGGTGGAGATCTCATACACCCGCAGATCGGAACTTGTGCTTGTCCAAGGCAATCTGACGGCCAATCGATACATCGTCCAGATTCTCCGTCCGCATATCCTTTACCTTGTAGACCGTCAACGGAGACACTTCCAACACGACGCCAGACCCCACACAGCACGTGCCACTATGGACTATCTGGCCAATAACAACACTTCCTTGGCCCTCCGGATCTAAAGCCAATCAAACACCACTAAGATCAGATCGATCGACATCGAAATCCACCAGAGAATCTTCAACAGTTGTTCCAAATGCTGCAGGTCTGTACCCGGGAGGTGTCGGGCAGTGGTAGCAGCTGGAGGTGGTCATACAGCAGAAATGATGTGATGACTGCTATTCTCATAAAATATGGACAAGACAGCAATCCATTGCTCCACAAAATTTCAGTTATGTATCTTTGTTGTCCGCTGATCTACACGTCCTTGAATAACACCAAATGTTCATTGATATTTGGGTTTTGCGTTTCTTTTCTTTGAAGAGTGTATTTATCTTACTGAACACCTCAGTGTTAATTTTGAGCACAGGAACAAAACTGTTTGTAGCCATTGCCAGATTTTCAGACAAGAAAAAAACAGATTTAGAGTTATCTCCCTTCCATCGATTTGCATTCGTGAAACATCGGTAATTTCCGTATGTTATTCGAGATGAAGAAGTGCTGCCACGAAGTACCAACCGAATTCAGCATCATAAATGGGAAGTATATATATATGTGACTGTGAATCTGATTAGGGTCTCCTGGAGAACAAACCTCATTGCCTGGTACATGCATAAGTGGATGGAGGAAACTATTTATTTACATTTCAAACCACTCGTTTGGACAAAATCAGGAAACAATTCAGTACGGTTGGTAGGCAATTTCGCTTTCAGATTTCTGTGTCCACTAAACCGTGTATATCTTCTCATATGACAGTAGATGGTTTATATTATTAGAGTGATTATAAAGGGAATTTCCACGGTACTTATAAGTACTTGTATGTATTATCAAGTTAAGCATCAGAACATAATACACATTGAAAACTCTGTAAAATAAACTCCGGCATTTCCCTTCGACGCTGCACTCTGCACTTGATACTCCAGCCGTCTGCAAATGATCGAGTCTATCTAGTGATCGATATCATGAACAATGATCTACATATTGGGGATTTGGTGACTCAAACATGTCAGCGAGCCTGCCCGGTTCGGTTAGCTGCCAGTTCAAAGGAATGGGTTACAGAACACTAAACATTCTTACCTCGTATCTTCATGTGTGATGATATGTCTCGACAAAAGAATACACCCACAACAAAATGCGGGTGTCTTTCATCACTGTCTCAAGATTTCCGCAGGCTGAATTTCTGTGGAGAACAACACTGTTTCGCACTGATCTAGTCAATGTTCTCGTTCATTGTAGAGGAATATAATTCAACACAAAGTCCACTTAAAACGAGTCTTCAACCACAATGTATATAAATAAATAACTATCAGATTTAACTACAACGAACAAAAGGAACACATCCCATAAACTGTTTCGGAGGCGCAATACGGCAACATTTACTGTGTGCCATATACGGTAACGTTAATCGTAAGCAGGGACATATTTCAGACGGACACTGACTCACCGAAGAATGCACCTCTACTTTGAAGGAAGTATTTTGTTCCAAAAATGTCCGTCCTTTGTATTATTGTTCAAAACGATAGTTTGACACTGGATACGGAAAGAATGAGTTGTGTTTATCACAACGTAGTTATATATACGGTGTAACAATGATGTGTCGAACGTAGACTTCATAAGTGTCTCGGAAGTAAAACTGTTGACATTAGTATTCTTTTTTCATTTGTTGGTAACATCTGATAACTAGAGCTATTTGCTTCCGTCACTTCACATAAACTCTGCACAATTTCCATATTGTTCACAGAGATGAATGGTCTTCCGTGGTGATTTCAACTCTTTCTGACTTTTTTTCAGTTTCGTATCCCTTGTGAATACGAAAAGCGAATGTCCTTCTTGATTGTATAGACTTTCCCATCACTTGAGATAAGTACTTAAGATCTATCTATGCAAGATATGTTTAGTAACATAAGGTTTCATGTAATGCTTGGATTTTAAAACGAAGAGAACTGACTGACAATGTTTTTTTTTGTTTTTTGTTTTGTAAACAGAGAAATTATGCTTTGAAAATTATTGTCCAACCGATGTTAGAGGCTGTGTCCTCACAGGTGGCTAACAGATTGTAAAAATATTGTCCTCCCGAGAGCATGTCCGTATGCCACGAGTAATGTGCATGTATTAGTTTCGTTTTGAAACTAACATTTGTCTAATCAGTGTGCTTAGTGTCAACGGTACGCGCAGGCGACAGCCAATGACACGGACTTCGTACCACTTTCATTAATTTTGAAATACTACGGAGAAGATGTTCTAAGTATATCCTTTTCTCAGGAATAAAAAATAAAATATTTTTACAACAATGACGGTGAATATAGCTTTTAGAGTTACCTCCCTAGGGCAAACTGAAGGAAGCGTCTGAACAATCATTCTCTAGGACCTGTGGTACTGACAGAGACAGTCTCAAATACATATTTCTTTACATTCACTCAATAACATTTGTCAGTAGAATGATCGTAGGATAAAAGTGCTTGAATGCAAGGCAAAGAGTCTGTGAAAAATGATGAAATTCGTTTAATGGTTCTGTTGTTTTATTTCGGGTAACGCCGTGAGTATAGCTCTGGCGACGGTGAAATAAAACTACTGCCTGGAATTGTAGAAGAAACAGTCTTGGGACCAATGCCAGAACCGCCGGCATCTGTGTTTGTCCTTGGATCCGTCGGTAATAATAGGTCAGTGGATGTTATATAGTATTCCCAGAAATTATTGAGAATCATGTTGCGTCATGTAACTCATTAGGTCAGTGGGTGTTATACTTGGAATGTAACTGGTTCTATTCCTGCTGGGACACCAAAGGATTTGTTTCAAACACGTTTTTAGGTTAGAGAGGGTAAGTTCGATCTGTGGTTTCACCGTCTGCCAGGGTGGGGAAAAAAAGAAGTCTGTAAGGTGCTATGAAATTCAGATCATTTTTTGCTGCAGGTGTGTGTGTGTGTGTGTGTGTGTGTGTGTGTGTGTGTGTGTGTGTGTGTGTGTGTTTGTGTGTGTGTGTTTGTGTGTGTGTTTGTGTTTGTTTTTTGTTTTGTTTTTGTTTTGTGTGTGTGTGTGTGTAGGGCAGGTCAGGTTCGTTAGTATCAGCATATAGACGGGATGGTATTAAAGGATCTAGGACAGTGGTTTCAAATCGACTAACAATATATACACAGATCCATATGCACAGGTGGGGCATGCAGGTAAGAAGAAATAAACCTCAGTACATGAAACCAACAATCGGTTATACGTACTGGGTTGTCAGTCGATATGTGATGAGGTAATATAATGACGTATTTTTGTTAAAAATTTGAGTGAAGTGTACGTTTTGGATACAGAGGGTTTATTCGGGACTATCTGCTGAAAACGGATATAGATGGGTCCTTTATGTATGCTACTTGAAGTCTTCACCACCAAGCATGTTTTGCTAGACTGTGTGGACTTTTCATCTCCATTGGACTCACGTTATAAAGCAATAAATCTGACAGATCTGGATTTTTTTTCGCTTTAGCAGGAATCGTTTTTTATCTATAGTCCGTTTGGATCAAAATTTAGACCGATGAATTTCAGTCTAGCACGAAAACTATTAAGCTTAACATACTCAATGAAACGCCGATCATAATCAGAACATCACAGCAACTCTGAGAGGTTTTTGCAGCATACTTTTCCTTAAAATAAAAATGTTCCTTAACAAACTATCATTAAAAATATTGACACTGTTCAAAATTTCAATATTTTGGTAACGAGGGAGGAGTGCAGAGAAAGGGACAGCCAGGTGTGCGAAGAAGTATGGAGACAGCAAAGCAAGAATTAATGAATATATAACTTTCTCGAAACCTCTCGAATTTCTCGAACACCTGGCTGTGCCTTTCTCTGCACTCCTCCCTCGTAATAAACACTGAACTGTGTCCATATTTTAATGATAATTTGTAAAACAACTGTTTTATTATTAGAACAAAAATTCTGCGAAAACCTCACAGAATCGGTATAATGTTTTGATTATGATCAGCGTTTAATTGAGTATGTTACGCTTATTAGTTTTTGAGTTAAATTGCAACTCATCGGTCCGCTTTTGATCCAAACGGACTATATAGAAATTGAGGGAATATAATTTGCATCATAAATTGTAGCAATGTAATGTGAATGAAGGATTTCTTGTTTTTGAATTTGGTGCTATGACATATTCTGTTTATAAATTATAATGCCATGAATATATATGTGTTTTTATCATTTGGAATTTGTGCTTGGAAAGTTTATGAATGCAGATTTGATCTCGTCAGTATATGGCAGGAATAGATTCGATGTGACTCAAAGTCCAGCTCACTTCAACACAGCTCAACTCATTACACCAGCAAACGCCTCTAATGTAAAACAGAACACGTTGCCCATAAGCTTTAATCAAAACATGTATGTTTTAAACAATATGAACCATACTGGCCTTGGTCCATCACAAGGCCTACATCCCGAAATATGAAGGATCTTTTAAATAATATGAGTTCTCATTTAATTACAGCATTTTAAAAATAATTAGTTTGTTAAATGATTTGTAAGTAGATAAATATTTCATTGTTGGTAGTTTAGATTAGTAACTCAGATTGTTAGTGTCCCTACGCTCGAAGGGGGTTGACGTATTGTACAGTTACTGTCCCCCGGAGAGAGTGTGTAAGTCCAAAAACTTTCATGTAAACTTAAACTTACCAGGCATTTTAAAAGTAGTATTCTTGTTGTTTTAATTCCGGCTAATTTTCCTGCAGTCGCCATCACCTGAAGGGATAGTGTAAATCCAACTGGGGTCCATGTAGGTAGCGAAGGTACTGTCAGTCCCTATGGTCACTCGTATGGTGATCTACCTTCTGTTGGCGATGTACAATCTGTTTCTATAATATTGCATTGTCTAATTAGTGATATTCGGTTTACTTCCGACGCTAGTTTTAATTATAATTGTGATATTCTAGTTGGTTTCCTATTCCGTAATCTACGAGATAACTTGTTGTGTGGAATGAGCCGATTTAGTTCGAAGTGAGAACGATTGTTAACGTCAGGTGTCAGACGTCGATTTTACGGTGCATGCATGAATGACGTGCTTGTATAAAAATCATTGGGTGCTTACGTGACAGAGAAGCGTTGTAGGGAACACCGTAAGGATCGCGCTGAGGAATGAGTGAGATATGGCATGTCGAGTGACGGCATGAGGATGAGTTAGACTTCGAATCATTGTTAAAAAAGTATGTAGATCTGGAGGTGAAAATGGTTGGAGTGCAAGTTCGAGGCCGATTTCCATCAGCCCAACATTTCTACATTAAAACATTCCATCGTTTATTTAACTTTTGACGTTTTTGGTCTCCAGTTTTTGTGTGAACAAAGCATTAAAAAAACAAAAGGAAAACAAATGGTGCTCATGCATCTACCTACCATATTGGATTAGGTCCCAAACCCTAACCCTAACCCTAACTTTAACTTTAACTCTAAACCCTTTGCATAATTCTAATAAATAGAATACGTTGACCGAACCGGCACAAAAAAAAATGGCCGACGTGTCCGGTGTAACGCATTCTTACAGCTTCGAAAATGAAATACGGATAAAATCCATTTCAGTGTAATGGTGCAGATGAATGACGAAGATATATATGCATATTAACTTACATTTATAATTCATTTAATCCCAGTAGTTACGATTGAAACCGAAATATAAAATATATTCAGATTATTTAAATTGACCAAAACTGCGAATATTACAATATGGCAAAATGTGACGAGTGTAAGTTATTCTAACTAAATCAAAACAACACAAAACATATAAATACACTAAATGTAACACATCAGCACCTCTTAATACACAAAAGATATCAGCATATTTGTCCAAAAAGAGAAAAAAAATATTTAAAACTGGTGCTTGCGGAAAGCACCAGTGAACTACACTGGCCCAAAAAAGAAACGCATAGGTGAAAATCCAATGTTATGAGAGATGATTTATTAACTTAAATTGCACAAAAAGTAATGGAACTTGAGCAATGATAATTCACACGGGTATTAACAAATGTGTGTCAAGACATATATTATCATTCACAGTGGTATTAAGCGTCTCTTTTTTCCATGGCATAGTGAGAAAGTCAGTATCTGGTGTGACCACCACGGGCATCAATCACTGCTCTGCATCGCCTGGGCATTGACTGTATAAGACGTCGTATCCGCCTTTGTGGGATTCTTCTCCACTCATCTCGCAACGCATTCACCAACTGTAGACGTGTCTGTGGCTGCGGCTGTCGACGTCGTAACCGTTTACCCAATTGGTCCCATAAATGTTCAATTGGGTTCAAATCCGGCGATTTTGAGGGCCATGGAAGAACTGTAATGTTGTTGTTGGCAAGGAAATCCGTGGTAATGCGTGCTGTGTGCGGTCTTGCATTGTCGTGCTGGAAAATTTCCCTTCTAGCGTCAATTGTAGGAACAACATGACGGTTCAGAATTTCATCCCGGTAGCGTACAGCATTGAGATTCCCTTGCACATGCACCAACTGTGTCCTGCCGTTCATAGATATGCCTCCCCACATCATTACACCTCCACCACCGTGTCTGTTGACCTCACGAACGCACTGTCGAGCATATCTCTCATTTCGACGTCTGTAAACACGCATCCTTCCATCATGTCTGTACAGCAGAAAACGTGACTCATCGCTGAACCAGATCCTCCTCCAATTCAAGAGGTTCCATGCCCGAACGTTCCTGCACCACTGAAGACGTGCACGACGGTGATGGGGATGCAGAACAGGTCCTGCATGAGGTCGCATAGGTCGAATTCCATGCTCTCTTAGGCGATTCCTGATGGTTTGTGGAGAGACTCTACGCAGCCCAGGAACGTGATCAGCGGTATACGTAGCAGTGACGGCCCGATTACGCAGATGAAGCACCCGGATGTAGCAGTCTTGTGCTGGAGTTGTCACCCTTGGTCTCCCACTCCTTGGACGGTCTCTGGTCGAGTTGTGTTGCGTGTATCGTTGCCAGAGACGGGAAATCGTGCTCTGCCTCACATTCAGACGTCTGGCAACTGATGACTGACTTTCCCAAGCTTCCAGACGTCCAATGGCTCTATTTCTGTTTTCTTCATTTAACCTTGGCATTTTTCGCGTCGCATAGAAAGAAATTCGAAGAATGAATCGCAACAGGACCTGTCCCCTTTTATAGCCATCATAATCAAGATTGAGATCCTGCATTTGCACGTGCATAATGCTTTCAGATTTTCCCACGTGCAGATTATACAAAGCGTTTTCAAGGTGCTGTGGTGTGGCGAATAATCACCAGAGGTTGTGTTTGTTTGTCTGTTTTGGTTGTATTGACTATAAAAACACTTAATATTTACATTAATTGTCATTCCATTCCATATTTTCCGAAAAAATCTACTTTAAAGATGAGATTTCAGCTATGCGTTTCTTTTTTGGGTCAGTGTAGTACTGGAAACTTGCAACATCGTTGACTTTCTGCAATGACATGGCTAGTAGAGATGAAACATCAGTGCGCGGAGCTTATATGCACTCGCTAAGCTTGACGACGTTGTTGCTATGCCGGCGTCATGGGGCATTGTTTCAAGAACGTGATTTTGAACACAATCAAATGCATTTAAGTAAAATAGTATTATGACGAGCATTTAAATTTCGTGGTGCTGTATTCTAAAGGTAGGCCGACTGAAATATTGCAGATGTTTGTTGTCTCACTCACTCACTCATTGCCTGGTTACACCTACACACTGTTTTTACCTCGGTTGTCTCCCTTGGTGACTTATTTAACACTCTTGAAACCACATGAAGTATAATCGCATTAGAGTACTAAGTGCCTCATTGCTCTTTTGGCACATAGTTCCAACGTACATGTTTTTGATTTACGGCTTTAAACATGTGACCCACGTAGTACGAAAACATAATCTAATCGTGAAGATCAAATACACGCAGTCTAAGTTTTATAGCAAGTTGTAGAAAAACAGTGACTTCCTTCTCAGTAACCGATATACTCCATTGTGCCAGATACAGAGCTATTTCAGATCTACTACAGATGACGTGGAATCGGTAAAAGGTGTATTTGTCCGTCTATAGCACGTCACTTTGTGGTATAATTTTGCAGGATATTTTTGGTATGCTGACAAATAAAAAGAGATTAGAAAATGTCATTCGAATACTCCAACTGCAATATCCATATCTCCTGTCTAATTGATGAATATAATTAATGTAAGTGTTTATGAAGAAATACACACTATCACGTTTTGTGCACTACATTAATCATATCCTACATACATGACATTTGAATGAAGGGAAACTATGTTTGACAAGAAGTATAAATACACATTTCATTCAACATATGAACACAACATTCATGGCAGATTTGAAATCGATAAAAGAGTCCTTTCTACAAACAAATTAATCATTTCTGACTTAGCTCAACGGTTCTTTGTAAGGCATTAAATTTCCAATATGGTCGCGTCTTATCAGATGACATGCTTTCAATGTACGTAGGCGAGACCTCCCTACAGTGACCCAGCACCAACGTTTGTGCCTCAGTGCGGGTACGGTGTGATTCTGAGCCGTGATTCGCTGCCAACAAAGAAAGCGAGTCAGTGATAATCTTGGTGCGGGCGGAATAGTCTGAGAGCGGTAATTGGGTGATTTTGTACATTATTGTTGTGTTTTTCAAATGTATAACCATCCAGTAATTAAAATTATTTACAGATGTTATTTCAAACACAACGACTTATGCTGAATGTGTGCAGAATATGTTCATGAAAGTGACAGTTGGTGCAGAACTGGGGTCGGTGTGTTCAACTTCATGATTTGGAATTGGTTAACAGGGCTAGTATTTGTATATTATTCTATATATAAGGCCACATTGTATATACACACGTGGCCGTTAGGGACCTGGTCATTGTTTAAGACAGTGCTGTGTCAGTATGGACATCCATTGGAACACATTTGGTTTTGCTCAACTGTCAAGATACAGATATGTTATTATAGTTAGGTCTGTTATCACCAAACATATGGTTATCACTAGCCGTATAATTACCGGGTGTGATTTAATGGTAGGGATTTGAAAAGTCGGTGTTCTTTACTTACAAACTGTCATAAATGATGTCTCTGGCGGTGGGTAGATGTTGCAATTGTTCCATTCTTGTCAGAACGATGTGTTTTGTTTAAAGTTTCAGGTCGTTTGTGTTAAGCGTCCAAGACGTGTTATGATGCGTGAGTCCGACATATTTAGTGGTGTAGAAACTACCCGCGCAAATGTAAAATACTTTGGTTGCTGAACTTCCACTTGACCTTGCTTGAGGAAAAGATAACCATTGATGTGCCGTCAAAAAGCAGTACGATCCCCTGCAAATGATATAGGGGTTAGTACAGTGGATAGAGCCCCAGCCCTGACTGAAATCTAGTGGTTCGATTCCACCTCGCTTCATACCCAGAGACGTTTTGTTGTTATTGTGGTTTAATATCCCAGTCTGCTGCTCATTACAATAAGTGACTCTAGTCAACAATCACAGTATCTGGAGGAGAACGTGGGTTGTTTGTTCTGTCTCTTGATGTCCGATACCAAAATATGTGTAGTTGTTGTTACCTTGCCTCGCGAGTCGTGATCGGAATTCTGCATCATAAATCAGTTGTTGTAACCACCTAAAACATATGCCCGAAAAGATCGAGAGTTTGACTCCCCCGAGGCACACAAAATACACGAGATTTAAAAAAACATCCTGTACTCGAAGTTTAAAGGCGGGTGAATGAAGCTCACATTAACCTCACAGGTTCACTCACACTGACCAACACGACCTGAACATTTAGGGTTCGACAGAACATGCCACCTGGAAAAAGTTGATCCTCATGTCTGTGGTCCACTGTCTGTAGTCATGTCTGCAAAGTTTGGACCCAGACAGATGAGTTATAAAGCTTATTCAGTTGTCGATCAATTAATTAAACAGCACCTTCATTTAACAAGCGTGTACAACTTGATTTCTTACTCTAACTGGATGTACACGAGGTACATGACTATTTCAGTACCTCAGCTGATTGTCTTTGAAGGTGATATTATGTCATACTTCTATGCTAGAACGCGTGCATGAGAAGTTACACAAGTCACAATGTGTTGCCGACACAAACCCGCCCACTGACGGAGAAAGTCACTACAGGTCCTGTCACGTTGATTGCGGCGACACGCGGCAGGTGCCTGGAGGACTCGCTCTGTACGCACGGTGTGAGGAGTTGTAGTATAGGGATATACATTGAAGTGACACATACATGGGATATACGCGGCGGCTGTTCTCTGGATACTGGTCTCAGAGCGGGTTCCGGAAGGCTGGGCTAACACAACACAGGTAAGGCGGCTCGATACACACCTGTCTTCCCTCATATAACCCTCCATGTAGTTTTCTTTTATGATTCCATGTGAAGACATAGCATAAATAAGTCCCACAAACTAAAGCTACGAAGAGGCGGTATTCATCGTTAATTGACCAAAGTAAAGGATGGCTATTTAGCCTAAAAATCACAAATAGAAATGAAAGCAGTTTCATCTACGAGAAGTTGCCTTTGTGTATGTTTGGTCCATGTAATATTACAGAGGGTAAATAATAATTAATGCAAACTTATTATGTACTTGGCAAAGAACGTTTTAGAACAGAGGCCTGTACTGCTAAGGGTCAGGAGTGAGACAGGAGTTCTGTTTACGTGGCCATCCGCCAACATGTGAAAAAGTGTCAGCCAAAAAAACAATATCGCGGTATATGCATTTACACAACAAAAAATATGTAAGGTAAAACACGTGGCAAATTATTAATAATATACGATGACGGAGAAGTAGCTTTTTAATATATATGGATATAAATTTATACATTTACAGGTGATCGATACATGTGCGTGCTATGGTGACCACGCATTTGATTCCAAAAAAGTCTAGCTCCATCCCTATCTTAAGGCTAATCTTTGCTAAATGTTTTAAAGACGGAACACAAAACCCGAAAGTGTTCATGTCTCCAGTGGGACAGTGGGGTAACTTACATGTTAAAACATTTGCTCGTCAAATTTGCTTCTCAAGATCCAGGTTTTATTCCCAGTGTCTGTAACGCTAGAAACCCATCTCTGCTGGAATATCTCTCAAACGGTCTAAAACACTCACCTCGGCATGGCGGTACATCTTACCCACAATGTGTACAGGAGTTGTTGTGATGCCTTAGGACTGAACATTGTTGAAGACAGTCTGATTTAATAATTGCCATATCGTATTTTTGTATCGTAACATACATATAACAAACCATAATGCTAAAATGGTGTCTTATTACGACTTATAGTTCAAGTTTGATCCTCAAACGCATGGCTGTCTTGGAGTCGGACTACGATATGAAGTCGTTTTGCTGCTACCTGTTTGTTTTGCGTTTTTTTTTTCACTATTTACCGGTAAATACAAATGAACGCATCAAAGATTGTTCGGGTGATCCTGGCTGGGATACAGCCATCATCCGTTCAGATCGGGTGATCAATCTTGCTAACATTGTTAACATGTCAACACAATCACTGTAATCAGAATGCGTAGACCGATGCTCATGCTGTTGATCACTGGATTGTCTAGTCCAGACTCCCTTTATATCATTATCGTCGTCGTCATCATCATCATCATCATCATCATCGTCGTCGTCGTCGTCGACGTTGTCGTTGCTGTTTTGTTACTTCTGCTACACTTTGAAATGCATTGTCCTTCGTTGACAGGGTTTTACAATGCATGTGCTATTAATTCATTTGTATTTTTATAGTTAATCGTTCTCGTTACGATATGGCTGCAATACTGCCGATATGACGTTAAATGTTAACTCACTCACACACTCACACTTGAAATGCATTGGAACACGCCATGATCATTGTCGTCGACGTGGTAGTCCATTTTGGTTATTCTTATTACGAGAGCGCGATCGCCTCTCACACAGCAGGGGTAAGCTTGTCATTAGTGTGGAGCCCAACACTGCAACTGTTATGTGTGACCCCTGGTATGAGAGAACAACACCGCGGTGGCGTGTGGTATACTGATTGAGAGAGACAAAACCTCCACACAATACAGTTATATAGTTCAAGGCTATTCCAAAGAGCTGGGTTGTTGTAGGTCAGGGCGTCGCACCCGATTAGATCAGTGAGATCACAGAACCTTGTTCTGAACTACCACCTTCTAGGTACCAGTGATTGAACATTGGTTCTAGTGAAGTACTTCACAAATGGCCAGGAACCTCATGTATTGTTTTACAGAGAACGATATTCAGTAGCTCATGCCTTAGGACAGTTATTGTTCATAGGTTATAGTCTGATTTATGATACATTGAAACTAGAATATAACAATTACAAATATAAGCATCAGCTCAACCAGGTTATGGCAGGGGCGACGTGTCATCAAACAATGTATGTCGTCATGTACTGTATTACGTCATAGCGGGGTATTTGCGGCGTCATTGTTATGACGTCATGTTGCCATGGATTGTTTTGTAAGCAATAAACACAATCAAACAATTGGTGTGTGAGGGGGAATTATCGTGATCAACTCCACAGAATTCCTTGCTAGTGTTTGTAATTTACCTCCGATACGTCACTTAGTGATACAAGAATCAGATAGTACAAACAGGGACATGTGTTGTAAGACTCTTTAGTATTAACACACTCTCTAGGATTGGTCTCATCAAACAGGTGTCCGGATGATTACACACACGTAACTCCCGACAGTGCATCTTGAAATAACCAAAGCAAACGGTGACAGCTGTGTACACATTTGCATTGACCTATCCTGCATGATCAGGTCGAATCGAACACTAATCGATTGCTAAAGTGATCATCGGGCTGTACTTTCAGTGTCCCACTTGGTAACTGTGATATAACTTGTGTTGGTCTCGTGTGGTAGGTCAAAGAGTGGCTGTGCTTGATTTACGACATCCAATGAATCATTTGAGATAGACCATAAATTGGCAATTAGTCACATACTCTGCACTGACGGTCAATAAACTAGATCACACAGTGAGTCTTTGTGATAGATCACAAACAGATTATTTCTGAAATACAGTGTAGTGATTGTCCATAAATCATATGATATACCGATTAATTGTGATTATTTAGATCATAAAGTGAGTTTTTGTGATATATATTATACATCGATTTATAGGGATGTATTATGCCCTGACATTCCATAAATTAGATCATACAGTGAGTCTTGTTGCTAGATCATATATCGATCAACTGTGATATACAATGTATAGATCATAAAGTGAGTCTTCTTCTTATATCATATACCTATTAGCTGTGATGTGTCATGCTCTGACATTCCATAAGTTAGATATTATTGTGAGTCTTTGTGATAGATCACATATCGCCTATTCCTGCTATACAATGTAGTGACTGTCCGTGATTTAGATCATATACCGATCCATTGTGATACACAATGTGGTGACGGTCGTTAGATTAGATCATTAAATGAGTCCTTGTGATAGACCATGTACCCTGATATACACTGTATTGACGGTCGTTGAATTAGATCATAAAATGAGGTTTTGTTGTGACAGACCATGTACCGAATAATTGTCATATATTGTCGGAACAAAAATTAGATCATATAGTGAGTCTATGTGGTAAACAATGACTTGAGGTCGGGACGGTAGCGATATAATCTTCCCTATGACCTCATGCCGGAAACTAACTGATCATTTCTAAACTGTGTTCTTGCGACAGGTGTATTCTTAGATATGAGTTATGGACCACTGTTCAGTGCACCTGCGACCAAGTCTTGTACACTCCCTGATTCTGAGTGAGTGAGTATTGTTACATGCTGGTTTTCGCAATATTTCAGACGTATTCCGGTTGTAATACCAGGAATTGTCTTCACAAATAGTTCGCGTGATCTTGCCCATCGAACCTGGACCTTCGTGTGCTTGTGTGTGTGTGTTTATGTGTGAATGAATGTGTGTGTGTGTTTGTGTGTGAATGTGTGTGTGTTTGCGTGTGAATGAATGTGTGTGTTTGTGTGTGAATGAATGTGTGTGTGAATGAATATGTGTGTGAATGAATGAATGTGTGTGAATGAATATGTGTGTGTGAATGAATGTGTGTGAATGAATGAATGTGTGTGCGTGTGTGTGTGTGAGAATGTGTGTGTGTAGGAGGAGGGGGTGGGGGAGCTGAGATGGATGTCGGGACTTAATTATGTAGCAAATCGTCAACTAATGACGGTCGAAATACGTATTCCAACATGACAGCGTCAGATGATGAACCTGACAAATATTGGGATTGTTTATTCTGTCTAATGCTTTAGATCACGAGGAATAAAATGAAGATTGCTTGGCTCGGAGTGAGTATTCTTAGTCTGGGTACGTTAAAATTACACTGCTACCCGACATCATAGCGAGAAAGCAGTACAACCCCAAAGAGCCCCTACCTCTAGAGTTAGTGAGTGAATGAGTTGAGGTTTACGCCGCACGCAGCAATATCCCAGCTATACGGCGGTGGTCCTAGAAGATACAACAATGAACACTCGAAAATGTTAAAAATAGCAAGTGTCAGTAAAACTGTTCAATCTCATCTCGTCAAAAACATCTTATCTCATGTCATTTCACCTCTCGCTAAAAATACGCTCAATCTGATGAAGGGTTTGCTGGGGGTCATACATTAAAAACAAAAACGAGATATGCTTGCTGCATGCTCTGGGCCTTGCAGTGTTTGTAAACGATTGCACAAATCCAAATTTCAAACGTGAGTCTTGTTTTGCTCGGAAAATTGATATAGCTTACCAGCCATTTCCACCTCATATAAGCGTCACCACCTTCTATATATCAACAGAATCATTCTCAGCCGGCCTCAGTTGAGGCCCTGACCTGCAGAACGACAACAGATTCTGTATGTGTCTTTGAATCATGCACTCAGGTATGACTGTAGGAACAGGACGTTGATTGCTGGATATTGCTGAGGTGACAGATCGTCCATCATGTACAGAACGCTGGCGGTTGTCCCGTTGTGTGAATTTATCAACCATAGTGGCCGCCATCGGCATCACCATGGCACTTGTACTGGCGGTCGAGCTTCAACTTTATATAGGATTTAGCCTCACACGGTGCTGTTTGAAAATCCCCCTATCATGTGAAGTGGCTACTCAGTGAGGTCATCAACCTTTCCAGTTCAGCTAGGAAGCACTCCTACATTTACATACAGACGAACCTCGTTTATCCGGACGTTTTGGTGTCGTATATGTTTGCCCGCGTGACAAAGCAGGGACTGAACTCAATACACTTCATTAACATATATATCAGAGTACACATCGGTATCGCTTCAGATCATATGCCATGCTTTAAATTTAATAGGTGAACAGCGATGAGACATTACAGATGTTGCTCACCTTTTTTTTTTTTTTCTCTTCGCATTTTTTTTTATCTTTTTTGTTTGTGTTTTTGTTTTTGTTTTTGCTTTTTCTTTCTTTTAGTTTGTTTTGTTTTGTTTGTTTTCTTTTTCAAATAGAGCCTAAGCAACGTTATGTTATGGAAGTCGACTGCCGCGAATACTTAATCAGATATTCAGTTGGTGATGTTATGTAAATTATGTCACACGATATTTCATTGGACGGTCACCATTCAGTTGCCCTGGCATTGATCTGTAAATAACTGAATCTGGACAAGACACTGCAATGATTTACATGAGCATGCTTGTATGCAAGTGGAATATGACATGTGTCAAACGCGTCAGCAAGTCTGTCCACCCGATCCCATTCTTCGCCTCTTACGACAAGCACGTGCTACTGAAGACCAGTTCTAACCGGGATCTTCACGGGTGCAATACAAAGTCTGTTTCAGGCAAAATACAACACGCCATTGAACTCTCTACTCTCACACTTACATCGATAATCGTGTCGTCGCAGAATTTATTAAAGTAACTCACGCTGGATATATAATCCGTTACTGATTACAATCTGAAAGCCTCTAGTCCTCAAGGATTTCCGTGCTTAGTGTGTTGTGAATTTAATAGTATTGCCCTCGTGGAGTTGTAACTGAGATGCGAACACAGTAATATTGTCAGCAGACTTGAACTGAAGGGGGAAGCAGTGTTTAGTCAGTGAAATGCCTTCACCACCGTTACTGGAGCTGTGTGTTTGGTGTGTGGGTAGTTTAGTGGTCATGGAGTCCGCTCGTCAGGCCCCGGTTCGATTCAAAGCATAGGTACAATGTGTGAAACCCAGTTCTATTTTTCCCCGCCTTGACACAGGACGACTGCTAACACTGGCGTAAAACCAAACTCACTCACTGTTCAATATTTCTGAGTAACGTTAAAGGGTTTCCAGGGACAAAGAGTTCATACCGGGCTCATGGAATGAAGATCCTTTAATTTCACAAGGAACTCTGTGTTAAGTGAATAGCTTCGTTTTAGAACAATTGTTTGATGCATTGGGTACAAGACGGGATTGGTGTATCTGTCTCCTGGGTAACAGGTATGGCTCATTTCCGACACATTTGATGACTGCGCTCTCATTTGTTGCGAACCCGACCCTTTCATGTGATAGGTGATTATTTTCCCATCTAGGCTACCTTACAGTCCTTACTATTATCCTATGGATGAGGAAGTGGCTCACATGGCAATGGTCCGAGTTAATGCTGTCTCACCTGTGATATAGTCTCATAAAATAATGCAAGGTTGATAGGATCTAACTTTCCTTGAAAGTCAATTTAAATCGTACAACAGAATAATCGTTTCGTTTTACAAGGGTTGTGAACGACCATCTTAACCTACCTGGTACCCATTTGAAGCTACGTTTTGCAAAATGCACCTACATAGGTAGACACCAAATGAAGGACACATATTGCTTCAGTGTCAAGCTGGACAGAAACTCCAGCCGTCAGAACGCGGTTCCCCGACCATCGTGTCTTTACTCCACTTGATTTGGGACTTATGCACTTCAGACCCAAGGATGTGTAATTTTTAATCTACCCCGATGATAGTGAGATAGAGACCTCCAGTTATATGTATAAGAGCAGGGTAAATACACCGTGTTGATTCCATTAGCGATATCACACATCTGGGTGGGTACGAGGGGGCAGAGGTGAAACCGAGGTCATGTAGACCTTCAGATACCCGTCATACAGAATGGCGATGTCATATCAAGACTCAGTAGGTAATATAAACAGGCGTATGAATGACTTTGTACTTTTTCAAACTCAATCATATGTATAATTAAAGTAATGGCATTATGGTGGTTTCCAAGTAACATGGTGCTGTGACTCTAGAAGACTGTTTCGGTGACGAGGTATTCATGAAGGAAGCTTAACTCCATGAATCATATATTGCAAGTGATATTATTCCATAGGGCTGAAACACAACACCCCACAACCTATTAGTTCGTTGACGTAAGGGTCGGTGCTATATTACACAATAATGATGACGTTATACTATTGTTCTCGCAGTTGGTTCGGTGCCAGGAATTAAATCGTCATTCATTCTGACATCCAGTATTGACCTCTGACACGACTCAAGCCTATTGTTTAATAAGAAATAGGATATATGTAAACAACAACTGGACAATGTCATGAATGTCTTGATTATCGACGTAAGGTTTACTATATGCCACAGAACCAATGATGCCTGGAGTGTTCACTGTTCAGGATTCAGGGTTCAGGGTTCAGTGTTCAGGGTTCAGGGTTCTGTGTTCAGTGTTCAGTGTTCAGGGTTTTAACTGCGACTCGGTGGTATCAGGGGTAAAAACGACTCAACTTTCATGGACATGAACGCCAACATGGACGTTCACCTTCACCTCTCCTGCCGTAATAGTTGTCTTTGACAATAATATTGATTTTACATCTTGCGACGTTGAACACCCACTGACTACCTTGGTTATCTGATTCCACAGGGCGTACAAAGCAATTTTGTAATTGAAATCAAATCAAGCAGTTATGTATCCATAGCGTGTTTGGAAAACACTTCCTGTTTCCATTAGTTTATTAATTATAAATAAAATATAAGCACATTAAAAGATCAATATCCGTATCGACATGGAACAGAGACATTGAACAATGCAATGTATTTTATATCGTCAGCTTATTCAGCCATAAAACTTTTGGCATGTTCTCGAAATATTGTAAAATTATTCATTATGTCCCGCGGTGTAAGAAAATAGAATGTATCCATTGTTTGACATTCATAACATATTGAATATTGCTCTACGCCATGACGGTGTGAACAGTGTTATTACGATATTATGTGGATCAAAGGTCACACTAGTTTAATCCTGTGTTTACTGCCACGACACGACACATCCTTGTTTACAAACACAAATCCAGTCCAGAGACTTCATAAAGGAACTATTGACAAGATCGGAGTGTTTTCCGTCAAGACATGGCTGTGTGAAAGGGACCTGTCTTCTCTGAGGTCCGCGCGGTGAAAGGAGAAATTACTCAAATGGATTTACAAGCAGCCGTGTTGCATAGAAGTGGCAACACGTGACATGCTCAGGTCATAGAGTCACAATGGTACACGACACTGACTTCATAACCAGGGGATCAACTTAATGCCATATTGAAACTGGCGTGTCTCTGTATTTGAGATACAAGACGAGGACATTTCTTCATAAAGGGCTGTTGTAAAGAGAATCCCATAGACATTTCTCTCAGGTCGATCTCATTGAAATACGGAGTCAGACAAATAAGATAAATTGGATTTATTTAATCGGTTTAGAAACACGTATTCCCACTGCAGCTGTCAGCATTAGGTGATATGTGAAATTGAGGACAGACGATACATCGAGATGCCAGTTGAAGGGTGAACAAGCCGTGTCTTCGAGCATACGTACTGCAGGAAAGGAAAAAAAATAGTACCTCTCCATTAGACAGATACACAGACTTTAGGAAACAGTAAATGCTTGAACGAATGCGTATAAATAATTGACAGCTGATAGCTCGAAGTAACGGAGTCAGTAATGGTAACTCATGTCACGAAGAGTCCAGTGACAAGTGACTTGTCTTTGTACGGTGCGTGTGTGTGATTCTTAAGAAATGTGTGATAGATCTTTGAGTGAAGTGTGTATAGTATGAAATATATCTTATCTTTGAGTGAAGATTAAGTTATAATTCTGTGACGTGTTACTGAAATGTGATGTTTGAGATATATGTAGAGCCAGAAATATACATTACGTGTGTGAGATGTGAGAGTCACGCATTAGTGGTGTGTGTGTTGTTTGTGAAAAAGACATTTGAGTGATCTTTTAGTTATGTATGCATATCTATGAAATGTAAGTAATTTGCTGAGCATTTTTCAGTGATGAGTGTGGTTTGTGATCAGGTACTTTCATGCTCATACACACATCATAATGATTCCTCACACCTCTGGTATAATGACACTACCCCTTCCCGATACACATTCCACCGTGCAGCCCCAGTGGCAATATCCACTGGTTGCATGAAATCCACAGATTGAAATAAATCATTCAAATTGTGTCATTTGATATAATATACGAAAGCTTTCGTAAGTTAAACAGTTTTAAATTGGGGTGGGGTGGGGTAGGGGGTATTCACTTTGGGGTGATGATATTTGCAAACAAACGTATGATTAAATACGAATTTAGAAAATGATTGCTTAATTCACAACCTTTTCAAGCATCCCAATAGACTGGAGGCGTTTTTCATGATATGCACAGAGCACGTTTGTGGTGAAATTCGAAACTTTTGAACTCAACGATGGTCTTTGGGCACTGCACAACGGTGACATTCAATGTTGTACCAAGAGCTCAGTTTAACCCAGACGCTGAATGATATACCAATAACTCAGTTTGACAGCGACGCACCAAGGTATCCCAGATTTCACTCCCAGGCGGCCACGTCAGTGGTATGCAGCCGAGTGTCTGATGGTATCTACCGCTAAGTGGTATCCGCTGATCGGATATCGATCTGTCGATCAGGTGACAGCAATGGATCTCCAAAGCCATAAACTGTTTGAATGAACTTACATTACGCACTGATCATGTTATCTGGCACTCCCCTCTGTTTCTTCCGCCACAATAGATAGCCATGTGAAGGTTTGCTGGCGGTAGAGCAATGTACCCTGTGTAAAGGTATTTGGCTCCAAGCGTTTGATTCAGGCGACGCTACGTTTGCTGTTTGAAATGAGACACCATGAGGGAAAAAGTGCAGTGACCGAGTATTTTTGTGTAATCGGTGGTATAAATATTGGCAGAGATAATCTCCATCTCCACTACTGATAATAGTGAAACCATGATCACTACAATTATTTCAGGGACGTCTGTATGACGTCAGTGGCGCTGCAGGATACGCTCACGTCCATGACAATTGGTAACATAATTGTTTCGACAACATAAAGTCGTTTTATAAACCAGTGTTGATGTGAAGCGACAATGCCCTTTCCACATCACATGATAAACTTTTGGTTAAAACAGAGTCGACCATATAATTCTGACTGTTCAACGAGAATGTTTTAGTTTGACGTCACTCCGCATTGTATGCAAATATCTGTCAAATATATCGTCATAGTTGTTGAACGACTCTTGCTTTGACAGATATTTTCCATGACTAAGAAATTAGCACGAAAAGTTTCTGGTAAAGCAGACCCGCTTCTGACCGTATCCTGAGAATGTTTTTAGCTTGACGCCAGAAATGATTTTGATGCTTAAATCAACATTGTTGTCATACAACGAATCTTTGTTCGCGCTGTTCCCAACAAAATCTTATGTAAGACCTATTGCGTTATTACCTGTAGGTACAACACGCTAGACGGTAGTACAGTGTTGCCTTTACAAACACGCTACTGAACTAATAATTTTTACATTAAGCGGCGACAAAAATGAACGAGGTATGGTATGCAATAACGTTGATGTGTTTATTGTAGGACGGCGTTGGCAGGCGCCCGCACCTCGATGTCAATATTTGATCTGGGTGTTTCCATGTGAGCACCAGCCTGTGAGATTGTGGGTTATGTTGTGCACCTGACTTGTGTTGTGTTCCTGAAGGTTCTGTTGAATATTTGGTTCATCAGACTTCTGTACTGATACGTTGAATTGCAGGCTTGTATGAAACTACAGCTGAGGATAGCGGATAGTAGGATAGCGGACTGCAATATGCCATTTGCCATGTGTTACCTCAATGTCTACAACCAGGCAGTGTGTACAATGGCTGATTCACTCGGCCATTGTGTACATTGCCTGATTTATTAACCCAATTATTGTACAGCTTGACTGATTTTTTCGCAGGGATTATTGAGGAGAAGAGATCAGCACTTGCTCATTATGCAGACTGTGTGGATTAATAGGTGCGTTTTTTGTGATTTAGTGAATGGGTCTAAAGTTTTTGTATGTTTGTAAGTGTGTATGTGATATCAGTGCATGTGTCTGTTTCTTTGTATGTGTGAGAGAGAGAAGGGGGAAGATAGAGAGAGTGTGAACATTGTGTGGTCTTTTCACGAGTGTTTGTATGCATGCACGTGATCAGTTTATTGGTTCGTGGCTGTCTGTGTGTCTGTGTACGGATCTGTCTGTGTGTATGATTGTATAGATTGGCATATATGTGTGTGTCCGTGTACAGATCTGTCTGTGTGTATGATGATATAGATTGGTGTATATGTGTGTGTCCGTGTACAGATCTGTCTGTGTGTATGATGATATAGATTGGTGTATAATTATGTGTCTGTGTCCGTGTACAGATCTGTCTGTGTGTATGATGATATAGATTGGTGTATATGTGTGTGTCCGTGTACAGATCTGTCTGTGTGTATGATGGTATAGAGTGGCGTGTATGTGTTTGTCCGTGTACAGATCTGTCTGTGTGTAATGCTGGTATAGATTGGTGTATATGTATGTGTCTGTGTCCGTGTACAGATCTGTCTGTGTGTATGATGGTATAGATTGGCGTATATATGTGTGTTCGTGTACGGATCTGTCTGTGTGTATGATGGTATAGATTGGTGTATATGTGTGTGTCCGTGTGCAGATCTGTCTGTGTGTATGATGGTGTAGGTTGGCGTGTATGTATGGGAACAGTATATGGTCTGTCTTTTTGTTTTTATGTGTATGTTGTCTGTATGCGATCTACTCGCATATGCGTGTTTCTTCTGGGTACATGTGTAACTATTAATGTGTGCATGCATCCGTATGCTTGTTGTGCATGTGCGTTCCTTGTATTTGTTGTCATTCGAACCCTTATTGATTAGTGCAGGTGAATGCTATGTAACAAAGGTGTTCCATGTATTGGGTAACACGACACGTCTTTACAATTTGACTTCTATGACAAACAGCAACCATAAACACATATTCACAAGCTGAAAGTCCCAAATCCACTTCTTATGTACTGATCGCTAGAACTTGCTTTACAGTTATTGAGCTGCCTTAAGCAACTCGCCACCTCCTAACAAGACCATGTCAACAAACATCAAGCATTGGCCGTCCACTGAAGCGATCAGTTAGCAAAGGGGCAAAGTGTTTGTTATGTAATTCCCAAGGTTAAGTCTGACTAACAAATGTCCATTGTCGTTTTTCTGTGCACACAGCATAAAACATGATATTATATTCGCTACAATTAACTGCTTCAATAGCTTTTGGAGTATTGATTCAACACGCAACAGGGACTGCGTACAACATACCTGTTGGTCGACGAGCTTCATGGTGTGAAATTGGTGGGTGTAATGATCTAATGACTGGTGTTTGTTTAGCGTTACCCGGGATCCAATATTGCACGTCACCCTATCTCTATATCGCTCCGCGCAGCAAAGGGCGACACTAATCGAGAAAAAAGGTAATAAGCTGGGCGAAAGGTTTCACAGACAGATAAACTGCGCTAATAGACAATACGGTCGATAAGTCAACAAACGGGCTTATGTTATTGGGGAAGATAGGCCGCTCGGAGACATGCCGCTTCGGTTACTGGAATACTGAGTGAGTGAGTATAGTGTTACACCGCTATAGCATTAATTCATCAAGGTCACGAAGACAGTGAACATTAAATCTTCAAGACAGAAAGAGACTCCTTGGCTAGTAACAATGTTGGAAAACAGATCATGCAGAGCAAAGGCGTCTTGTGTTTGTTTGTTTGGGTTTTTGTTGTTTTTTTATGGATAATTGTTTTATTGGTTAATGTCTAATATAAAATGCAAATATATGTCTGATATAGATTTTGGCTATCGACACAGTTGTGTCAGAATCATGGACAAAAATAATACGTCATCAAGCATCCAAAAGTCAAAATTCAAATCTTCGCGTTATGTGTCGACTTCCAAATTGAATTGATGAGTTAAACCAGAAAGCACATATGAGATGTCAAAGAAATTTCAAAAAAGCAATCGTATTATGCAATATCCTAGGTTTTCAGGGAACTACAGAGTAATTATATAATAGTTGAGACAATAATGGCAGTGTAGTGAACGTCACGGCACAGCACAGCAGACATGTGCGTGACATGTTGTTCAAGGGAAACTGAGGAATCAAATCTAAAGCTTCTGCATGACTAGAAGCAACTGAAGTCACGTACAATTCCCAACCAACCAAACTGATTGACACTGATATCTTTTAGACATGTGTCTACTTCCACTCCCCCCAAATGAAATGTTTGTTGTTTGAAAATATTTTGTATGACACTTTTGAAGTCCGTGTCTCTGTGTGTTTCAGAGAGATGAGGTAAGTCTCTGGCAGTGACACATCACATCATGGCTGGCGACAAGCACGACCACCACGGGAAGAAGCCTGTAAAGGGAGGACGAGTCCAAGCTACTTCTCACGGACATCGTCGGAAACCCAGTGATTCTAGAACAAAGTCTACCAAAACAAGTAAACCCGAGACACAACAGAACCTGAAACCAAAGTCCCCTCAGAAAGAAGTTCGTCCTGATAACGACAACGTCAGCGTTGACAACGACGTCGATTCGCGTCAAGAGGAACAGGTGTTTCAGAACGGAGAAGAACGAATCCTTCTTGCCCGCAACGATGAGAATGATATGGATGATGAGGTCATGTCGACGAGGAGCACAGACGACAGGCCGACTTCCGGTATGAGCCGGACTGTGGAGGAGGAAACTGGGCGCATGACCCCGTATCATCACAGATATAACGAAAACTTTGACATCAAGTCTTTCAACAGCAGCATCGGGGACTTTGTGGAGATGTTTTCCGAGCCCAGGTACCAGGAAGTGGATGCTGACTACCCCGTGGACGACCTGATCTCCGTCGTCTCCATGGTGTCGGCCAGTATCGAGGAGTTCAAGTCGTACACGTCTGACTCACAGCGACAGCTGGAAGACTTGAGAGACAAGATGAGGACGGTTAAGGAAAACATCCATATGAGCGTCACCAGGCAGGCCTTCGAGATCAAATCAGGTTAGTCCTTCTCACTCTTCAACTCTGCAATGTTAAGCTCCATACTCTGCCTTACTGTCGTTCTCGGTCTGGTCGGCCGAACTGTAGTAATCTGTGTGGGTGCTCCAGGGTACTATTCTGCTTAACTGTAGAACTCTGTCTTGTTAGGTCATAATAATGTTCTGTCTACGTCTAATTTCCAGTATGGCCGCTTCAGTACTTCATATGAATGGTATCATCTGCTTAACTCTCAGACTTTATGGTCAGTCTCATCTTCCGGGAGATTCCAGGCGTCGATTTGGTTAAGTTAATCTCATACCTATGTTCTGCCTATCTCTGGGAGTCTGGTATGTCAGTGTCATGTTCTTTCTATCTCTGAGACTCTGGTACGGCAGATTTCCATTTCATTCGGGAATTGTCCAGAAAGGAACGGTATGACGTCAGCCATTGTTCATGACGTCATCAATGTGTCATGCGGCCGACTGTTCTCAGTAGAGGTTGTCTTCATTGCCAATACGTGCAAAACAGTTGGTACTGACCCCATATACGGTGTAATAAAGTTTCTCTCTCTCTCTCTTTCTCTCTGTCTCTCTCTCTGTCTGTGTCTGTATCCGTCTCTCTCTCTCCCCCGAATCCCCCCCACCTCTCTCTCTCTCTTTCTCAGGACCATGCTCTGTACTTTGCTTGGTTGCAGAGCAATAACAATTGAATTAATATAAATCATGCAATGCTTCATTTAAATAATACAAGACGTACTAATGGGTAGTGTGCAAGCAAAGTTAATAATATGTATACTGGAGCATGTCACTGTGTATAACCTGGAACAATCCGCGCTGCACCTGTGTGTCTGCGGTTGACTGTGTTCAGGGTGGGGCGAGCATTCAATAAGGACAAGCACAACGATCGTCTTATGATATGTAGGTAAATAATAGTGACAAAACACGTTATAATCAGAGAAACCCGCGTCCATTGTGCTGGTCCAGGTCATACGAGTGTTTATGAATCACAATGAAATGGTTGACACTCTAGCGGAGCAGCGTGACATGACACTACAACGACAACGACGAAATGACATGACGCTGCAGCATTAAACGTGTATTGGATCTGTATGCAATATGTGTATGCATGTATGTGTGTCTGTCTGTCGCTGCCTCAGTATGTTGTGTGTTATTGTCTCTGTGCGTCCGTCCGCCCGTCCGTCCATCTGTCCATCTGTCTGTCTGTCTGTCAGTGTCTCTGCCTGGCTGTCTCTGTCTGTCTGTGTCTCTGCCTATGTGATTGTCTATCGGTGTCTCTGCCTGTGTGATTGTATATCGGCGTCTCTGTCTGTCAGTATCTCATTCTATCTGGTGTCTCTGTCTGTTGGAGTCTCTGTCTTTGTGTTTGTCGGTGTGCATGCTTTTCTGTCGATGCTTCTGTCCGTTGGTCCGTCGGTCAGTCTCTCAGTCTATCCGTCGGTGTCTCTGTTAGTCTGTCTTTCTGTCTGCATGTCACAATTCTCCTGGTGTATTCTACAAAACGTTAACGCCACAGAACGAACATTCAAAACACATTCCACTTGACTGAAAAGGCAAGAGAGTGTCCCTTGTAATGTAATTATAGAAGTGTCCACCTAGTGACTGACGCCCTGTCTTGTTATTTATCAAGTGCAAGATGATATAGATATTCTCAATACAGTTTCCTTTAAATGTTACCATCTGCCCCTCCCTCTACCTCCTCCTGACATACCGCGCATTGTAGCGAGGTAATAAGTAAGATACCGATGACATATGTTGACACTTGACAGTACCTCTATCTACCTCTCTCCCCCAGGGAGAAAAAAAGATAGTAACCGAGAATACAGGCAACAGCACGGTCAACACCTACAGCCATAGATCACACCAGCTCCCTTTCCGACGCCGTACTAAACTCTAAACAAACGACTGTTTTAAACGCCATTGAAAGGCATTCATTCCATCGATCGACAGGGTAAGCTCCTTACATCGCGTTCGACAATTTCATTATCCCGATAGCCCCGCGTGCCCCGAACAAACAGAGATAAGAGTAATTTGTGATTTCATTTCTCATTAGCGGGTTTGAATTACGACACGTCAAACAGGTTATCTAAGAAGCGTGCGCTGCGCTCCTTTAGAACTGACTAGTGACAGTGCGCGGAGCCCAGTGACGACAGTTTCCCAGCGCCTGCTAGGCTCCATGTCTCTCCGACCTCGGAGTAAATTAGTTCCCAGTAACGAGGGATAAATATCGATGTCTAGTGGGTAGATGCATGTAGATGCACTTTTAACACTAATCCCAAAACCAGTTCCGTCATGCTTCCACGGTTCATAGTGTGTGAACACAAGGTAGTCCAGAGTCACGCCGAAGAACCTGGTTTGATTCCGCAACTGGGTACAGAATGTGAAGCATTTCATCTGTTACTCACCGCGATATTGCTGGCATATTGCTGGAATTTGCTTTCTACAGCGCTCCCCCATATTGTCAGTTCTGTATTTGAAGAATCGCAGCGCCCACATGCCATTCGATAGTTTGAAAGATAACTGGATTATCTTCTACACTATTACTGCCAAAAATGATGCACTTCTTAGATGCTTCGTTCTTGAGATAAAACGGGGACAACGAATGCTTGTGACAAAACAAAAGGACTGAAATCAGAGCCTTTCTGATCAGCAGATTCTTGCCTGACTAAGGCAACTCAGAAAAAAAATACCATATGGCATGCATAGTACCACAAACAAAATGAGTGCTTCGAAAAACCTGTTAATTCGGGGTACGGCAAAAACATGGCCCAGACAGTTCCAGTAATCATCACAAGCAGAGATTAACTTCCATCATGACCAGGTTGGTTTAACATGATCACTGTGCATGTAATATCTGTCGCTAACAGTCCACTTCACTCCCTCATGCGTGTCATGTGGGTGACAATGACAGTCGTACCACGAGTTTTTGCGACAGTCGTAAATCGCTGACGGTAGTTGTAAAATGCCCAGTTGTGGTAGTCGTAGCACATAGACCTGTAATTTCACCGACTTGCGGCAGTCGTAATACAATGGCTTCTGACAACCGTAACACACTGACATAGTCGTAACAAACTGATTTGTGGTAGTCGTAACGCAATGACTTGTAACAGCCTGTATATACCGACTTGTGGTAGTCGTAACACACTGAAATTGTAAAACAACCGTAAAACACCAACTTGTGATAGTCGTGACACTTTGACGTGTAATAGTCAACATACTGACGTCCGATTGTAGTAACCCAACGACTGCTTGTTGCACTGACACTCGGCCGAAAAAATTACCATGTCATAATAAAGAATTTCACAATGAATAAGACATAAATTGATAATACAATTCTACCATTATGGGCCCTTGGCCTCCATTATCGAACCTCTCTTAGCGCTAAGATAGTCGTAAGTTACTTCTATTTTATGGCGCTTACTACTGTCTTAGCGCTAAGATTATCGAACCTCTCTTAGCGCTAAGATAGCAGTAAGTGCAATACATTAACATTAACTTACGACTATCTTAGGGCTTAGAGCTAAGAACGCTTCGAAAATCTAGGCAAATGGTTCCCAAGGCTCTCGTAAGTTACTGATCGATGTTACTGCGTTGTATGCAAGAATGACACGATACAAGCAACGAGGGCTTAAGCTTAAGAGATATTTGTGCAACTTGGCCATGTCAAGTGCCTCCCTCACGGGCAGATATGATGGTCATCCGAAACCCATGGCGACATCTGGGACGACATATATTCTGTGTCAGCCTGTGTGTTGCTATGATAAGGATTAGATGCTTGACTAACAGATCACTATGGGCTTTCAGTTCCCGTCTGCCCGAGAACTGTTGAGATCAGTGGACGGGTTAATGATCTCCCTAATTACATGCAGATAATCTGTCAGTTTAACACGTGTAATTCCTTGCAGTGTCTTGATCAAACAAGGAGGTGCGTCATTCTACCTCTTTCAATAGTCATTAAGACGTGGAACAATGCCTGGAACAATTAGACAATGATAAGACGCTTAAGGGGACCTTTGCTTGTAACATAGATAGCAATACCCATGTGCGAGATGCACATCAGCGCTAAATGAAAGATTCCAGTGATATTGTGAGCACGTGGCCATGAATCACTACCAAATATGGCATACTGAGTGCCAGTGAATTGTCTGGATTGTCTGGTCGAGACTCGATTACTTACAGACCGCCGCCATACAGCTATATTGTTTAGTGCGGCATAAAACAACCAAACAGAGCCAAATGTTTGGCTTTTGAGACGTAACCAATGGTAAACTGGCGCTCGTCTTGTTCCACGTGCGAACATACTCTTGATCCCCGTCCTTTGCTCTCTGACTTCTTGATATTTTACCTTCACTTCAATCAGTACATCAGATCGATCGATCGATACTGAGTGCCTGCACACCCAACTCCATCCGGAAGACGCCTTGTTGGGTGAATACCCTGATTTTAATAGTGAAGAAATAACAGTTCAGTTCAGCGAGATGTTTATACGGCTGAGATTTGTGAAGGTGGTATCGACCCGTGACATTGTCGCCGTCAGTACTCTCTGATATGAAAGGTCGGGCCGTCTTGCTATGCCGGAAGTAGGGCATATTCGATTAAGATCAGAATGAAGAACTTCCGGATTCCCCTGCGTCCAACAATCCGCATTGTCTGCGGTAGTACACCATCTGATGTTCGGTGTCCAGATGTTTATCTGAACATTATCTACCAACTGGGTGTGTTAGGAGCATTATATCCTAATTTTGTATAGACAGATTTCTCCCAATAAGACTAACAGCCGTTAGGTAAACTACCATACGATTTATCCTTCACAGTTTCCTCGGTAGGTTTTCTAAAATTGCATGCAGACATAAAATTGTGAATGTGTAGTCCCAATCTTTGCGAGTAAAATTTCCATTACAATTCTGAATCATTTTGCTAAAATTGAGTAGATCAGAATCTAGGCGTCCAAAACACGCAGCCAAACTAGTTTTTGCGTGTTTGTTATATTTGTTTTGAGTGAAAAACGTAGTTCTTACGTTTATGGCAACACTGCTTCTGCTTCAAACAAACAAGGAAACAAACAAACAAACAAATTAACAATTAAATAAATAAATTACAATGTTGAACTAATAACTTCGAATGAGTGTTAATGTTTCTATGCATTAAATCCACTCTCGAACGTTATATGAAGCGAACCACCAGGTGAAGCTACTGTGCCTTTAAGAGTAGCGTTGTTGCTAGTTGGGCTAAACTGTTAATAAAATGGAATTGGACACATAAAATGACGAGGCGAAATCATAAAGCCATACTACAGACTTACAGTAATTAATTTTTGTACGTGAATTCCTGCCAATACCGACCCGTGAAGGTCCGTGGTAGAACAGGCCTTCAGCAACCCATGCTTGCCATCTTGTTTGTCGTAAGAGGCGACTAACGGGATCAGGTGATCAGGCTCACTGACTTGGTTGACATATGTCATCGGTTCCCAGTCACGCAGATCGATGTTGGTGATCATGTTGTGATCACTGGATTGTCTGGTCCAGACACGATTATTTACAGACCGCCGCCATAAAGTTGTAATATTGCTGAATGCAGCGTAAAACTAAACTCTCTCACTTCTGCCAACTCCGCTTTATTTACCCAGTCAGTCCCCTTTGCCTTCAGCGTATTGATTTCCTCCAAGGAATGAGATACTTCACGGTCCAGCCAGTCTTGGGGACATTAATATGTGTCACTTTTCCTTCACATGAGGTTACTATGCACCATCAAAATATTCATCCCCATCCAAGTTTTCCTCGGCAGCCGAAGCTACACCTTCCTATTCTCCTCCTCCGCCTATACCCCTCTCACCAACTACCTTCCCATCTCTACTCGTTAGTATTACGCCTAAAGATATTGTTGTAGATTCGTTCGTCCATTTTAATTCTTCACTGCCTGGTGATATGTGCTGCTAAATGGCGTGCCCCTCATAGTATACTCTGCAGAACAAGTAAGGGATATTCATTTTTATCTTACTTACGATTAAAAATATTTAGGAGATTTATGGAGTCAATCAATGTTGATATATTTTTTAATGTTTTGTGAGTGCATCACCATTTGCACTTCCTTACAGCCATAGTTATTTGGAATGTAGTCGTTTTCGAAAGATGATTGGTGTACGGCATGCAGTTTGCATGTGTACGATTTTCATTTTAACACAACGTCTAGAAACACACACTAACAAATGTCTTATGGAAGATAAGTGTAAAAATTAATTTTCTAAGTCATTTCTCGGTCTTCCTGAAAAATCGTCAACATCAAGAATACTCCATGCACGTGTATGGGGCTACTGCGTTGTGCACGTGCATGTCATGCATTGTGTTTAGGGGTAGTAATAGAGAGCTATGGCGGTGCGTTCATAAGATGTCTATCCTTGAAACATTTGTTAACGTTTACACTTCCTATCCAGACTGAAAGTTCATTATCTCTTACATTTTTGAAGGACATATATAGTTCAAAGTAGCCTCATAAGTACCTTATGTTAATGGCCGTTCTCTGAGATACAAAGCGCTTCCCCAAGACTCTCAAACCGTCCCACCAATCCATACCCCTTTTATCCATCCCATTCTCTTAAAGGGCGGGAGAGGCAGTCAAGTTAACGCTTTCTCTCCTCACAGCGATGGCCCTGCTTCGATTCCATAGGTACAGTTTCAGTGAAGCAAGTGTCTGGTGTTCAATGTATTAATATTGCTGGAATAGTACACCGTGCGGCGTAAAACACAACTCATTCACTTAATGTTATTTTTCGAAAGTGTCTACGGCACACTTCGGGTGTCTCCAATGCCCCTCTCAACCTGTCACCCCACTGCTCTTTTCTGTAGCCACCGACAACTCTTCAAGTCTCGGTGGGGTAGTCCTGTGGTTAAAGCGTTCGCTCGTCAAGCCTTTCAGACTGGAAATAATACAATGTGTGAAGACAATAATTGATGCTCTCTTGCTGGAATATTGCTAAAAGTGGCGTAAATCCTTACTCACTCAAATCATATGAGTGAGTGTGTGCGCACTCTCCGTGCGTTACCATGGTTAGCAGATACAGAAACAGTGCGTGCCACTCCCCTATTACCTCCAAGCTGACCCCCGAGATAAGGTGCTAGACACTTTTCACGGGGCAATTGCTTCTATAATGAATTAATCACCTATCAGCCCCAGACAATCGATGTTCTCTGCGTCAGGTGTGGCTCTGTGATGTTGGCAGCAGCCAGGTGAGAAGGATGCTTTGCAATGCCCTACAGATGATGTGTGTGTCGGTTAGATCAACATCTTGTACCTGTGAAGTCACAAACTGCTTCATTAAGATAAGACCTACACTGACTGAACTGACAGTCCTGATAAAGTGATGATACACATGTCATTGGGCCTGAAAAATATACTCAGAATCATTAGTGAAGGGTTACTGAGGTGTGCAGGTGTGCTGGCAAGATACATTCGGACTCATTAGTGAAGGTGTGCAGGTGGTCAAATTGGAACATGCGATGCACAAGTCACGGGACCTGTCCCAGTTAGCGTCAATAGTTCATTGTTAAAGGGTCACCAAGGTGTGCAGGTGGTCACACAAGAACATGTCCCAGTTAGCGTCAATAGTTCATTGTTAAAGGGTCACCAAGGTGTGCAGGTGGTCACACAAGAACATGTCCCAGTTAACGTCAATAGTTCATTGTTAAAGGGTCACCAAGGTGTGCAGGTGGTCACACAAGAACATGTCCCAGTTAGCGTCAATAGTTTATTGTTAAAGGGTCACCAAGGTGTGCAGGTGGTCACACAAGAACATGTCCCAGTTAGCGTCAATAGTTTATTGTTAAAGGGTCACCAAGGTGTGCAGGTGGTTACACATGAACGCATTCCACCTAACGTCATTTGGTCTAAATAGTTTGACGATTGGCAACCGGTTGAATAGTATGTCTTTTTTCCTCATTTCAGTGCTTAAAAACTGAAAACTGCATCAATAAGTTTATGAGGATATGAGGAGCTACCGACTACACATAGGTGAACTGAACTAGCGCTTGAAGTCCACACAATTTCAATACATGAGTAACAGTACTTATAAACTGAAATATAGACTCTTGGAAGTGAAATATGCTGCCTCTCATGTTATCTGAATGATCCTCAATAATGACGTTGAGCATTTTATATAGAGGATATTGTATGAGTGCTTATGTCATACCATGTTTACGAGTGCCTCAATGTTTGTATTTCCGAGGCATGTACCGATATTTAGGCACGAGTGTCGTAAATATAGCATGATACGGGCGTGAATATTATATTCTCTTTAATACCGAAGTCGTCAAATTTGGGATCTGCAAGATATATTCGGACTCATTAGTGAAGGGTCACCCAGGTGTGCAGGTGGTCAAATTGAAACATGCAATGCACAGTTCACGGGACCTGCAAAATATACTATCTATACAGCGCAACGTCACGTCGTAGAAGAAACGTGACTTCAAATCATTGTTCATAACGTCACGTCACCATGACAAGTTATATTGTGCCCTATGGGATCTTATGAACAATGTGAACTCCGATATTTTCGCCAAAGTAGGTAATATACGTACTAGGAACCTACGAGGGCAAACAGACTATGGTTCACATGTACCTCGTAGGTATTAATTAGAGAATAACTAACGAGGTCCGAGTGATTACGGGAAATATGCCCGAACTGAAATATTGCTCACAGTGCCGAGTCTTGGCAGGGCACTGAACATCATTTCAGTTAGAGCAGCTGATTCGTATTCATGCGCGTATTTAACCTAACTTCTCCAGCGGTAACAACATAACTACTCTATAGAAAATAGTACCTCGTAAAACATCTTTACAATACAACAAAAATATTTTATGTGATACAACAAAAACATTCTTAATATGATAAAAAATATCATTCGATATAAGTGGGCCTAATAACAGTTCAAACACTGTTTGATTAAGTCAGATCGCCATAATATCTTTCATTCATGACTGACTGTGTCTTGTGTAGTGTTGAAACACACATCGGGAAAAACGTGTTAGTTTTGGGGGAAGTGAACGGTAAACGTTAAGAAATCTGAAAGACAACAATCCCACGAACACATCTCGAAAAGGTTTTCTGAGTGAGTGAGTGAGTGAGTGAGTGAGTGAGTGAGTTTAGTTTTACGCCGCACTCAGCAATACTCCAGTTATATGACAGCGGTCTGTAAATAATCAAGTCTGGACCAAACAATCCCGTCATTAACAACATAAACATCGATCTGCGCTATTGGGAACCTATGACGTGTAAGACAAGTTAGCGAGCCTGACCACCCGATCACGTCAGTCGCCTCTCACGACAAACATAGTCGTAGTTTATGGCAAGCATGGGTTGCTGAAGGCCTGTTCCACCCCGGGACCTTCACGCGTATTCTACCACGGGACCTTCACGGGTCTCTTGTTCGGTAGAAGGCGTGTTACAGTCACGTTAATGGTCCAAGTTCCAAGAAGGATAACTCTAGTCTGAATCTGAAGCAATGGGAAGAATGTGCCCTTTTTGAGCAGGCTGACTGAGGAGTCATCATTCAAGATTTGAAGTGGAATTCACCACGCTATACTGGACCTGAGAGTAGTGTATACATGTACTGAATGAAGGTTTACGGCATGCGACAAAGACTGACGTTCGATGGCATGGACGCCCACTCACGTGTGACACTTTCAGGTTATGCCTTTAGTCGGTATCTTGTTGCTTCTATTTGCCCGATTGTAGGAATTCAATGCCTGTAAACTTCTCATGACACTTCCTATTAGGTTAATGGCAAGCTGAACTAGGTCATTGACCTTGATCGGGGTTAGCGTAATGGCGGTCATGTTTGTTTACAAACAATGCAAACGATTGTTTTGTCTTATTTTGTGTTATTTTTCTTTTATCTTTTTTTTGGTGTTTTTTTTTCATTGTTATACATTTCAATAGGAAATGATGTATTCACATTATTTAACCTTCGTGTTTTCTTTTTTTGTAAATCTCGGAATTTGTGGGTATGACACGTTCTAATTATGAATGAAATGGCAAATTTTCAATGCACTTGGATACTGAAATATAGTTCCGTCAACCAATCATATTTCTTCTCTGCTTAGCTGACCAATCAACGTTGAGAATCACTGAAAAGAACATGTGCGAATATGACAAAAATAATCACCTGTGCATCCTAGCCCGTATGGGTTACTACCTGTTACTACGTTCTGTTACTACCTGTTACTACGTTCTGTTACTACCTGTTACTACGTTCTGTTACTACCTGTTACTACGTTCTGTTACTACCTGTTACTACGTTCTGTTACTACCTGTTACTACGTTCTGTTACTACCTGTTACTACGTTCTGTTATTACCTACGGTCAAAATATCACTTTACGAGGAGGTGTTCCTTGTCAAGCCTCGATTTCGAAAGGAGGTGCTGTTTTCATTCACGGGTTATTACTTAGGAGATAAACATACTGTGTTGGAAAATCAGAGGTATATAACGTGATTATATACCTCTGAATGACTTTGATTAACCAATCACAATCCAGTATTTACGGAAGTCGATCCGATCATGGTAGAATATGCACTACGACGTTCATTCAAAGATTGGTATTTTGGAGATAAACTCGCGCTTTGCAATATGGTCGTTATTAAAACAAGGTTGTTCAATTGAGCATATGTTTCAATAAAATACATAACCAACTAAAATTCAATGCATGTTTACTTACATACTTGTTACATCGATTGATTAACCTGCAGGCGTCATGGCAAACAAACAATACGACTACTCTATCTGTTTTACTGCAGTCATTTAGAGTCAATGATTTTGTCGCGATCTATGGCAGGTTAACTGGAATAGTAGAAAGTGTAATCCAACCGCTTGGGACGTTTCATGTGTCAAGCCCCCCTAAGTAATTGAAGGAATTACAGCAAATTTGAAGGAATTGCATCTCAAATGTAAACAAACGCAGCCCACTCGCGAAACAATTGCAGCGATATCGGTAGTTTAGCGGTAATAACAGAAACACATCGGCCCTATCGGAAGCAATGTCGGTAATACTGGAAACACGCTCGGCCATCTTCGGAGATTTTTCGGTCGCGAGCGGAAACTCACGCAGCAAAACATGGCGTCGTTGGAAGAAACACCCGTCTCGGTGAGTTGTGTTTTTAGTTCCTACTATTACATTTTTATACTTATCCATCTTTGACCACCCGTGTTGAATGAGTTTAGGTATGAGTTGTTGTCGGGGCAATAGCTTATGTTTTTAGGAAAAGATAGTCACTCTAGAAGAGTGTCACAAGTCATGCCCCTGGAGGTTGTTTACATCTGAACATCGAAGTCGTGGCGATGATTACGAACGTGCGCTAGATATAACATCATTGTTTTGTAAAATGTGTTTAAATTTGTCAAATGCACTTCATAGAAAGAAAAATTATGGCTCATAAACTTCTTCATGGCGCACGTTCATGATGTTCGTAATCATCGGCACGACTTCGATGTTCAGGTGTAAACAATCTCCAGGGGCATGACTTGTGACACTGTTTTGCAGTGACAATCTTTTCCTAAAAACATAAGTTATTGCCCCGACAACAACTCATACCTAAACGCATTCAACACGGGTGGTCAAAGATGGATAAGTATAAAAATGTAATAGTAGGAACTAAAAACACAACTCACCGAGACGGGTGTTTCTTCCAACGACGCCATGTTTTGCTGCGTGAGTTTCCGCTCGCGACCGAAAAATCTCCGAAGACGGCCGAGCGTGTTTCCAGTATTACCGACATTGCTTCCGATAGGGCCGATGTGTTTCTGTTATTACCGCTAAACTACCGATATCGCTGCAATTGTTTCGCGAGTGGGCTGCGTTTGTTTACATTTGAGATGCAATTCCTTCAAATTTGCTGTAATTCCTTCAATTACTTAGGGGGGCCTGATGTGTGTAATGTTTGAACAGAAACGTAGGGAGTGAATCAGGGTCAAGGACACCGCCTTCAAGTTCTCCCCGAAATTGTCACTTAGGCCTGGTAGGTGTCATGTGAAGCAGCAACATGTTCCACTTCTGACGTCAACTTGTGACGCCAGTGACGTCATACTTGTGGCGTGACGGGCGTCTTGCTTTGAACCGTATTGTGTTGACTTTACTCTACGTTTTAAAGTTGCTTTTCCAACAAACTTCGTGCTTGGACGTACGACTGACATATATTGCTCCGTTGTAGATTAAACCAAGACTGACAAATAACTGTCGATTAAAATGTGCACTAGTTTCATATGTGCGAACGGTAACTGTCGGTTCTAGGGTTCTAGGGTCTTCGATGAATCACGTTGATATTTTCCTCCGCCGTTATTACAGATGATGCAACAATATATAAGTAGACTCTTCGCTTCGTGTTTGAATGATACACATTTCTTCGGTAATAAGCATATTATATGTCATATTATATGTACAACACTAGTTCCTAAATGTCGGCATGCCCTTCGCTATCGCTCGGGAAGTACCAACATTGAGGCACTCGTAAACATAGCATGCCATGGCCACTTATATAAAATCCTCTGTTTAAATATGGACTGCTAACAATTGGGTTACCACGTAATAAAGAAAGAGAGGGAGGGAGATCGAAAGAGCGAAAGGGCGAGAGAGAGTCATTCAGTCAGTCTGCCAGTCAGCCATGACACTGATTTAAAATGCCCTTATGATTCCTATAAATAACCGATGGGTAGAGTTTGCAAGACAATATGTTTCTTTGACTTTATATACGCCTCGTAGCATTGACATTCAAATTGTAAAGCGAACAAAGACCTGCAGCTCTACCAACCCACATTTCCCTTTGACGTCACAGTGTTCCCCTCTAGCATTTAATACTAAACTCAAACATGTCAATAAATGGATTTTCCATCAAATTACACCCTCGGGCCTTGCCATTCTGTGATTTTTGCGGCGACCCAAGCAAATCTTCCGTGTGATTTACCTCATTACTGTGTACCTTACATATCTCGATAAGCGCGTAAGTACGTGCAAATGTTCAAGGTAGATATACTTCACAACCATTCTAGAAAGGCTCGCGTAAACAAGGTCCTGTACCACATTGTACAGTGACCAATTAGAGACACATTAAAGAAGCTAAGCTATTGAACACCCGGTGTGGTTAAGAAAGGGCTTGGGTAGAACGGCTATTGTGACAACGCGTCCATTTCCTTGTATTGGTTCTACATGTACTGTTAAGTACAACGGTATTCTACACAACGGTAACCGTTTGAATAGCCTGTGAAGGGAAATTTACAGTTTGTTGTGCACGTAAATGTGACAAAACCGGCACAAAGCCCAGTACACTAACATACAATGTACAACACAGAGCTACAACACCCGTCAGTATAGAAGGCGTGTCCGTTCGAACAGTAATGGGCCTGATGCATTACTGGCTTATGGTCCCAGATGTCAAAATGGCAGCAACATGGAATACACATCCTTAAGTATAAAAAAGATTATATACCAGTCATGAAAATGACAACTGCCTTCTTCTAATGCAGTAGTATAAATATTAGTGAATGATGATTTACAAAATAGAGACATAAATAGGGTGTGCAGATCATAATCCTCTGTCTCCGGTTCAAGTCAGTTACCCTGGGGTCGAGGTCGAAGACAAGCGTCGGTGACTCGCCTGTTTCGCGAGTATGGCCAAAAGTTTGATCGTTGGTTCGAATTCGAATGTCTTGGTGCGCCTATACCATAACCGTTGTAATGGCTTCCCATTTCGAAAGTGGATAACGTCTGACATCACCATCACATTCTGCCACTGAGTATTGTTGGCACAAGCTGGACACGGCCAGCCTCACTGACTGAAGTCACGAACACCATCAGATTTCCGAACACCGTTTTTCCGAACGTATGGTTATCTCGTAGTAAACGTTTTGGTATCTGCATATTCGATACTTACTCGACAATTTCGGTTGTTTGGAGACGCGGAGGACACGAAGTTTATGCGTGAATGTGCACGCGTGCGTGTGCGCAAGTGCGAATTCGTGAATTCTCGAAGTAAGAGAATCTGGGTACGATTGTACTCATGTTCACAACTATGTTGTGATCAATTGTAGAAGTAACGTAAAATAATTGTTTTTGAGATAAAACACCACACACTCTCAAGAGAAGATGTCGGGGAGGTTTAAGGACGCAGGTGCGTGTTTGAGTGTTGTATGGTATAATGAGAGTCGGATGAGATGTTTATGTCAGTGATCACATCTAGCGAGTAGATATGAGATTTATAACCGACTCCTATGAGCAACAGATCCCAGGCGCTGAATTGTACCTTGTCTGTGGTCGGCTTTAATATTTCCCTGGGTTTATTTATATAGGTACTAGCAGTGACTCCATGGTCTACCCGGGAGGGGTAGGGGATGAGGCATGATGTTAGAGGTGGAGTGAAGTAGGGGTGGGTGGGGGTGTATTCTTGGAGATGAGGTGTACCCTAGGAGGTGGTAATAACTACCCGCTTCAGACATAACAATGTATGTGTATCTGCATACATTACATTTTAGGCGAGAGCGAAGGTATATCTCGACCACTTTCTGTACAGTAACTTTGCCTACTAAAAAATGTATTTTGTGCAAAGACATTTTCTTCTCTCCCAAAGTAATTACAAAAGTTGATCTACACACACACACTTTTAGTGCCAGTCAGTTGCAATAATTACCTACTTCAAATATTCAAAAACTATAATGTACATATACCCACCTACTTGAAGTTGTAATTAAGTATTGCCTTCCAAATGTTCACTTTCTACCTCCATTTTGTGGGATCGCAGTTTGTGTTGGATGTAAATTCCAGAGACAATTTCATCTATAAGTCGTTAATCATTAATTATAAATGTTGAACGGAGCACCCTTGAACCATCGACCCTCACTGTGGCCTCAGTACATAACTTGTGCAGTAGTTAAAAATCGGTAATCTTAAAAAGAAAACGAACATCTTAGAGCCTGGTTTTTTTTCTCTATAGGCGTTCTGTATGTGCATGTCTTGTCTCAATGATATGTCTTTATCTCAAACCCTTAATGCTTTCCTTGAACTCGTTTTTATTACAAACGTTTAATCATTTATCATATGGCCTAGATTTCTAATGCGAAATCAAGGTTGACATTTGCAAACAATTTAAATTGCAATGTCAATATTCTACCGAGAACATGCATCGTTACTGTACCGGTATGACAACGAGCGGATGTATGACGAGGGGAGATAACTGCTGTAGGTGTAAATGACATGAGAGAAACACTTTGAAGTGAACTGTTTGTATCTATCGAGTGTAGCGTTGTCCAGCGGAAATCGATCGGTCTAAACAGGCGCCCGGTGGTCCAGAGCTGACCAATACAGTACAGTAGCCAATGGATATACCTGTGACAAGGATGTTCAGAGTTTAAGGTGGGTAGTTGGTTAAAGTCAGAGCTGAAAGCCAAATCTTCAACGCTGCCTTTGTAAGTGCCTGTCTTCATGGAATGCTCAACTTTGACTACTGTTTATCATGTACACAAGATGTCGTTTTTTCACTTGAAAGTGAAGTGGATTTATGTAATGGATACTTACAAAGCAACAGTGTAACAGAGATTGTGATTAATCGTCACAAACGATATCAGTAGCAATCCTATTTTCCTTTTCAACCCGAAAACAGGGTACCGCCTTGACAAATCTCTATATCAGGTGTGTTGATACAGTCAGTGAGTGAGTGATTGAGTGAGTTTCGGTGTACGTCGCATTTAGCACCATTCTGGCAATATTAGGGACATCAGAAATGGGCTGCACACATTGTACCCATGTGGGGGATCGAACGCGGGCATTCGAAATGACTTGCGAGCGTTTTAACCACTAGACTACCCCACCGCCCCTCGTAAATACAGGTACATCTTCAGTCAGGCCCAAAGATGGAATATAACTTCGAAAACGTAGCCTAGTATTGTCGTTATTTTATTCACCCTTTGTCATCGCATGGTGATAATCAGTGGATCGTCTGACCCAGACTCAAATAACATCGTAGAGCTGTGATGCTGATAAAATATATACATAGTCATTATGTAGTCACAACTGAACAATCGTTTCTGGTTTTAGCAGAGATTTCTTATGGATAGTATGAGGGTTTTGTTACTTCCCTCTGAAACCACACTCACACAATGACGCCAGGACAGAGCTTTGATCATATACACCACACTGTCTGCATTAGTAGTTCATGCCAATGTGTTTATTTTCATGATCCTAAACCTCCCTGCATTTACTTTATTAATAATATTATTAATAATTCACAAAATTACCATTTGGTCGGTTATGATCAGATAAAAATAAAATCGTCATCAATCATGATTAAATTGGCATTAGTCATTCATACCCTGTATGGTTTTAATCTGCATAAATCAATAACAGGTATCGATCTACTGCCCATCGGTGCAGTTGCTGCAGTAATCCAACAGCAGGTGTACAGCGTAGCTAAGGGAGGTAGTCACCCTCTCCCTGATGGGCCACCCAGGGCCACACTCACCATCCCGTTCCTGTACGCACAAACACGCAAGCAGTCACACACTCCTGCGTGCACGCACACTTACACAGACCACTCCTGTACGCACACACTTACCCACTCACACATTCCCATCCAGTCCGTTTACTCAGATATAGATACACACTCTCAATCCCACACCTGTCCACACACTTGCACACATTGAGGTGTCCCACATACGTCAGTTAAAGATCCCCAAACACACATAAATGCACAGGTGTTCCCCTATTTTTTGCAGGATTCGAAACCTCGGAAAAATACAAAGGAACTCTTGTCCTACCATGTGATCCCTTATTTTTTCCCTCAGTATATTATGTCTATCCGCAGAGAGTAATTTTCTAGTGAAACCGCCTGTAACAAATCACATTATTTTAGTGTTTTGCATAAAAAGAGAGAGTTCTATCTAGTAGAACCAGCGTCTATTAAAACATTTTAACAACAGGCATGTGTTTGGCCTGGGTCACAAATCAATGCAAACAATATTATGAATAATAAGTGGATGACCCACACTTGTACAGCCCCCACCGTTTGGCATTTGCAGTTCCAAGAAGAGACACCATTTTGCTAATTTGCTAATCCACATGCCGATAAGGATTAAACAAATAGTATGTGATTGTGGAAAATAATTTAACATTTAGCGTTTTACTCACGATCATCAACTACATGTGTTTCTTGGCAGATTTAATTAAATTAAATATTCAACTTTTCGGGTCAGTAGCCTGAACAGGTTCCTGCGAGTTTGTTTGCCATGTATATGGCCTCTGGCATCCTGGAAAAGCATGCGGTTAGTGTGTAACAAAGAGTACTGAGATATGCCGGTAGACATGGCACCTAGGAGGTGACGTGAGATATATACCGTCCTGTTAACATAGCGAAACAGCCAGGAGTCGAACTACAGCGAAACTTGATCACGTGTGTGACTGCTATCTGAGGCGTCTGTTCCATCTATCATCCAGAGATTATGTCTTCGTATTTCTATTTCGCTTTTCTATACAGTGGAAGCTGCCAAAAGTGGCATCTGTCCAATCCGGCAGGTTGTCAACAGCGGCATAAAATCTCAATCCCACCCATGACTCGTGCATTCATCAACAGCTCTACAATCCGACACATTGTCTAAACCAGATCGTTCCTTCAGTGGGTGCCAGTTTAGACAGCTTCCAATGTATTTTAAACAATCCAGAAAAGGCTATCGTAATGACGTACTTTAGGTTAGTAAGGTCTGAATTAGAAAATATTACGTTTAAAGCATCGGTAACATTGATTTAAGTTTATTCTCAGCGACATTAATGAGTTCTAGCTTACGTGAAGTTCGTAGTGAAGTTGACATAAATGTATACACATGTTAAATGAGTGGCAGCAGCAGTTCAGCTTGCCAACAGTTACCATTGTCAACACTTCCCGTAAGTTAACGTGATAGAAACTATTCCCGCGGCTAGAACGATTTAATTATAGATAATGAGCGTTGTGGGTTTAATAATGACTTTCCCCGATATTACGTGACCGGGTGGTTCTTCAGTTAAATATGCAGGGGGATTAGCCTGCATTAAACCATGTTGTGCTTGGCAGGCAACGTCGGACATCGGTTCGTGTTGGCAACTGATGACTTGTTAAGTCTGGTGTCCAAATAACACAAGTAAACAACATCTATGTACCTACGTCCGTCCCTGACGATGGGGAGGCTGGTCTGTATCACGTATCTATGTGACTTTATCAATATGTACTAGTTGGATGACAACGATGGGAGTCAATGGCAGTGACGTCACTGAGTTACCTCTGAGCGATGTCTTGAGACACAATGTTCTGTTTGTTTGGGTTTGAAATGCAAACTTGTTTGCCCTTTATCTGTCTGTCTGATGGTTTTGATTGTAAATTGTGTTCACATTTACCTGTGGGATGCAGTGTCTGTCTCTTCACGGAATATCGAATGTGTTGATTGACAAAACGTGTACTGTCTGTCATCCACAGTCTACTGTCTACTCTGTACTGAATACTTGATAACATTGTGTCTACTGTCTGATCTGTTGTGGATGCAGATAACATCGTGTTTACTGTCTGATCTGTACTGGATGCTTGATAAATTTGTGTCTACTGTCTGATCTGTACTGGATGCTTGACAGCTTTGTGGCTATTGTCTGATCTGTACTGGATGCTTGATAACATTGCGTCTACTGTCTGATCTGTACTGGATGCTTTATAACATCGTGTCTACTGTCTGATCTGCACTGGATGCTTGATAACTTTGTGTCTTCTGTCTGATCTGTACTGGATGCTTGATACCATTGTCTTTATTAGGTATTACTGTTGACCGTGGAACTCCCTTGGTTTGATGTTGTGTCCCCACTAGACATTTCTGCTATCTACTAAATTCCTGATATCAGCGTGGCCGCTAGATGTTTACCTTCTATAGAGTGCTTGATATGGCGTTGTCTGTATGATAGATACTAAGTACTTGGTATCATTGTGTCGGCTAAACCTGAACTGTTTTCTCTTCACGGATTTCTTTATAGCACTTTCAAAGGTAAATATTTAATGTTTGATCTTTCAAGTAAACTTAGTGTCCTGTGTTGGTAGATTTTGTCTAGTAGACGTTTTACTGAATACTTGATAATATTATGTCTACTAAATGTTTACTGTCTATCATGTGTAGATGAAGAACTGCAGACAGTCGAAGAGAAGGACTTGACCCACAAACTAGCGTCTCTTAACGCTGCCGTTGCCAAGGCCAACGCGGAGGTAGCGGAAGCCGTGCGTCTTTCCGCCGACACTGAGAGTACCGCAGTGAAGGCAGGCATAGCTGCTGATAGGGCCAGGGAGGAGGCCAAAAGGTGTGTTAGTGAATGAGTGATGGAGTGAGTGATGTAGTGAGCAAGTGATGGAATATGTGTCCGCGATAGATAATATATCTGTTTTATTGTTAGTGAGTGAGTGACGGAGTGAGTGAGGAGAGAGATAGCAAATAACATATCTCCTAAATAGGTCAAGGAGGATTCGAAGAGTTGGTGACATCATTTCAATGATTGAATGAATTTGTGCCTGAAAGATCGGCTGATACGGCTAGAGGGTTTGGCTTGGTGGGGAACGTGTTAACGTTAATGAGTGTGTGGTCGCCGGCCGTAGTGAGAGAGCGGTGCATTTGCTCCATGTATGTCAATTCTCAATCAATATAACGTAGAGGGTCACATACATTGAAACGAATCGAACTGGGTTTTTTTCATGACGAATGAACACCTTAAATACAACCTGTATTCGCCCGAAAGGCCCGAGAGAGAGAGAGAGAGAGAGAGAGAGAGAGAGAGAGAGAGAGAGAGAGAGAGAGAGAGAGAGAGAGAGAGAGAGAGAGAGAGAGAGAGAGAGAGAGAGAGAGAGAGAGAGAGAGAGCCGACCCTGCTAGATGAGCCTCCACTCAATACTGTGTAGATACTGACATTCACGAAGTGAATCCAAACTTGTCTCCTCCAGGCTACAAGAAGAAATAGAGTTGCGTGCAAAGATGGAAGCCGAGAGGAAGGCGGAGGAGGAACGGAGGAAGGAGGAGGAAGAGAGGAGGCGCGAGGAAGAGGAGAGACGCGCTGAGGAGGAGAAGAGGGCGAAGGAAGCAGAATGGAGGAGGAGAGAAGCCAGTAACCTGGAGAAGAACCCCTGGGAGAAGTGGCCAGTGAATGAGTGAGTGGTCGCCATGTGTAGAACACTGCATCTGTAGCACTGTAACCAGATAATTTTAGTTTGGAATTGTAGCTGTGGAACCTTGTAGTTGAGGTGCCCATATATGCAAATTGGGGTCATTTGTCAAGTCGTGGCTCCTCTAAGATTTGTCAAGTAGTAGCTCTGTGGCCCGGTAGCTGTGTAGCTCAAACACTGTGCATCAAGAGTGGGTAGCGCTGTGTAGCACTGTAGCTCATTTCTTTACTAGTGGCTAGCACTGTAGCTGTATAGTTGAAACGCGGTCCCTCAATAGTAGGTAGCGCTGGATTTGCAGCTCTGTAGCTGTATAGCTGAAACGTGGTCCCTCAATTGTAGGTAGCGCTGGATTTGCAGCTCTGTAGCTGTATAGCTGAAACGTGGTCCGTCAATAGTAGATAGCGCTGGATTTGCAGCTCTGTAGCTGTATAGCTGAAACGTGGTCCCTCAATTGTAGGTAGCGCTGGATTTGCAGCTCTGTAGCTGTATAGCTGAAACGTGGTCCCTCAGTAGTTTATAGCTTCATCACGGTTCTGTAGCGCTTCATCTGTGTAACTGACACGAGATAACTGACTAGTGGGTAGTGCTGTATTTCTAACCCTGTAGCACAGTATTTCTAGTCCTGTAGCATTTAGCTCACTAGTTAGTGTCTGACGTTACTAAGCTGAAAACTGGAACATCCAATCCCCAGTTCCAATACATAACTAGATAAGAACTTCATACCACTGGAATAACCATTCCGTGTTTGTTTCATGCCCTAACAAAACATGGTTGTATAGATACTATACTATACTTTTAGTCTGTCAGTATATGTGGTCACGCATGTGTTCTGCGGGTCGGTATGTAGGTACACACAAAACCGAGCTCGCTTCCGGAAGTACAATTGTTGTTCGTGATTCTATCAACACGTTCTCAATACATTTCATTCAATGTACAGCGTGTATAAATATAAACGGTTCTTTGGGTAAGGCCAAGGTCATTCTGTTAAAGATTAGTGTGTATTGCACACATAGTGATTTGTCACGTCCATTCAACACAAGACCTGTCACTTCGCAAGCGCGGGGAGTTTAACGTCATAAGCACAACGTTTCTCACCATCACACAATTGACTGCTGTGTGAATGTACTGAAGCACATAGGGAATATTGATAACATGTAATGTCCCATTTGTCGAACAGGGCCATAGGTTGACAAACATTGCCCGTGCTCGTAAATAACAATAGAATACCGTTATATATGTCAGTGTAGAGACACGGCGTCATTTATCGCCTCGTTTCTTTGATGGTTCGCAAAGCCGTGTGTATACTAGCAAATACTGTAGAAGTCATAACCTACCCAAAACAACCATTGCCCTATATCATAGGTAGGCCTTATAGTGTACTAACCTGAAGTGGTGTTATACTGTCTTGTGTTGTTTGTTTTGTCCATTTTGTTTGAAAAGAAACCACCCGTGAAGATCCGAGTTAGAATTGTGGTAAAGAACACTTACACAACAGCGAATGTGTATTGGTGAGAGACCTATCGCCGCGTCTCCGATACTCATTATATCCATCACAATATATATTCAGGTGTTCACCAGTTTACATAAAAAATGTCTCCACGTATCGAGTTAGTAGAACTGGTCTACATCAACCCGCGTTTGTCGTAAGGAGCGAGTAATGGTATCCGGTCCTGAGGTGGGTTGATTTGGTTCATGCATGACATATATGCCAATTGCTGACAGATGCACTCACTCACTCACCAAACTGACTTCTTGTGATGATAAGGATTTCTGCACTAATCACTGTTAAATCAGTCGCCGACTCTTAAAATTTCTGTAGGCGGGGATATACCGCAGGTAAATATAGATGAATGGGCGATGGCAGAAGTTATGAGGTCGTATATAATTAACATTTGTTAAACCAGCATGGTGTCAAAAAATCTGGACACTTGTATATGATAAATCCGATATTGGAATCCATGACTACACGTTCCTGTGTAAGGGACACAACTCCACATAAAGCCACCTATGTCACACGATCTCCCTGTAAGAAAGTGAAACTGTAATTATCACAGCCGCACATGCTTATTCATGCCCACAGGCACAATCAGACTTCACTTGCAATCTATCAATTTCACATTTAATGTTTCCTGCATGTTAATCCGCCTGAGAGAACGGTACCGTCGTTGTACACGTGTCGACACAATATGTAGATCCGTGACGTACATCACGTAGCGTAGGCCCTCCCCCGAGTACACTGACCCCTGAACAACGCAGCACCTGCCGTTACTATAACAGTACTCACGGGAAGGGCACGTGCCTGAGAAAGGGGATGAAGAATATTTCAACTGCTCAATATATTTTTTATTTCTGGATTTATAACACATGCCGCCGTATGTCGAGGTCGACGGGGCATGCATATTATACGTGCATAAGCACCGTACAAAGCGTACGGTAGTATTTACATTTAGGACACTGGTGCCTTCTGGTTACCATGTGTTGCTCAACACCAAGAGGGTATTGTCCTACTTAGAATATAATCTGCCTGCATTTCCCCAGATACAAGCGCAATATTTAAAGAGGTGACATTTGTAGGTAAAGTGTCAACCATAACTACACCTGTCCAAAAACGACAAAACCAAAACAAACAAAAAACAACAAATCATAAAGAGTTATTACTTCCCGTGCGAGGCTATCTTGCGACTGTTTATAATGTGCATTTGATCCCCCAGGAAGTAATGGGTACCCGACAGGACTAGACAGAAGTGTGAATGCAACATGCAACTTCGGAATCATGCTGTCGTTATGATGATATCTATTGATGAGTTTAAAGACAGCGAAATAATGAGTATTTAATGTAATACCGACAGAGACAGTATTCCATGGATAAATCAGTGCCCCCAAGAAACCAACGAAACGCTACTACTACAAGTATTTAGGGAAATCAAACAACGAAAGAATACGTCTGAACGACAAACGACTTCCCCACTGAGGCGGTTCAACGCGACTTAGAATAATGCGAATTTCCCCTTAGAATAATGCGAATTTCCCCTTAGAATAATGCCAATTTCACGCTAGAATAATGTGAATTTCACCTAAGAATAATGTGAATTTCACCTTAGAATAATGTGAATTTCACGCTAAAATGATGAGAATCTCACCTGAGAATAATGGGAATTTCACGCTAGAATATAATGGGAATTTTACGCTACAATAATGTGAATCTGAACTACGTAGGAAATCATTCCTTCAGTGGAAACAGTTTAGTCACATGTTGTTGGTGCTGTCAGGTACGACGTCGGCAACTCTTCAAGCGACATCAGCGTGGGATGCATCATCCGGGGCCATCCCGCCAACTTTGACCGAAATGACGTCACACTTGACCTAGTAGATCTGGACACCCTGGACATCACATACAAGCCGCACGAGGAACTGATAAGTCACGTTGTCAAGCTGACGTCATCCAAAGGAGACGAAACAAACTTAGAGGTAAGACGTTGTGACGTCAGAGTGTGCAAACCCTTACATACCCTTACATCTGTGACCATTGTTCCCGCAGACATGCTGCACCAGGTAGAAATATTGTCGTGGAAATTATCTCTCAGATACTGCCACTATTGATCGCAATCGGGATGCAGCTTATGAAGGCAGGCAACGGACGATGCCACTGGACAGTAAGGTGAATTAGACTGATCCATCATTGCACATCCGAATGATTCCTCATCACCCTGTGGATAGGGGTCAATTCTCCAGCACGTCTCTGCCCACAACGGAGGTCACCTTCACAATCTGTGCTCACGATGAATTCGCTTCTCCTTCGTTTCAAAACGTTCCCGAAAAAGGTCTCGTGCCAAACTTGGCACTGATTGCAAGTCCATATGGTTTCTGAGTGTTCAAGTGCTCAAACGAACACCCTCTATCAGAACAAGAAAATAATTCTTTGTATTTGGCCTTAAAGTCCAGCAAGGCCATTTCAAGAGACTCATTAGCATCCTACTATACAGCGGGGATTTCTGTTGCGTCTGGGCCTAATATTCTCCTCAATTGGTGTCTCGTTTCGGCCTCTCGTTTTGGTTCTGTTAACTGTGTATAAATGACTTCGTATCTCGTTGAAACCACGGTGTCAAATACTACAAATGTATATACGGTGTTCCTTTCCTGGCAGATATTCTTTTTAAGGTTTCACTATTAGTGTGGTTTTCGTGGCTAGTTTAGAACGTTTGGAGACCATACTTAAATTGCAAACTGATCTGTTTGGTGGAAACTGTGTTTGTATCAGCTTCGCCGATTTGTTTACGTCTCATCTTACGATTGGTTGTACCTATGATCCCTTTAACACGTGGGTACCATAAAACCCTGTCAGGAGTAATTCATACAAGCAAGGACACCGTAGAACGTTCTAGGTAGAACACGACTGTGATTGCCTGGCTTGGTGGTTCGTGTATTTATCTAGTGATCATTATCACCAGAATATATCTATTACAGTGTAGTATACGACGTCAATGCGACCGCGAAATAGCCGAACCCTAAACCCGTTGTTTCCATTTATTGAAACAAACACACCTGCTGTTTTAACACTTAACGAAAACAAACGCACCTGCTATTTTAACAGTTAACGGAAAGAAACACACCTACTGTTTTAATAGTTAACGGAAACAAATCCACCATAAGCCAGGCATTTATAACGTGTTTACATTTACGGCAATGCATATTCTTATCTATGAAGTTCCCTGGTATGTAGAAAATGCACACACAACTTCTACCACCATATCTAACGTCAGCGCGTAACAACAGCTCACTCTGGGCCTATTTGAGTTTATCGTGGAGTGGCTTTTGTATGCACTTCACTCTTGGAGGAACACGGTCCACGGCTATAGCAGTGGAGTATGAGCCAGTGCTCTCATCAAAACCACTTAACACACACTGGAACTATTTCGATCACCACTCAACTTGCCAGCACAATTTTCGTCGTCTCTCAGTCGTTACAACAGCGGCAATGATACTGGTCGTCACTGGCAACGCCAGGTTATATTTACGCGATCACGAGGTCAAGACAACTGCGGAATGCATGCAATTTTGTTGGATTATTCTTTGTGTTTCTTAAGTATCTTTATCTTTACTTGTGCAGTGAAAGCCGTGTTGAAATGGCGGTTGTTGTTTTTTTGTTTTTCTTATGGTATGAGACATTCCCTTCACACTGTGTCCGAATGGTTGGTCATCGTACTGTAAAATGCCATGAAAGGTGACAACAGGGGCATGTGATAGATGCAACTCAACATGTAAATATGCACTCATCTGTCAGTCTAAAACCTTTAAAGGCACTATATTACGGTATCTGGTGTAAGAAAAACGTATAATTTTATTGTAGTTTACCTACCTTACCAACGAATTGTATTTTAAAAACACATTTTAAAGAAGAAAGAAAAATAATGAAAAGGTATTTGTTTCAAGTGGTTATTGCAAGGCAGGGCTTCATTGGTCTTTGCGGGAGTGCCGTCTTTTGAAATTTGTCTTTTAGTATCGTTGTAAGGTTGCTTCGTTGATGACGATTATTTTAGCTTCTTTGAGAGAGCTTACCAAGTGAGACTTATTTTGGTAATCTTCTTTGTCATTATTGTGATGGACGATTCAGTTTAGGTCATACAGACGTACTAAGTATGTTATAATGTACCCGATGCTTTGGTTCACAGAGTTAAAACCACCGTTTCACACAAATCTCTCCTTTTCGTACGAATCGTAAAGTTTTAGAACAATTCCCTTTCTAAAGTCATATGTTTCATCAGGAGGCTTCGCATAATGATTTTCCTTGTCCACCAGGAGGCGTTGTATGTTGCTCTGCCGCACGTGATGACCCGGGCATCAGCTGCATCACGGGAGGCTGTAATCAAGGCCGAGATTGGCGGCCAGTGGTCGGAACTTCCGACAAGGGAGGTAACCTTTGACAACCATAAGGTAAGTTGGCACCACAAAGTATACATATTCCATCTGCCATCCTAGAATCAGATGAATCCAAACGACAAAAACTGACACCATGCAAGCGGATTATTATCGATAGCTATTCATGCATTACAAATCTATGGTCTGTGGTCACATTATCTGTGAATGTGAAGTGTAGGGATATTTTATTGGTTTTACTGTTTTCTTTCAGTTTGGGCATATTAAATATTCAGACATAATTCTTTTGACTTCGTTTATTTTGTAAATGGGGAATAAGAACTGCCTCAATCCCAATGCTATTATATTAAGTAGCAATACCAACGGTTGGGATTTCTTTCGCGCCCATAAATCGAGAAAAAGAGACCACACCCACTGCCGAAGTAGTGTTCCCTGATTGGCTGAAAACAGAATGGGCGGAATATGTGTTATGTGCGACTCACCGTTCAAACAACAGTGCATTTCAAGTTGTCATTCCTGACTACCTTATCAATCAGATTTATTGATCTATTGAGTTATTGATATATGTATACAGAAGGGGCCCAGTGCTTTGTTTACTTTTCCACGATGTAAGTGTACTCATTGTACGTGATATTTACATTTACATACGCACAGGTGTGCGGATGTAAATGGCACGTGTGTGCAATGTCAAATTCACGACATTATAAGACCATTATTCATGATAAGCTGCATAACCACCTACGTATCTGCGCATGCCCAGTACATGTACATTTAGTGACACCCTTGCATCTCTTACAGGATCTGAAATTTGCACAAGCAGAAGTAAAGTGTCTCACGACGCTTCTCGTAATGTCACGTTTCAAACGAGACTTTGTGACGTTGACAAAGCGATCATCGAAAGTAACGTCATCATACGACCATCGAGTAACCATGGTTATCCCACGTGATACTTTCTTGGGCAAGGAACATTTCTTAATGCAGGTTGGTGGCAGAAGAATAAAATAGTCCTTCAGATGAAGATTTAATTGCTTCCTAAGCAGAGGTGTACATTTTACTGGATGTTGCTCTAGAATGTGTTAAGAAATTGTCAGAATTTTAGAGCTAATCTTAGCGAGCGAATCTGTCGTTTTAGGTACAGCCAGTAGATTCTGGCTCAGTTCACGACTATCGGTTGCGGGATGTCCGAGCGAAGGGGTTGTTGACGTCGAGTCCGGTGGTGTACATGGAATGGGAGACGACCGAGTTGCAGAAGCCCATCTCAGTAAGTCCTCCTTTATTCACATGTCCGTCAAAATACAGAAACGTGTTTACAACCTGGAATAACTCCATGGTATCACATCGACAATGCCATACTGTTGAATCTTACCCATAGTATCAAAAGGAGATCCACCCATCACTACACCATCATGTTTCAGGTCAGTCTTATCTGTCCACCCATCACTACACCACCATGTTTCAGGTCAGTCTTACCTGTCCACCCATCACTACACCACCATGTTTCAGGTCAGTCTTACCTGTCCACCCATCACTACACCACCATGTTTCAGGTCAGTCTTACCTGTCCACCCATCACTACACCACCATTTTTCAGGTAAGTCTTACCTGTCCACCCATCACTACACCACCATTTTTCAGGTCAGTCTTCCGTGTCCACCCAACCCCGCCAAGGCCAAGAAGCTGGCTCAGATCCGGAAGCTGAAGGAGGAGAAGATGAAGAACCCAATTCGGAATGTTCCCGTTACTATCGAGGAGGAAGAAAAAGAGAAAGAGAGGAAGAGACAGCAGATGCTTGAGGGGGAGGAGAAGAAACATGGACACAACAAGTGGTACATGGGCGAGTACGGAGCTTCTGATGGTACGATCTACCTTGTTTCTGGTACCAGTCCTTGTACCAATGCCTTGCTTGCCAAAGATATGTCCAAACGATATGTATTCACACGAATTCTGATAAGATTTTAAAGACTCGGAGTTTGAAAAGCAGCTTTCAAGGTTAGGTTGAAATAATGTGGCAGTAACGGAACTGAAGTTGAACTATTCGAAGCAACGAGAAACAAGATGATTTGGAGTATTTTAAATGAACTTGATAATAAGGAAAGCTTAACATAGAGAAATTAATTCAAAATTCGCAACTGTAATTGAGATAAGGAGCAAACATGTTCCAAATGTCGAAAAAATACACAGGTGTGAGGAATACCGATAAATTTCTTTTCAGAAAATAATTTATGTGACGAAAGGTTGTAAGTGAATTTTAAGATTTCTGGTTTGACTGTTATTCAGACGATGAGAATGACCTGCTGTTCTTCCTGTCTTACGCTTATGGCCGATGGTCAGTCCAGCCAGACATCGTTATCACCCAGGCTAAACTTGACCTGTTGACCTTTGAAATTACCAAGCCGTACGACAGGTAAACAATTCTCACCATTCAGTGAACCAATTATCTTCGTCCTGGGAGACCACTTACTTCAGTTGAGATGAAGTGATTTCCCTTATCACTGGACAGATCAGTTATCTCAATTCCCTGTTAACAAGTTGTGTTGCCAACTGGACCAAACCGGACCAGAACTCCATACAGCCATAGAACTTAACTTAGCTTAGAAAGAAGCATGAAACAGGGAGCTTTGACTAAGTTAGTTTGTTGTTAAGCGTCGTGAAAGTGGGAGAATATAGACAAACATAAATCAGCATAATAACTACATGAGGAAATTACAGTCACCACCCTTTAACTTCGACACATCAAATTAGAGACATCATAAGGGTGTGATCTCACATTTAGGAATCGTGACGATGATGAATTGCTGACACATTTTATACCGTCTCTTTCCTGGTGAAACCGACACGAGCAGATATGGTTACTAGAATGTGAGCTGGATATATCTCGGTTCCTCTTTCTTCAAAGGTTCATGGTGATCCGGACAAGGACAAATGTTTTGGAAGAGGCGGCAGTTTCCATAGCAACAGGACTGAACGACTACCTCTCCAGAAGACACGTGCAGATAGTGATGAAGCAGAGGTATTGCCTAACATTGCCATCTCCCACTTTAATAACTATTAAACTGTTGGCTTTGAAGTAAAAGCAATAGTAACAGTACATAGTTTCCCAAATAATACACAATGTACGTGTAACCTCACCACCGATCCAAAATTAGACTGAAGACCTCACTCCCACGGTTTTGTAGGACTAAACCTGACAAACTTTCTGTAGTCGTAGCAACAGATACATTGCTGTTGTTATCTTTATTAGTAGACGTCTTTGAGACTCGAGGATGAATGGAGCGATCTCTGTAAAACGTGTTTGGCCAGGAGTGAGTGAGTGAGTGAGTTTAGTTTTACGCTGCACTCAGCAATATTCCAGCTATATGGCGGCGGTCTGTAAATACTTGTGTCTGGACTAGACAACCCAGTGATCAACAACATGAGCATCGATCTGCGCATTTGGGAACCGATGACATGTGTCAACCAAATCAGCGAGCCTGACCACCCGATCCCGTTAGTCGCCTCTTACAACAAGCATAGTGGTCGTTTATGGCAGGCATGGGTTGCTGTAGGCCTATTCTATCCCGGGACCTTCACGGGTCATTAGACAAGCTTCATATATAAATGACAAATATACGTCATTAAATATTATAATAACTATTTTTAAATGTTTTTTTTCCCACAAGCATTTTCAAACAAATCACGGCAAGAAATTTCATATTAAAAATTCCAGCAGGTATAAAGAACAATGGTGAAACCATGCCAAAGATTATACAAAACTCACAAAATAGAATACAATACCATGTTACTGACTCTTTTATGAGAAAAAAATCCTTCAAGAGTGATGGCGGCATTGCTATATGCTGTACAAAACGTATTTTTAAAGAAGGAACAGTGCGCATATCTAGTTCAGTGCTGTACATCCTCCCATGGATAGTCTGAGCGTCAAATTGTTCGCTCGTCGCACCAAGCACCCGTGTTCGATTCCCCAAATGTATGAAGCCCATCCTTGCAGTCCCTGTAGTGATATTGCTAAAATATTGCTAAAAGGCGGCTTAAAACTATACTCACTCACCTCCTCTCAACATCCCCATGAGGCAGCACAAAGAGTGGGGGTGACTTAATCAGACCTAAGCTGTTACTTTATGAGTGATTCCAACATGTTTTTCTCTTGTAGAACGGATGACCCATTCGACGCAACGCTGCACGTGACCCCCGTCAACAAGGTAGAGAAGTTGTTGAACAAGCTGGCTGATGACGGATACGGGGACGGTCCAAGCGCCAGTAACGTCCTCAACATCTCCGAAGGCGAAACCATCGAGGTGACATTCCGCGGCAACATCACCTCCACCAATGATCAACCTGTCGAGGTCCAGTTCAACTCTAACGTATCGTCTAACGTCATGTTTTCCCTGACGGAAGTGGACAAGTATCTCCAGAAGAACTTCCCCGTGTACAGGGGCGTAGTGCAGGTGTACCGGAAGTACACAGTGGTTCCGTCGGGAGTTTGGTCCATCACGCGGAAGGTCTCCGAGGATGAAGCCAACCAGGGTCCGGAAGTGAAGAGGGATCTCTTGTGTGAACTATTGATAAGCATACCGAAGGTGAATATTCTGTGACTGTTCAAACAAGACAACGACAAAAAATACTTTTTCGAAGGGTCATATTCCACCTTTTCAATGAAAAAACGTTGGGTCACTACGATTGACTGTTAAAAAAACATCCGTACTGCAACAGTTGTCGTATTGGGTTAATGCGTCAACTATTCTCACTCTAGTCTTAACTTTAATTCATCCGAACTCGAGTATTTACAGACAGAAGTCATAAAACTTTTTTTTTCTGAGTGCGTTGCTAAACATCATATTTCTGAAAGTCTAGATATACTTGATACTACATATAAATACTCGGGTCTGGACCATCGAATCCGGTGATCAACAGCATGAGCATCGACTTGTGCGTTTGGGAACCGATGACGTGTCAACCAAGTTATCGAGCCTGGCCACCCTATCTGTTTGTCGTTCTTTCATGACAATCTCGGGTTTATGAAGACCGATTGTAACCGGTTTATTCACGGGTTCTTCAAGCATGTCAGACAGCAAGCGTGCAACATCATCCAGTGGTATTGTCCATTCAGTGCAGACAGTAAAAACTGTAAATTGTTGATGTAATACCGACAGGTTACATTTCATCTCACTCCCTTGTGACGTTACGCACCATATATACTGATGCAAAATAAATTTAGATGGTTACTGCACACTACTGATGGTTTGGGTAGAAGTGTCCACACGAGACAGGATAAGAAATTGTCGAGTTCATGAATTTCATGAAAATGAAACCTTCATTTCAGTACCATATCGAGCCGAACTCCGTGCCTGTCAAAGCTCCCATTGCAATCCACAACACACGAGACCTGGTCAACGAGGACTACATGCACGGGCTGGCGGCGGAGCTGGGCGAGGAGTGGAGGAAGGTGGCGCACTATCTCAATGTGCAGCGAGTGCGGCTGCAGGCGATACTGCGCAACATGCAGCTGGGGGAGAGATCGGATGAGGATGCCAAGTTTGACATGTTGATGACGTGGCTGAAGAGGGCGCCCAAGTCGTGTGATAAGGTGAGCTTCAGCGGGTGATTGAGACGTATTAAGTTTATAACCGATCTGAACAGTAATGTGACCATGTTCTTAGTACGTCCAAATTTGATGTGTGCAATTATACGTATTCCAGCTATATGGCGGCGGTCTGTAAATAATCAAGTCTGGACCACACAATCCAGTGATGTACAGCAGGCGCATCGATCTGCGCAATTGGAAATCGATAACATGTGTCAACATAGTCAGCGAGCCTTGACCGCCTCACCCCGCTAGTCGCCTCGTACGACATGCATAGTCACCTTTTATGGTAGAAATGGCCTATTCTACCACGGATCTTCAGAGGTCCTTAGTTACTTGTCATGATACAACAACACCGTTGTTGCTGGGTACAAATGGAAGCAAGAAAAGAGGTCGATCAAGATTCCTGTAAATATGAAAAAAAGTAAGTAAACATTATCTCTTCCCCCACGAACTCATATACTTGTTTCCATCAACAGGTAGCCATATTGTCCAGCGCGCTCAGCAAGAGCGGGAGAGGGGACCTGTCAGACCAGATCCGCACTCGCCAGAGGGAATACCGGGAACAACGGATAGAAAGCCACTGATTGGTCATCTCCGTGACGTCATAAGGCAGTATGGACGCACCGGGAAGAACCAGAGACAGAGCGGCTTATTCCTGTGTGGCTGGAGTATGACCATTTGGACATCATTGAAACTAAGTTATACTTATTTATATCTTGCTGATGTATTTTGTGATGACTGTACGTCGACATTATCAGCGCATCCTGGTTAGCAGACCTGCGGACCTTCACTTTCAATACATTGAGTAACAGCCACACTAATGTACACACTTAACGTCCAGTGTATATCATATTTCTATGTAGGTAAATATTACATGACGTCATTAACTTAGAGTACAACAACATACAATAGCAGCCTACTGTTTGATATTGAAACTTCATGAAGCAATATTCTCTGTCCATGTGCCTTGTAGCTGTTTAGTTTATTGTGGAGCAATACCGAATCTGTGATATGTACTCACCCAAAACATAGATATTATGTCATATTTCAGTATACCACAGATACACTTCACTACATATTTTCTTGCTGACCCAAAACTTCAGTCCGTATATACCATGGAATATGAATTATTCTCCAACAAAATCAATGTTTTGTTAATTTGTACACAGTTCAAGACGCTCATCATAAAAATACAGGTGTACATGCAACTTCGAATACCGTTATAAAATACCATATTTCCAATTCTGACACACACTTAATGCCACTCGAAAACATTCCCAGGTGTAAAATATGCACACTGATACTCATGTGTGACATTGTTAATTATGTGTTCAGTGCTAATCTCAACATATCTGCATGTACATAACCAGTATATCGTGCATCTAAGTCTTTTTGGATACATCTGTATTTTAGTCGTAATGCACATTGTAATTTTGAAGCATTTTAATATAAAGGTTAGCAGTTCTGTGTATATGCATGTATTTATACAAAAGGAAGTGTACTGGAACACATTTCGTTTTTATTGTAAGCTTATGTTTTATGTTGTTGCTGTTTTCATGACATATTGGCACATGAACTGAATAAAATAGAACAAAATAGACACAAACATAAAACTAGTATTTCATCAACATACGTTCACATCCATGCTCAATTCCCGTCCGGAACTGTTTCCGTCCACTTCGACTGTATATCCAGCATCAAGTTTTTCTGTGATCCGTTTTCGTCTTTCATATATGCAATAAACCGTTTATGCATCGCCGTATTTGTCTTGTTTACTCTGTGAGGCACATTCCGACACGTGCAGATGACACGTGTGTTGCTCAGATCATCCGCTTCATATATGATATTGATGGTGATATGCGTTCAGTTGTTGGCGATCTATAGCCTGTTTTTATACTTTATTGTGCCTATTGTGATACTAGTTTCCACGCTAGTTTTAATGCTATTTGTGATATTCTGGTTATTTTACCGCCCGAGTCGACAGGTTTTTTAATAATATACATACATTCTATTTCAGTGTTAAATGTTCTCGTCACGATATGGCTGAAATATTGCAGATGTGACGTTAAATATTAACTCATTCACTCACTCCATAATATTGTCTTTGATGTCATGTTCTTACTCTGAACAACAAGCATGTTTCCGCCGGAAGTCCTTCATTGTATTGTCGCTTACATCATGATTGAAGGTACACACAAACAAAGACGCTTAGCTCAATTCACAGGTGCTTCAAGTACATGACACATGACATGCCAGGCAGTCTTGGATTTAACGTCACATCGGCATGATTTCTGCCACATGATGACGAAATCTAGCCTGCATTAATAAACATGTTAAGTACAAAGTCTGAAATAGCTTTTTTTCAACACACATAACAGCATCACATATCACTTGTGTGAGATCAGACGATATCTACTAGGAGATATGGCTTTCACAGTAGATATTGTACAATGTCCTGACAATGCTATGGCGTCCTGAACTTCATGACGTCACAATGCTATGACATCGCTGCACTGCAAATCTAATGGCAGTGCTGTGTTCGGACATGTTTCATTCAAAACTAATGAAGAATGATTTTGGATGATAATGTGAAACTCACCCTCGTGTCTACTGACATCAATTACATCAACAACGGTTGATAAAAGTAAAAATATCCCGAGCAATCTTCGGATATTTGTTGCTTTATCAACTTGTGTTGATATATTTGTTGTCAGTACACACTTGGGTGACATTCTCTATATGTCAATATTTAATATCGTCGACAATAGTTTAGCCGTATCACAACGCACGAGAATCACAAAGGACAAGAATAAGCTTAGAGTGGGTGAGTTAATATTTCGGCAATTTCTCAGCCATATCGTGATGAAAACAATGCATGCAATAAAAAATGAAAACATTTTGAAGGGTAAAACCTGTCGACAATACAGCACAGTATAAAAGCTTGGAAAACTAAACCATTTTAAAGAAAGCAGACAATAAGATATGAAACAAAAACTAGAGATTGCCAACAAATTAAGGTAGATCACTATACTAGAAACCATGCGGACTTGCAGTGCGTGTACTACGTGGAAGTATAAACTTAGAACATCAGACAATGTTGATAATGAACAATAAAGCTACTAGCCACACATTTCATACCATCTTATCACAAACAGCTCTAGACATCAATACACTATGCAATACGGGAATTGATCATCAGGAACTGAAAGTAGATCACCACAGTAGGATCATAGGGAAATGCAGTTCTTTGCTACCTCCATCGGCGCTATCTGGATTTACATTGCACCTTCAGGAGTTTGCGTTTTTTGTACGCATTATAGCCATGCATTAGAAGGGCATAAACTGCGACTACGGAGAATGAAATACTTTTAAAAGAAATGGACACCCAGGTGTGCGAGAAAGAGACTGCAGAACAGAAAAAAATCAATAAATTTGTTCGCACGCTTTAGTCTCTAATCTCCTATATCTCTATTCGCCTACGTTTCCAATCACCAACAAAAACAAAGCTGTCTAATTAGCATGAAAAAATGCACCCCTACTCTTATAATGAAACGGCATGACCAGACTATAGAGATCTTGATTGACTGTTGTTATCAGAATATTTTTTGGACTAGGAAACTACGTATTTTCAATATGAATTCCATTATTTATTTCGATGAAAAGCATTGTCGAAGGAACATTGTTCTTTTTGTAGGTTTTTAGTAGTTGTTTTGTTGTTGTTGTTTTTATAAATGGCCTAACATTTCAAGATCTAAGCAACTTTTTTTCAAGTTTTTATGTCCAAGAGATACATGTTCGCTTTGTCGCCATGGCAATGGCAATGGGTTTGCATGATTTGCAGTATTTTGTTTTTATCTCACTTTTGATATAATGAAAGTATTTAACTTCCTTTCTGCTCATAGTGCAAACATTCTTCTTTACTATTAGGCAGATAATGTTAGAGGGTTGTTATTTTTTATTTACTCTTCAAATATTTCTTTTTTCAGTATGCGCTGGGAGTTATTATTTATTTTTCATTAAGATATTATCTATTTTTGGCATTATGAAAACGAAGTTTGTGTGGTCAGTTGAGTACAATGACTTCGTTCTGAACAACATGGAACAGAGTATGTCAAGGGTTTTCAGATATCTCAATCTCATTGTTGTTTCAGTCCAGCCAATTAAGAGATAAATCGGGAAATGTAAACAACAAACATACGCTCACAGAAAATGGCATAACAATAAAAGTATGACCAAAATTTAGAAACAAAATATCGTGTATCCCAGTTCCGTTGTGTCAGTCCCGAGGAAGACGTCGCCATTGCTCAACTAGGACACGTTGACGATCTTGCAACGTCTGTAGTGGATTGACTCGTTGACGAACACGTCGAACCAGTTTGTCCCAGATGTGTTCTATCGGATTGAGGTCGGGGCTACGCAATGGCCAACCCAACCAAAGACTTGAACACCGGACATTTCTTAGAAATGTCTGCGTAAGAACTGCTGTATGGGGCCTAGCGTTGTCTTGCTGGAACGTCATTCCATGGGCGTGTCTGCATGAACGGAAGCAGAACAGGTGGACAAATCTAATCCCTGTACTGGACAGCAGTTACGTTCCCTGGAACAACAAGAAGTGGAGAACGTCCCAGTGCGCAAAGAAGATCCCCAAACCATGACGCTTCCGACACAAAATCGGTCAACTTCACAGACGCAGACTTCAGCGTGACGTTCACCTTGTCTGCGGTACACACGGGCCCTGCCGTCGGCAAATCTGGTCCGTTATGGGGTCTCCGGGGCGATGTCCGGCGGCAGGGTAGCAAATTTCTGACAGTTTGTGGGATTATCCTTCCACCAAATATCTCCCTACTTCTGGAAGTTGTAGTGACAATCAAGGCGACAATTTATGGATGTCAACTTGTACATTTTGGGTGTCACCTTTTGAAGTAGTAACAATATATGTCGATACGTTTTTCACCTAAAATAAAGACGTTGACGTCCACAAATGCTCGTGTTTATGCATATGATTAAACAGTCAATGATTAAATGATAATTGATATTATTGAAAAGGCCCTTTACGGTTTTGGTATTACCTCTAAGGCAAAAGCCAATATTCATGGAATATTCGGATTTTTGTCTGAAGACCTTCAGATTTACTGCTACTGAAACAATGTGGAGATTTTACCTAACTTTGGCAAAGAGTTCATTCAGTACTCCGTTGCCATCCGTAAACCAGTAAATCCTATCTTTTTCTCAATAATTGTACTCACTTATATTTGGCTATAAATTTCGTCTGATAGTAGTCTGATTACTATGAAATCGCATTAAAATTCTCCGAAACACTCACAAATACATTTTATGTGACAAGCTGTTGAGCAGAAATCAGTATATGCATTATTTAGATAGGACATATACATCTGTCACTTCTATTTGACCGTATATCGTATTTGTCTGCTAATTGCTCTTATTTATGTCAGTTAGCATCCATTATTCAGGATAACAACCAGTAAACCAGACACAACAAGGAAATCAAAGTGGCAAAACCACAAAGAGTGAAATCTAATCATAAATAATGAACAACCTCTTGGTTTCTTTTTTGCTTTTGTTTTCTCTGTGTTTTTTGTTTCTTTCTTCGTGTTTTTCTTCCCTTTTATAGTTTGTTTTTGTTCTTTTTTCTCTTTGTTTTTCTTGTGTTTGGTTTAGTTTTACAGGACTTCATCTGTTACGATTCATGTTTGTTATTATTATTATGATTCTTTCTTGCGACGATTAGAATCATTACGTGTCAGTGACGCATTACTATACATGATTTTGAATTCTGCATTTTGCAAGCGTACGACATAAATGATTCAGTGGCACTGTAGAAGATATTATATAAGGGAATATTTTGTGAGGAACATTCTTGGAGGATATTCTTGGAAGATATTCTTGGAAGGACCATTCTGGGGGGAATAGTGGAACTTCATAGTCTTCACAAAGTGTTTTAGACTATTCCTGAAATCTCTACCAGCCCATTTCACAAAACCCAGAAAGTTCTATTTTAGGAATATAGAATCACACCGTGTAAATATGCGTCAGATATATGTCAAAGTAGCAAGTCATTACAGCTATATATAGATATAGTGAGGCTTTGCAGCTGGCCATCAGCCATTGTTTCTAGACAAACGCTGGCACATGTCGTTATTCTGCTGAATATCTATTCACTCAGTATCTGGTTGTCCCAATCAGCAGATGTCACAATGCAGCTGTACATCAAGTTCCAAAATATCACTGGGAAATATTAGTTCACAGATTTGTGACCCATAAATAACGTGCTTGAATATCTGATGAAAGGAAGATCAATTAACCCCAAGAGACTTAGATAAGGCGTATTCCTTAAACAATCTTACAGAACAGAGGAAGCAGTCTCGTACAACAAGTCATGGCATATTTCTCTGCGGCCTTCGTACTTTTGGCTACAACGCTCTGTGTGAATTCTCAACTTGTCACGTTCCACTACACGAGAAATCACACAAGGAGGGTCAAGGCGGGAAAGGGGGTATCTCACAAGACGTCATTACTTGGATGTGCCGTCCAGTCTGCCCTGAAGGAAAGGATTGAACGCTGCTTCTTCTATGCAGCAGTCAACAGCGCCTGTGACGTCACTCCCCAGCCGTTGTTGTGCAACTACCGACAACTCACCAAACATTCTGACAATAATAGAAAGGTAAGATTCACTCTCAAATAATAAATATGTTAAACATGTTATTTTGTCCAAAGCAAACTCATTTTTATTTCATGTTTGAATCTATAGTTGTTTGTGTGCCACCTTACTTGATTGTGTATGAGGCCTGTTGGGCAACTTAATCAGAGTTGACTAGGGCGCCAGGCTAGTGATCCAGCGAGGTTGAGGTTTCGGGATCGAGCGCACCTGTGACCGGGTGTAAAAACTCTGGAGTCAGCTTTGTGTGCAGACTCTTTCAGTGTTCCTAGCGTACAGTACACAACCCTGGACACTTAAAAGAACCCACGAATCCGTTGGTATATGATCAGATGGTGGCCAAATGAACACGTGCATACACCTAGTTGCGGGTACAGCAACGTGCAGTCAACTTGGACAAAGTGCTGTGTCCCAGTCCACCCAGCTGTCAATTGGGTACCTCGTTAGGATGAGAGAGCCACATTAACTCGGTGCACAATAAACCCTAGTGGCAGCAAGAGGTGTATGCTCCCCAGGGAGTTGAGGTTGAAATACGATGTGCTATTGAGATTGACATCCAGTAATCGAGAGAAAAATACAAGCGCCTTGAGCGTGCACTAGTGCGTGGATAAGTGCGCTATATAAATATCCTATATCTAATCGTCACGCCGAAGACCCGGGTTCGATTCTCCAAATGGGTACAATGTGAGAATCCCATTTCTGGTGTCTCCCGCCGTGTTATTGCCGGGGTATTGCTATGAGTGACGTAAGACCATCCCCACTCACTCACTTATTCAGTGGCACCCGTGAACGGCTAACTCCTCGTGATGGGTGCTGGGTAACGCCAAGACCCGTTCACCCCCGTTGTGGACCCGGGAGGATATTTGGTCCACCAACCCGTTTGCCGTGGGTTGCGGTCCTGTGTCGGTGGAGGAAGGAATCCTGGTGATTGAGGGCAACAGGAGCTTGCAGTTGTGTTCCTGTTGCCTAATACACCACTTTGGCCCTGACTTCACCTAGGCGGGTGATTGAATGGGCCCGGTTCCACCACTGGTCATGCCAAGCCCTGTGCATGGACTTTATATGTGTGTCATTGCAGAAATTTGATTGGAACATTTTTACTGTCGGTCTTTGCATATTGCTTATCTAAACGTTTATCGATTTTGAAATCTGATGTTGTGAACTTTGCCTAGAGTCTTATGCCCAGAAGGCAGTGGCGCATGGGCCAATCTGGATGGATATATCGTTTCAAGGTATTTTCTGCTTGAGTATACCCTCCTAGTATCCTTGGTGCCGTCTGCAGGAGATCCACAGGCATGAGGCATCGTCCTTGTTGACACTCCATGGTGGGTAGGGAGCTGGGAGAGTGAATCATATATCTTTCTACCATGGCACCCGCACTTACAAAACGACCACACGAATCTAATTATTCGTTATCTTCAGATGATGAGTCGCATTCAACTGCCAATAACCCTGATAATTGGCCTCGTTTCATTGTGATGTGTGCCCCTGAAGGCGGCCCTCTCAAGTTAAATCCCTTTGCTGTGTCAAAAGGCATTGAGGGTTTGGTTGGGGAGGTGAAAGATATTCAAAAGATGAGATCTGGTTCTCTGCTAATTGAATGCAAGAAAGAGATGCAGTCCAAAATTCTGCTGAAAACAAAGTCCTTAGCAAATGAGCCTGTGGAGGTGTCCCCTCACAAGACATTAAATACCAGCAAAGGCATCGTCCGTGATACTGGACGTTGCCTTTCAGACATGAGTGAACTTGACATAGTTACTGAACTACAATCACATGGTGTTACTCATGTTAAACGCTTTACAGTAAAAAAGAATAATGATGTCTTCAAGACATATACTTACCTGTTCACATTTTGTCTCTCGATGCCTCCAAAATCTCTGAAAGCAGGATACTGCAACTTAAGGGTTGATACTTTTATCCCCAACACCTTAATGTGTTATAATTATCAAAGGTATGGGTACGGGTCCAAGTCTTGCCACAATCTAGCTGCTTGCCAGCGATGCCCTGGAGCGTGCAAAGACAGTACCCTTTGTGATAAAACACCTGTATGTGTAAACTGCTCTGGTTGCCATCCTTCCTCATGCAAGGAATGTCCTTCCTGGAAGTTACAATCAAAGATTTCGCGAGTGAAGCATGAGCAAAACGTTTCGCTCTTTGAAGCAAAACAGATGCAGTTCAGTCCGTCGTCAAACGGATTACACATGGGCTAGAACATCAGCTCTAACATTGCTGTCTGCTGAAATTCAGGCTAAGGCTTCAAAAGAAACTTCCAGATCTCCTGTACATCCACCAAGGAAATAATGTCGTCTGCTATAATTCAGTGGAATTGTAGAGGACCCCGGAATAATTTAAATGATCTATAGTTATTAAACCAAGATTTTAAACCGTCAGTGTTCTGCATCCAAGAAACTTATCTGAAACAGACAGATAATTTTATGCTCCGTCACTTCAATGCATACAACTCATTTACTCCTCCGGGTGATAGAGCTTCTGGTGGATCACCAATCCTCGTGAAGAACAATATTATCCCAAAAGCTCAGTTCCACTTAAAACAAATCTTCAAGTTGTTGCAGTTCGACTTACATTACAATTTGCATTTACTTTATGCTCTTTGTATATGCTGTCCGACTAACTGATCTGCAAGATCTTTATGATCAACTACCTAAACCCTGTATAATCATGGGCGATTTAAATGGCCACAGTCCGTTTTGGGGTAACACTAATACAAACACCAAAGGTAAATTACTAGAGGAATTTATTTCAAGTAATGATTTATGCATTTATAATGACGGTTCAAATACGTATTTCCATCCTTGTACAGGTACATATTCAGCTCTTGATTTGTCTATTACTGATTCCAACCTATTAATAATTAAACCTATTAAGTGAATTTGAATGGTCAGTCCACGACGATCTCTGTGGAAGTGACCACTTCCCAACAATATTAAACCCTGTGATGCCATCTGATGTTACACCATCATTAAGATGGAATTTTAAGAAAGCTAATTGGCCTTTATATGAAACACTCTGTGCAGACAAACTAAAACCTGAACTTATTAATGATATTCCCGATGCCATAAAATGTTTTTCAGATGAGCTAAATAATATTGTTGACGAGTGTATCCCAAAGGGATCTGCAGTTCCACATGTGCAAAAACCATGGTTTAATGATGAATGCAAACAGGCTAGGAAAGCATGGAAGAGAGCGGTGCATTATTTCCGTCGCCATCCTATGGTCCACAATTTTGACAAATTCTAAATTTTAAATGCTAAAGCTAGGCGTACTCTCAAGAAATGTAAACGCCACTCTAGGAGAACCTATGTATCAAAAATAAATTCACGCACACCGATATCAAAGGTGTGTAATATGATCCAGAAAATCAAAGGTAAGGGTTCTAAATCTAGCATTCACCATCTCCAAAATGGGAACCATTTATTGACTAATAAATCAGATATTGCACATATACTTGGTGAGACATTGGCAAAACATTCTTCCTCGTTAAATTATGTACCCCAATTTCAAACATACCAAAACCAGCAAGAAAAGAAGGTTATTAATTTCAGTTCAGAAAATGGGGACGATTACAACGAAACTTTTTCGATATATGAGCTTCATACCGCACTTGACCAGGCTCATGATACTGCTACAGGAGCTGATAACATACAATATCAACTTCTGAAGCACTTACCGGAATCGTGTTAAGAGACCCTTTTAAATATTTTTGATAGTATTTGGACATCTGGTGAATTTCCTTCTTCATGGCGTGATGCTATAAATTGTTCCAGTTCCTAAACGCGGACGTGGCCATACGGATCCATCCAATTATCGACCAATTTCACTTACTAGCCGAGTTTGCAAAAACATGGAAAGCGTGATCAATAACTAATTAGTCTGGTACTTGGAAACCAATAATCTAATCACTGATATACAATATAGTTTCCGGAAAAACAGAAGTACCATTGATCATTTAGTACGTATAGAATCTTTTGTTAAAAATGACGTCATTAATAAACAACACGAAGTGTCGGTCTTTTTCGATCTGCAAAAAGCATACGATACTACGTGGAAATATGGCATTTTAAGAGACTTACATGATTTTGGATTAAGGGGCCGTTTGCCTCCATTTATATCAAACTTTTCAAACGGTAAACAATTTCAAGTCCGAGTGGGTTCAACCTTGTGTGACCATTATAATCAGGATCAGGGTGTTCAACAAGGCAGTATGTTGTCTGTCACACTGTTTAGTATTAAGATCAACAGTTTATCCCAGGTTTTAAATTATTCAATAGATCACTTTTCGTGAATGGTTTTAATATTTCTTGTCGTGGTATAAATATGCACACTACTGAACGACAACTACAGTTATGTCTAAACAAAATAAATAAATGGTGTCTCGAGAATGGATTTACATTTTCTCAATCAAAAACTAAATGTCTATATTTCTGTAGAAAATATAAGCCACATAAGGACCCGGAACTGTTTCTAAATGGCACTTCCATCAAAGTGGTCAAGGAGGCCGCGTTCTTGGGTATAATTTTCGACTCCCGTTTAACTTTTCTTCCGCATATTACATATATAAAAATAAATGCTTGAAGGCGCTGTATTTATTAAAGTTGTCTCCAACTCAAAATGGGGAGGGGACCAAGCTACCCTCCTTCACCTCTACAGATCATTGGTCCGTTCAAAGCTCGATTATGGCTCCATGGTATATGGTGGAGCATGTAAAAGCAACCTTAAACTTCTTGATTCTGTCCAGCACCAATGTTTGAGACTTTGTCTTGGATCTTTCCGAACTTCACATATTGACAGTCTCTACGTTGAAGCCGATGAACCATCTCTTACACAACGTCGTATGAAATTGTGTGTACAATACATAACTAAATTATACTCTAATGGATCTAACCCTGCATATAACTGTGTCTTCTATCCCCTTTATGAGGACTTATACAACAAAAAATCTTCTCTTGTTCCGACTCTTGGGCTGAGAATTAAGCCATTTAATGCCGCTTCCGGCATTCAGCTGGAAAGTATAGCTCCTTCCCGTTTTCTTTCCTCTCTTCCTTGGCATTTAAAAAATCAGAAACGAATGAATTACAATATGGACAAGAATATAATCAATTGAAACACAGATATAGCAATTATAAATCTTTATAAAGATGGATCCAAGGAAGGTGGCGCAGTGGCTTGTCCCACTGTCATTGGATCCAGAACAATCTCGTCTAGATTACCGGATAACAGCTCTATTTTTTACAGCTGAAGCTAACGCCACATTAAAGGCTCTTAAATATATTCAAAGACACACCCTAAAAGTAAACAGTATGTAATCTTTTCAGACTCTCTTTCTTGCCTCCAGGCTATTAAAAATATTTCTTGCAAACATCCACTTTTAATTCAAATTATTGAATTGTATAATGATCTTGCTACTGGCCAACACGACATCGTCCTCTTTTGGTTACCCAGCCACATAGGCATTTCTGGGAACACAATGCCCGATCTTGCTGCTAGAACTTACATCCATGATATGATGCAGACGAAGTGGGACACCCTAGTAGGTATAAATAAATTACATGAAATAAACCGTACGTTGGTTACACCTACTTGGGCTGTCAGTCCAGATTTGAAGAGGTTATTTTAAGAAGATGTCGCATTGGCCACAAATATACACATAAATATTGGCTCAAAGGTGAGGATCCTCCGTTTTGTATCCCTTGTGATGAAAGAATCACAGTCAAGCATATCCTGCTTGACTGTGTTGAATATTCCATCACAAGGGATCAGTATTTTAATTCACGAACTTTGAAGGATCTTTTTAGCACTATTAGTCCACGTTTGATTATTTCATATTTAAAGGAATTAGATTTGTTACGTGAATTGTAAATAGATAAATATTTTATAATTGGAAGATTAAATTAGTAACTCAAATCGTTAGTGGCTGTACCCTCAAAGGGGGTTGATGTACTGTAAAATAATTTTGCTCCTGAAAGGGTACGTAAGTCCCAAAACATTTGAAGTTTTCCAGGTTGTAATCGTAGAATAAGTGTTCTTTTTATGTGTGGCTATATGTGTCTAAATTGCTAACTGCTGAGGGGATGATGTAAATCCAGTTAGGGTCCATGCAGGAAGCAAATGTACTGTAAGTCCCCATGGTCCCCAGTATGGTGATCTACCTTCAGTTGTTGGTAACCTATAGCTCAGTTTTATATTGTACTGTCGTCTATAGCTACATTGTTTTAGGTCTAATCACTGGTTTTACTCTTCGATATTCTGGTGAGTTTTACTGTCCTTCTTTGACAGGTGTTTACAATTTATGTGCTATTAATGTATTTGTATTTTTACAGTTAATCATTCTCGTCACGATATGGCTGCAATATTGCCGATGTGACGTTAAATATTAACTCACTTACTCAGTACATTATCTGAGATGACGACTACCTGAAGATAACTAAGCTACTTTCGAATTTTAGTTTTAGTTCTGAATCCATGACGAACGCAAGGCCAGAATAAACACAGGTGTCTGTGACAAGGTGGTAACCTGTTTCCAGCTGTTACCGAATAGGAAGTCATATTAGTTGCAGTTCAACCGTT